>NC_088407.1:56104424-56456924 GCF_034236695.1 Oncorhynchus nerka
ACCCTGTCCCTTTCTCTGTGATCACCATTCTAATGGGATCCAGAAAGAACAAAACCCTGCCCCTTTCTCTGTGATCACCATTCTAATGGGATCCAGAAAGAACAAAACCCTGTCCCTTTCTCTGTGATCACCATTCTAATGGGATCCAGAAAGAACAAAACCCTGTCCCTTTCTCTGTGATCACCATTCTAATGGGATCCAGAAACAACAAAACCCTGCCCCTTTCTCTGTGATCACCATTCTAATGGGATCCAGAAAGAACAAAACCCTGTCCCTTTCTCTGTGATCACCATTCTAATGGGATCCAGAAACAACAAAACCCTGCCCCTTTCTCTGTGATCACCATTCTAATGGGATCCAGAAACAACAAAACCCTGTCCTCAAACATTTACACCAAAAGGTGCAAAGTTATGGGTAATGACACAAAACATCCACATCAAATTAAATATTTTTCTTGATCAAATATCAATGAAAACCACCACTTTTTGTGAAGTATTAATTTACCATCCTTAAAAAACACCTAATGTAAATGTACATTACTGTATTGTACATAGGCTGGGGTTTGTACCTGCAGACTTTCCATCACCGTGAAGAAAAACAATGACCAATACAGTAATTGAGTACATTGAGACATCAAGTAGTTTGTGATGATTTGATGATGTGGCTCAGTTGCAGGTTTGATTCCCACGGGGGACCAATACGAAGAACAAAAGGATGGAAATGTTGCTCTGGATGTTGCTCTGGATAAGAACATCTACTAAAATGGAAAAGGAATGAATAGACCATTTCAGTTTTCACATTTGCAAAGAATTTCAAAAAACTGCAAAGTATTTCAAGAAACTGCAAAGTATTTCAAGAAACTGCAAAGTATTTCAAGAAATTGGAAAACATTTATCAAGCATTTTTATATTCCACAATTATTATCAGATAAACTGTTTGTTTTTTACAGATAATTATCAGACAAGTTATAAAATGCTGGTAAACACTGAAATAGCAATACATTAAGTTAAAACATTTTCACAAAAACACTGGGCCTTTACTAGTCCTGCATTAACGAACCCATATAGATGTCTTCTGCCTGGGCTAGTAAAGGACAGCGAGTAAAGTGAGTGCATGTGTGTCAGTGTGTGTGAGAGTGTTTATGTAAATGTCTGTGCGTATTTGCGTAAATGTGTGAACATGATGTGTTTCCACCTGTGTGTACGCGTGTGCGCGTACGTCAAAGTTTGGCCTTAACGTTTTTCCTCACCCAGCGGTCACGCTAAACAGGGTCAGTGTCTCACCACCTGCTGCTAGGCTGACAAGGAGGAAGGGGCCATAGACAGGGACGTAGACAGGAAGCAGAGGCAGCAGGTGCTGTGTTATCATCTCAGAAGAAACACAACCCGGTCGCTGATTGGCTGAATACCTGGGGTGGTTGGAGTTGTCAACAAAGCAGCATGACAGAAATATGATGCTAAGTTTTCGAACTACCGGTTGTTTCTTTGAGAAGATATACTGCATAAAGCGATCTGTTGCATATGCTGCCACTGTTGTGAACAGATTAGATTATACTATTTAGAATCAGCAGCCAGCTCATGAACAAACGACTGCACCAGGGAGAACGCAACAAGCATACAGATGCAATAAGTGAAAACACATTACCTAACAGGGCAGTGGCGATTTTAGCATGTAAATCTATGTAGGGCAAATTCAACAATTTTTTTTTTTAGATGCATGACGGCAAAGCCACTACATAACACAAAACTAAACAATACATTAATAGCACTATAACAGTGACAAACGGTGCCCACAAACTGTTAAGGCCTACATAAAGCTCTACCAACAGCAGAGCTTTCTTCAGCACCATGGAGGGAATCCATAGCACCTCTACATCTGGCTATCAGCGAAACAGTTCATTCAGCCTCATTTACTGCCTTTTAAAAAAACAAAGCTGATATGGCTGACTTGCTTTAAACAAATGTGGTTTCTACTGACAGTTGAGATATACAAACTATGGCATAAGGGAAAGATGAGTGGATAAGAGGCAATCTGTAATTTCAATTAAGACATTAATGAGCGAGTCAATTTAACTATTTGTTCAGCACTTTTGAAATGTACAGCGACAGAATTCAGAACATGGGCCATTCTTACAGTATTCCCTGCACACCAAGTCAGAACCGTAGGATAAATAAAGGGGCATATACAGTGCATTCGTAAAGTATTCAGACCCCTTGACTTTTTCTACATTTTGTTATGTAACAGCATTATTCTGAAATGGATTAAATAGTTTTTCCCACTCATCAATCTACACCAGATAGTCCCAAACGGGGGTATGCGCAATGCCGTCAGGGGTACACCAAATAAAAATGTGTTTCACATACATATACATACATACATATATATACAGTTGAAGTTGGAAGTTTACATACACCTTAGCCAAATACATTTAAACTCAGTTTTTCATAATTCCTGACGTTAAATCCTAGTAAATACTCCCTGTCTTAGGTCAGTTAGGATCAACACTTTATTTTAAGAATCTGAAATGTCAGAATAATATTAGAGAAAATGATTTATTTCAGCTTTTATTTCTTTCATCACATTCCTAGTGGGCCAGAAGTTTACATACACTCATTTAGTATTTGGTAGCATTGCCGTTAAATTGTTTAACTTGGGTCAAACGTTTCGGGTAGCATTCCACAAGCTTCCCACAATAAGTTGAGTGAATTTAGGCCCATTCCTCCTGACAGAGCTGGTGTAACTGAGTCAGGTTTGTAGGCCTCCTTGCTCGCACACACTTTTTTAGTTCTGCCCACACATTTTCTATAGGATTGAGGTCAGGGCTTTGTGATGGCCACTCCAATACCTCGACTTTGTTGTCGTGAAGCCATTTTGCCACAACTTTGGAAGTATGCTTGGGGTCATTGTTCATTTGGAAGACCCATTTGCGACCAAGCTTTAACTTCCTGACCGAAGTCTTGTGATGTTGCTTCTATATATCCACTTAATTTTATTTCCTCATGATGCCATCAATTTAGTGACGTGCACCAGTACCTCCTGCAGCAAAGCACCCCCACAACATGATGCTGCCACTCCCATGCTTCACGGTTGGGATGGTGTTCTTCGGCTTGCAAGCCTCCCCCTTTTTCCTCCAAACATAACGATGGTCATTATGGCCAAACAGCTCTATTTTTGTTTCATCAGACCAGAGGACCAGATTTCTCCAAAAAGTTCAATCTTTGTCCCCATGTGCAGTTGCAAACCGTAGTCTGGCTTTTTTATGGCGGTTTTGGAGCAGTGGCTTCTTCCTTGCTGAGCGGCCTTTCAGGTTATGTCGATATAGAACTCATTTTACTGTGGACATACTGTAGATACTTTTGTACCTGTTTCCTCCAGCATCTTCACAAGGTCCTTTGCTGTTGTTCTGGGATTGATTTTCACTTTTCTCTAGGAGACAGAAGGTGTCTCCTCCCTGAGTGGTACGACGGCTGCGTGGTCCCATGGTGTTTATACTTGGGTACTATTGTTTGTACAGATGAACGTGGTACCTTCAGGCGTTTGGAAATTGCTCCCAAGGATGAACCAGACTTACTTTCCCGAAACGGATGACACAAACAACTGGATTCGTTATCCCTTTCATGCCCTGCCTCCAGTCCACTTACCGATATCTGAACAAGAGAGCCTCATCGTAATTGCAACAAGCGATTCTGTGAAAATGTAATTGAATCAGATGCCACTGCCAGATTTCTGGATAGGGCTGCGCTCAGAGTTTCTTGTCTTGGCAAATCGCGCCGTTAAGACACTGTTGCCATTTGCAACCACGTACCTATGTGAGAGTGGATTCTCAGCCCTCGCTAGCATGAAGGCACAGACTGTGTGTGGAAAATTATTTAAGACTGAGACTCTCTCCAATACAACCCAACATTGCAGAGATATGTGCATCCTTTCAAGCACACCCTTATTTTTTTCATTTTCTTTATTTCACCTTTATTTAACCAGGTAGACCAGTTGAGAACAAGTTCTCATTTACAACTGCGACCTGGCCAAGATAAAGTGCGACAAAAAACAACACAGAGTTACACGTGGGATAAACAAAAGTACAGTCAATAACACAATACAAATCTAGATACAGTGTGTGCAAATAAAGGCAATAAAAAGGCAATAGTAGCAAAGTAATTACAATTTAGCAAATTATCACTGGGGTGATAGATGTGCAGATGACGATGTGCAAGTCGAAAGAGCAAAATAGCAAAAAAAGTAAATAAAACAATATGGGGATGAGGTAGGTAGTTGGATTAGCTATTTACAGATGGGCTGTGTACAGCTGCAGTGATCGGTTAGCTGCTCAGATAGCTGATGCTTAAAATTAGTGAGGGAGATACAGTATAAGTCTCCAACTTCAGCGATTTTTGCAATTCGTTCCAGTCATTGGCAGCAGAGAACTGGGAGGAAATGCGACCAAAGGAGATGTTGGCTTTGGGGATGACCAGTGAAATATACCTGCTGGTGCGCGTGCTACAGGTGGGTGTTGCTATGGTGACCAGTGAGCTGAGATAAGGCGGAGCTTATCTAGCAAAGACTTATAAATGACCTGGAGCAAGTGGGTTTGGTGACGAATATGTAGCGAGGGCCAGCCGACGAGAGCATACAGTTCGCAGTGTTGGGTGGTATATGGGGCTTTGGTGACAAAACGGATGGCAGTGTGATAGACTGCATCCAGTTTGCTGAGTAGAGTGTTGGAGGCTATTTTGTAAATGACATCGCCGAAGTCAAAGATCGGTAGGATAGTCAGTTTTATGAGGGTATGTTTGGTAGCATGAGTGAAGGAGGCTTTATTGCGAAATAGGAAGCCGATTCTAGATTTAAATTTGGATTGGAGATGCTGGAAGAGACTGGAAGGAGAGTTTACAGTCTAGCAAGACACCTAGGTATTTGCAGTTGTCCACATATTCTAAGTCAGAACCGTCCAGAGTAGCGATGCTAGTCGGGCGGGCGGGTGAGGGCAGCGATCGGTTGAAGAGCATGCATTTAGTTTTACTAGCATTTAAGAGCAGTTGGAGGCCACGGAAGGCATGTTATATGGCATTGAAGCTCATTTGTTAACACAGTGTCCAAAGAAGGGCCAGATGTATACAGAATGGTGTCATCTGCGTAGGAGTGGATCAAGGAATCACCCGCAGCAAGAGCGACATCGTTGATATATACAGAGACAAGAATCTGCCTGAGAATTGAACCCTGTGGTTCCCCCATAGAGACTGCCAGAGGTCCGGACAACAGGCCCTCCGATTTGACACACTGAACTTTATCTGAGAAGTAGTTGGTGAACCAGGTGAGGCAGTCATTTGAGAAACCACGGTTGTTGAGTCTGCCGACAAGAATACGGTGATAGACAGAGTCGAAAGCCTTGGCCAGTTCGATGAAGATGGCTGCATAGTACTGTCTTTTATCGATGGCGGTTATAATATCGTTTAGTACCTTGAGCGTGACTGAGGTGCACCCGTGACCAGCTTGGAAACCGGATTGCACAGCAGAGAAGGTACGGTGGGATTCGAAATGGTCACTGATCGGTTTGTTAACTTGGCTTTCGAAGACTTTAGAAAGGCAGGGCAGGATGGATATAGGTCTGTAACAGTTTGTCTAGCCCAGCTGATTTGTACGGGTCCAGGTTTTGCAGCTCTTTGGGTGAAGGAGAAGCTGGGGAGGCTTGGGCAAAAAGCTGCCGGGGGTGCAGAGCTGTTGGCTGGGGTTGGGGTAGCCAGGAGGAAAGCATGACCAGTCGTAGAGAAATGCTTATTGAAATTCTCGATTATCATGGATTTATCGGTGGTGACATTCAACCTCCAGCTCCAACCCGAAAGTAAATCTCAGTAAGACAAAAATAATGGTGTCCCAAAAAAAGTCCAGTTGCCAGGACCACAAATACCAATTCCATCTGGACACTTTTGCCCTAGAGCGGTAGTTCCCAATCTTTTTATAGTCCCGTACCCCTTCAAACATTCAACCTCCAGCTGCGTACCCCCTCTAGCACCAGGTTCAGCGCACTCTCAAATGTTTTTTTTTTGCCACACACAGTCTTGTACAAGACTATAAAAAGTTTGGGAACCACTGATCTACACAACTCCCCATAATGAGAAAGTAAAAACAGGTTTTTAGAAACGTTTGCAAATGTATATAAAAAAATATGAATATCACATTTACATAAGTATTCCTACCCTTTACTCGGTACTTTATTGAAGCAGCTTTGGCAGCGAGTACAGCCTCGAGTCTTCTTGGGTATGACGCTACAAGCTTGGCACACCTGTATTTGGGGGGTTTCTCCCATTCTTCTCTGCAGATTCTATCAAGCTCTGTCAGGTTGGATTGGGAGCGTCGGTGCACAGCTATTTTCAGGTCTCTCCAGAGATGTTCAATTGGGTCTGGGCTGGGCCACTCAAGGACATTCAGAGTGTCAGGATTTGGCCAGGGTTGTTCCGGTTTTTGGTCACTAGATGCCCCCATTGTGCCTTTTGACCTTTTGTTTTCCCTTGATCCCCATTATTATTTGCACCTGTGCCTCGTTTCCCCTGATTGTATTTAAACCCTTTGTTTTCCTCAGTCCTTTGCTCTGTGTTTGTATGTTAGCACCCAGCCCTAGTATTCTGTTAACTCTTGTTGATCCCGGTGGATGCTCTTGTGGAATTCTGTTTTTTGTTCTTGTTTATTTATTTTTTGAGTATCTTTTGAGGCTTTTTGTGCTATACCTACCACCTTGTGGATTTACCTTTTTTGTCTTGGAGGATTACCTTTGTTCTTGTGGAATTCCTTTTGAGGTTGTGGAGTTACATGTGTTCCTGAAGGACTTCACTTTTTGCTACATTAAATACACCGTCTCAAGTACTGCTGTGTCTGCCTCATCTTCTGGGTTCTGCCGACTATTCGTGGCTCAGTTGGTTAAGTGACTGTTTCTCACTCCGGAGACCCGGGTTCGTAACCGGGTCCTGACACAGAGACTTGTCCCGAAGGCACTCATGCGTTGTCTTGGCTGTGTGCTTAGGGTCGTTGTCTTGTTGGAAGGTGAACCTTTGCCCCAGTCTGAGGTCCTGAGCACTCTGGAGAAAGTTTTCATCAAGGAACTCTCTGTACTTTGTTCCGTTCCTCTTTCCATCGATCCTGACTAGTCTTCCAATCCCTGCCACTGAAAAACACTCATCACCGTATTCACTGGCGTTGGCCAGGCGATGAGTGGTGCCTGCTTTCCTCCAGACGTGACGCTTGGCATTCAGGCCAAAGAGTTCAATCTTGGTTTCATCAGACCAGAGAATCTTGTTTCTCATGGTCTGGGAGTACTTTAGGTGCCTTTTGACAAACTCTAAGCAGGCGGTCATGTGCCTTTTTACTTCCGTCTGGCCAGTCTACCATAAAGGCCTAATTGGTGGAGTGCTGCAGAGATGGTTGTCTTTCTGGAAGTTTCTCCCATGTCCACAGAGGAGCTCTGGAGCTCTGTCAGTTTGACCATTGGGTTCATGAACACCTTCCTGACCAAGGCCCTTCTCATACGATTGCTCAGTTTGGCCAGGCGGCCAGCTCTAGAAAGAGTCTTGATGTCACGACTCCCACTGAAGGTGGCTCCCCTGCCTGTTCGGGCGGTGCTCGGCGGTCATCGTTGCCGGTGTCACGGGATTCTTCTGTTGAAGGAGAGGCGGACCAAAACGCAACGTGGTTATTGTGATACATCCTTAATGAAGATGATAAATGAACCATATACAAAACAAGAAATGTGAAAAACCGAAAACAGCCCTATCTGGTGTAACAAACACAAAGACAGGAACAATCACCCACAAAACCCAACACAAAACAGGCTACCTAAATATGGCTCCCAATCAGAGACAATGACTAACACCTGCCTCTGATTGAGAACCATATCAGGCCCAAACACAGAAACAGACAAGCAAGACATCCAACATAGAATGCCCACTCAGATCACACCCTGACCAAACAAAACATAGAACATACAAAGCAAACTATGGTCAGGGTGTGACAGCCGGTCTACTAGCCGCCACCGATCCCTTTTTCCTTTTCTGTTAGTTTAGTCTTATTAGTTGCACCTGTTCCTTTTTGTGTTTCTTGATTTTTGTCTACTTAAACCTGTTATGACCGCTTAGGTTTGTGCGGGATTATTTGTTACCATGTTGGCTGTGGATGTGTTTTCGTTTTGTTTTCTCCGGAATGTTTGTCCTGTGTTTTGGGCTGGTCAGTGTTATGCTCCCTGTATTTGGCGTGACCATTTTGTGCTGGAGAATACATAATTACATCTCACCGAACCCTCTGCTCTCTGCGCCTGACTCCTACCCACCACTCCTAGTAAACCCTGACACTTGATGGTTCCAAACGTGTTCCATTTAAGAATGATGGAGGCCACTGTGTTTTTGGGTACCTTCAATGTTGCAGAAATGTTTTGGCGACCATTCCCCAGATCTATGAATCAACATAATCCTGTCTCGGAGCTCTACGGACAATTCCTTCCACCCCATAGCTTTGTTTTTGCTCTGACATGCACTGTTACCTGTGGGACCTTATATAGCCATGTGTGTGCATTTCCAAATCATGTCCAATCAATTGAATTTACCACAGGGGGACTCCAATCAAGTTGTAGAAACATCTCAAGGGTGATCAATGGAAACAGAATGCACCTGAGCTCAATTTCGAGTTAAATATCAAAGGGTCTGAATGCTTATGTAAATAAGGTATTTCTGTGTTTTTTATATACTGTAAACATTTGCAAACATTTCTAAAAATCTGCTTTTGCTTTGTCATTATGGGGTAAATTGTGTGTAGACTGATGAGGAAAAAACATAATTTCATCAATTTTAGAATAAGGCTCTAACGTAAAATGTGAAGGGGTCTGAATACTTTCTGAAAGCACTGTAAGCAGACAATGAAAACTCTTACAATTTTTGATGATGAGATTTCTCTAAAACATGCTATAGGCTACATGTCAGAACAGTAGGCTAAGTTATTAGGGGGAAAGGGACCAAATTATTAGGGTGAGGCACATGGGCTACTAACATATATTCACTTAGTATTACTTTCTTAGCTGCAGTATACATATCTCCCTGGCATATTAAATCATTTATGCAGCAGCATAGAATACATTTTTGGACTGTTGTGCTGTGCTCACTTTTTTATTTTTTTATAACCTTATTTTACTAGGCAAGTCAGTTAAGAACAAATTCTTATTTACAATGACATCCAAACCAGGACAACACTGGGCCAATTGTGCCCCGCTCTATGGGACTCCCAATCACAGGCGCGATACAGCCTGGAAACGAACCAGGGTCTGTAGTGACGCCTCTAGCACTGAGATGCAGTGCTTTAGACCGCTGCGCCCCTCTGGAGCCAACAGGAAGGTGGCACGGCGATCCGTATTGTGGGCAAAATTTGTCATGAAACTTTGTCATTAAAGGCTGGCATTCTTTCGATTTAGGGTGCTTTCAATACAACTGGAAACTGGAAGAAAACAAGGTTGAATCATGACATCAGTGATCTTCAGTTTAGAAAGACTTGAAATTGTCGTGGGAGCTAGCTAACTAGCTAGCAATCTACCAGCTCGTTATAGCTAGCTAGCTGCTTCTCAAAGGCTAATTGGTTAACTGGTTAATTTCCCTAAAAATCGACCAAACTATTTCCCAATGTTTCTCAAAATAACTGTAGCGGGCTAATTCATCTGATCGTGCTTTGTAATACAACCAGTTTTATGCTGTTTTAGTCCACACAACATGACGCCCTGCCACCTACAGTAGAACCAGATGTACACCGCGGGGGGGGGAAACAATACAATTGACCACCGTCATGCTTTTCCCCCTACCAGATCCGCGATGAGAAGGTTGTAGCCACCGTCATGCTTTTCCCCCTACCAGATCCGCGATGAGAAGGTTGTAGCCACCGTCATGCTTTCCCCCCCCTACCAGATCCGCGATGAGAAGGTTGTAGCCACCGTCATGCTTTTCCCCCTACCAGATCTGCGATGAGAAGGTTGTAGCCACCGTCATGCTTTCCCCCCTACCAGATCCGCGATGAGAAGGTTGTAGCCACCGTCATGCTTCCCCCTACCAGATCCGCGATGAGAAGGTTGTAGCCACCGTCATGCTTTCCCCCTACCAGATCCGCGATGAGAAGGTTATAGCCACCGTCATGCTTTTCCCCCTACCAGATCCGCAATGAGAAGGTTGTAGCCACCATCATGCTTTTCCCCCTACCAGATCCGCGATGAGAAGGTTGTAGCCACCGTCATGCTTTTCCCCTAGCAGATCCGCGATGAGAAGGTTGTAGCCACCGTCATGCTTTTCCCCCTACCAGATCCGCGATGAGAAGGTTGTAGCCACCGTCATGCTTTTCCCCTACCAGATCCGCGATGAGAAGGTTGTAGCCACCGTCATGCTTTTCCCCCTACCAGATCCGCGATGAGAAGGCTGTAGCCACCGTCATGCTTTTCCCCCCTACCAGATCCGCGATGAGAAGGTTGTAGCCACCGTCATGCTTTTCCCCCTACCAGATCCGCAATGAGAAGGTTGTAGCCACCGTCATGCTTTTCCCCCCCTACCAGATCCGCGATGAGAAGGTTGTAGCCACCGTCATGCTTTTCCCACCCTACCAGATCCGCGATGAGAAGGTTGTAGCCACCGTCATGCTTTTCCCCCTACCAGATCCGCGATGAGAAGGTTGTAGCCACCGTCATGCTTTTCCCCCTACCAGATCCGCGATGAGAAGGTTGTAGCCACCGTCATGCTTTTCCCCCTACCAGATCCGCGATGAGAAGGTTGTAGCCACCGTCATGCTTTTCCCCCTACCAGATCCGCGATGAGAAGGTTGTAGCCACCGTCATGCTTTTCCCCCCCTACCAGATCCGCGATGAGAAGGTTGTAGCCACCGTCATGCTTTTCCCCCTACCAGATCCGCGATGAGAAGGTTGTAGCCACCGTCATGCTTTTCCCCCTACCAGATCCGCGATGAGAAGGTTGTAGCTACTGTATCCCTGTCCTTCAACTGTTGTTGGATGTAGATGTCGGTTTATCAGGTCTCAGGCTCCAAAGACATGTACTGTATGAATATTTATTTACAAGTTCATTATAATTTGTGTTTTGCTTTAGCACCATCTGTACCTGATAGAGCGTAAGTAACTCATTGGGAGGGAGACTAGAGCAGACCCAAAAGTTCTGATTTTAGTGCACATTTGAGCACCCCAGGACAGTGCAGTTACTTTGTGCTGTTATAATCTATGCTGTGGCATCCTGGGATTTCATTGCGGCAGTTCCCCCTCGTAGCAAATAGCTGGCTATTCCAAGCAATGTTCGCATGGCCTATGCGCAGCGGAGGGGCAGAGTAGTATTTGTATTTATTATGGATCCATTAATCACCTACTCTTCCTGGGGTCCAGCAAAGAACTGAACAGCTTGTTTTTAACAATATATTTTTCAAACAGGAAAATGTACACACCTACCACACTTTTATGAGCATTTAAAACATAATCCATGAATTATATAATATATACAAAGATTTTTTATACTACTTCTACTACTACTGTAGTCCCAAGCATAAAATTACTTTGTTAAATTACCTTGACCTCCAAAACGTCTGCTGAGAGACAAAATACGCAAACAATATATGATTTTTATAAAGGTTTCGATAAAGGGAAAGGTACAATACAGTATGCTGTACTTTGTTTGAGCGTGATGTCATGAGTAGGACAGGGTTTCAGTTGAATATGTTTTGGAAACTACCTTTCCAGATGCTCTCCCTTATAGAAGAAGTGTCCCTTTGTTTCAGAGCATGCTCTATATAGACTCAAAGCATTGCGACATTTACAGGCTACTGCTTTGAAGAGGAGACAATTGCTCTGTAAGTAGTAAAAGGACCCACCTGTCCTGCTTCACCTGCTCTACTGCTGTGGGTTGGTTATGGAGGATAAAAAGACCCTAAAGGTTAACGTCATGAACTCCCTTCTTACTAGCCAATGTGTAAATTCAAATTGTAACAGACAAGTAGAATTTTATTTTCATTGTCTCCTTTCGGCTAAGGTGGGAGTAAGCCTGATGAGTCACTCACAACAGGTGTGCTCCAAGTGTTCGCAATAATATCCACTCCAGTTTGAGATGATAAATGAATAATAATATGTGTATTTGCAAGTTTTGTACCTTGTAGGGCAGTATAGAAATGCAGATGTGTGAGAATTTGCAAAGTATTTTTCCATTGCAGGTGATTATTGTGAGTTTGCTGAGATGTGTCAAATGTACGCCAGACTTACAATGTATTCAATCAGGTAATGTATACATTCATCTATCAAGGTCTCTTACATGTTGAAATAAAGAAATTTGCACTCTGTAACACCTAAAACCCAGCAACATGATATTGGTGTCTCACATCAGTCTCTGCCGGAAGAATATAAGATGGTGTATGTGTGAGAGAGTGTTTGTGTGTGTGTGTGTGTGAAGGAGAGAATTGGCACACTGGCCCACCTAATTGTTATTGCGTCTGTGTTTGGCCTGGAGACAGTCGATAAGAATCAGGGATCAGCCTGGGGGTTGTGTCTCCCACTCCCAGTGTCTTAGTTGTAATGCATCCCTCCACTAACAGGGATCAAGGTATTAGGGATTCAGGTTATTTGGATTGATTTTATGTGCTGTCATGCTGGGCTGCCGACAGCCTCATATTTGAAGAAATTGCAAATTCCTCCTCTGAAATGTCAGCAGCATTTAATCTTTCCCTGAGTGGTCAATACAGGATTCTCTCCACGATCCCCGATCCGACCACGTTTATTAAACCGAGACCCCTGCAGTGTTCTCTCCGTTACCCAGTAACCATGACATCAGGCAGCACAGAGAAGGATTGGACCAGGCTGGATCATAACATGGGGAGTGAGGGAGTAAAAATTCAACATGAATAACTTTTCATAAAATCTCTGACCATTGTAGACAGATTGTGTATGGATTAGGCAGTTTGCTGTGGATTATTTTTGTCCATAGGGATGTTCGGTAATATGAACGAAATACAGGAAGTGAAGATCAACCTCTCTCAGGTAACTAAGAGGATGCAGAACACCTTTTACAAAAACACAACCATTTCCGTCCCTGTAATCCAACGTACAGTACTGTATATCCTTCAGAATGAACTTGCAGTGAGTCAGAGCCTTATACCGCTGTATCACCAAACAGTACTAAATGCATTTATAATAATATGATAATAATGTTCTCACCTTTATCGGAGGTCAATGTAGCCATCGTACCTGAAACACTGCAGGTCCCTAGTGTCCAGAATGGCTCTGTAAAGGACAACCGCTCAGTTGCGTCTAGCAGCATTTGCATGCCATCTCCGTCTTTGGTTTCTCCGTGTCATAGCAAATGTTTCTCTTCTTTACCCAGTGTTGACAGGAGCAACTGAGTACCCCCTCCATTCACCACAATCAAATTTACTCTGGCTTGAGTACACGTTTACTGGGGCCATGTGTTTAAGGCAAACACTTAGGGTGCTGGTTTGGTTTGTCATTGACCAATATCCACAGATATAATCCCATCAAGTTCACTGGGAGCATTTCAGATGATTCACTGTGTCCTCTATGCAGTGAATGAAAATAAGCAGAGATTTTTCTGACATTCGTATGAAGTAACTCAAGTCTCTCCCCTTGAGTTTGTGTGAGTGGGTCTGGACAAACTTACTGATGATATCATGGCAGGGTTTCACAAACAGTAAAGTTACAATGTTGACATCCACCACGCTTTAAGGATCTACAGTACAATTATAGGAGCGGTACAACTAGCTAACAAATATTGGCTGGGTCCGGATACTGTGTGTGAACGGCACCCCGCTCCCTGGTTGGTTGTTGATAAACCCCTGGCTGACACCAGCCAAGCAGCCCTCCTCTGACATCACCTACAAAGAGAGAGAGCCTTAATAAAACAACCAGGACCCATGTAAATATCCAGGGCCCAACAGTGGCACACTCTGTTGGCTTACATACTGCAGGCTGTGTGGTCTTTTTGCTCCAAATTTGCTCTGAAAACTAATCATGGCCTGATAAAGCCCATGGTAAATATGGGAGAGATTGACATCCACATGTCAAAGTTTACATAGCCCGACCAAGTGTACATATAGGACAGACCAGGGAGTCAGGGGACCTGGCTGCAGTGGCTGGACCTGGGTGGGTCCAGGCTGGGGAGAGACTGACAGACCATGTGAGATACAGCCATGGAGGGGAGAGATCAGAGGAGGGCAGTGGCTGGAGTTGGGCTGTTTGGGAAATGCAAGCACTGGAAACAGCAGGGATACCCCAGGCGTTTCCCCCGTTTTCACATTTGACCACTGACAGAGAATATATAATAATATGTGTATGATAAAGGAAAAATACAGACAAATAAAATGCCTCTATGTGGCCACCAAAGTAATGTTTTCTTCTCTCAGGCTACCACAAATTGCATTGAAATCTTAAACAAGATAGCTGATAGCTCTTTCCGGCATACGCTCCCATCACCCTTGAAATTGCCTGATAATCCACAGCAAAGTCTGTGGTGCTAACAGGGAAGGTTAACCCCTGACTGATGTGTCTGATGTTAATCTATAGATCATTTAGGGAGAGGCACATTGGGTCAAGCTACAGATATTGCAGTGGCTATTAGTTCCTCTATCTGCCATTATTACACAGTCACATGCTCAAACATTGTGCAGGGTTGGTATGCCAGGCACAGATGCCTAGGGTAAACAGACAGGCCTGTGAGGCTTGCACAAAATATTGATCCAACAGCAGATGGGAGCCTTGATATCAGCCATTCAGTTTTTCTATGTCTGTGTGGTCTTGTTGTCTGCATGTGCTGTCGTGTTATTACATAGTGTTATGTTGTGTTGTTAGTGATGCTCCAAAAGGTTTTGTATAATTTCAGCCAGTACATTTGAGAGTAGTGCTCACGAGTTAAAACTGCTTTTTTTTGCAATTCGTACAATATTTTACGAATTCCAATTCGTACACTATGTTACGAATTTGTAAGTGCTTAAGATCCCGGACTGCAACTTTATTTATATTGACATTTGTGTTTGGAAACTCATTTAGCAATATGTTTTTCTTCCAGAATAGAAATGGTAAGTGAAGATATCTGAATGATCTCAAATCTAGCAATGCAGTGCTGAGCGGTGTGGAATTTCCTTTCACTATTGAATTGAATAAAAAATATATATATTGTATATTTGATTATTACTATTAGGGCCTATATGTTTGTAGGAATGAACAGATGATTGAAGCTACTGCAAAATAAACGCACATTTTAAAAATGCTTACTAGGTACACATTGATGCACTTATGCAGGCTACAAAATCATTATTTTCCAAGAACACAAGAACAGTTTTAATTTCTCTAACTGAACTTTTGCTCTTCCTTCCGTAATCCCATTCTACAGCCAGATGTATTCTTTCCATTATAAAACACAATGGCGAAACACATGCATCAACTTCCTTTGTCAGGTTAAGCTGTGCTTAAATGCAAGATGTCATTCAGAGAGGAAAAATGGATTGAATTTTTCCATGACTTCATTCAAAGCTCCGATCCCTTTTCAGAGTCGTACTAAATTCACTTAGTTGTGAAATACCTTGGTGAAGAGAGTTGGAATAATGTGGATATGGAATTATGGCTTGTCTTTTGCCAGGACAGAGATTCCAGTCCTTAAGTCCTCTTATAGAGGGGTCTAGATAGTTTCACGTATTCAAAGTCATTTGAGTGTGACAACTAATATCATGCTATGAAATATTTAAAGATTTCTGACCCTTTTACTGGCCAGGGAAGATAATTTCTTTGCAAAGCTGACATGTAATATTGAAGCATCACGTCATCATAAAATAAATGTATAGATGAGTTAAGAATAGCCCATCTCTCCATCTGATATGTGTAATTCTTTAGACCACGATAGGGGATCACATATATTGTTGGACCATACGAGTGTATACAACATTTCAGACATCTTGTCAAAATAGCATGGGCAGGATAATCCAACATTCCTCAATTGAAAAGCCTTATTGAATTATCGCTGCACATTCACGACTAATTATGTTTTTATATCAGGCTGCTCCTCCCAGCTCCCCTTGGTCCAGAGGCCCATCATGTGTGTAGGCCAGGCCCTTCCTGTGGATCAATCGCCCAGAGATGCCTGGCCAAACACGCCATTGATGGGCCGACGCTCTGCAAAGCTTCCCCATCGCCTCCGTGGCATGCCGCCATTCAATTAGTCTTGGTCAGGGCCTGGCATTATTATTCAGAAATTAGCGATTATTTCCTTGCGCAAACACGCTGGACCGAGGTGTCATCCCTGGCGCGCCCCGCTGCTGGCTACACAAAGAGGCCGGGACTTGGAGAAGAGACCCAAGTACGGCAGGCTGCTTCCCCTGAAAGAGGGGCCTTCTCCCCTTGCTCAGTGCTGGACCTCACGGCTCCTCACAGCCTGGCCTGATAAAGTGGTATTTGCAGCATACAAAGGAGCCATCAGGCTTAACTCCCGGCACAACCCACTGCCCCCTTTCCTCACAGTGTGAAAACACAATGAGCCGGGACCTTGTCTTCATCCAAAGGTATATCACAGTAATCTGACAATACATGGTGATCAAAGTCTATTCAATCCTAATCAGGACAACAGATCAGCATTATGGTCTAATTAGAGACAGCCTGGGTCCTATTCTAGTGAAATACCAAAGCATTGTCAATGGAGTAAAATAGCATTAACTCTACAGTAAACAATGGATGACTGTGAATTAGCAACAAGGCTGCTTCAGCATTTTGAAGCTGATATAACGGTCTGTGGTTTCTACAGTCTAGAATAAACACGTCTGCATGTTTCAACCTCCTGATCCACATGTTTTAACTTCTGGATCAACCTCTCTGGAGAGTTTGTGCTGTTGAAGAACCTGGCTTAACTTCACGGACCTGTTCTGTTCTGTTCTGCTCTATTCGTGCCCAGTACATCACTGGGGCCAAGCTTCCTGACACCTAGGACCTACAGTATATACTAGGCGATGTCAGAGGAAGGACCAAAAAATGGTCAATGTCCAGTCACCCAAGTCATTGACTTTTTTTTTTACACTGCTGCTACTTGCTGTTTATTATCTATGCTTAGTCACTTTACAAATGACCTCAACTAACCTTTACCCCTGCACATTGACTCGGTACTGGTACCCCCTATATATAGCGTTGTTATTGTTACGTACATTCTGTGTGTTACTTTTTACTTGATTGATTACATTTTTTAAAACTTTAGTAACTCCATTTCTCGAACTGCATTGCTGGTTAAGGGATGGATGCCTGATGAACAAGCCACAGGTCAAACATGGTAGAACAGCATCCCACCTCATGTTCTTTGCTGTCTCTGACTGGCTCTCTATCACCAACTACCTTAGAAATACAAAAACACATCTCCAACACATTCAGCGTTTTAAATGAGAAAAGAGATAATTAATTGAGATATTGCTATCTCTCATTAAGAAAGCACCAGATCAACTACCCACTTGTCTTCCGTGCCTGTAGATTTATCCCTCTAGATCTCCAGAACCTGGGTGGTCACGGCTCTTTCAAACTCTCTCTCCGGCTGCACAATACAGCCCTGCATTTAGTATACTAAGTCTACTATAACAAGGCTTCCAGCTACAGCTAATCCTATCAAAATTGACTCCTTTACAAAAACAATAAAAGCAAGTGCTGGCTAATGACAGTGATATGTTACGCATGGAATGTAGGGAAGGCGGGAATCAGTGTGTGATGGAAATGCTAAGCGTGGAACCAGGACATCCTTCCACCTGGGCCTAAAACAACAACGTGTTTTTTTTGATTCACCAATGTTTAGATACTCCTTAGCTACCAAAATAAAGGCCAGATGCGCAGGCGGATCGTCGTGTGGCAACATGTACACGACGAAAGACTCGACAGACGCCGCTCTGATAGAAGACTTTCCCTTTCAGACAGGGCACACAAAGATGCGTTAACCCGCACATCACTCTATTAGTCATCGCCCCACGAGAAAACATGCCAACATTAACGCTTCTTTCTCGTTCCATGTTATTAGGTCATCTCAGTATGTAGAAGAGCAGACCCAAGACATTTTATCAGCCCAGCTTCACATCTGGCAGCTAGCATTACAAGACAAACCTGGGGTTAAACAGGAGCCATCACAGACGTCAGACAGACTACAGACATTTTGGGCCCAATAGGAGACGAGCTTTTTACCTCCAAAAATAGCAGTATGACCCCTAAGCACTAGCTAGTGCACCCCCCTCCCTAATTTCCTTGTAGTTTGTGATGGTCCTGTTAAGGTCAGCTCAGTGCATGACCCCCACCCCCAGTCCCACACACAGGCAGCCAAGAAAAAAGACCCACATCAGTGTGGCCGTATCAATGTCACCGCTTTGTGAGCAAGTCTTTCAGAGTACATGGAGTGGCTTCAGCATCAATGAGATCAATAGCAGGGTTGATTGTGTAGGAGACACTGACACACAGGGACACACAGGCAATGCAGACGGGACTGAGATAGAGCTGGTGAGACTCACCATGTTGTGAGATCTCTATAATTCATATATATTTATAGATATATACACAAATAGATATACAAAAGCAGATATACAAAGTTAAATATATATAACAATATATATACAATATACAGAATATATTAAAATTATGCAAAAACAAAACATAGGCTATTTATTTTTCTCTCGTTCCATAAACGTCTCCACTGAATAAACAGTACATTAGTAGCTCCGTATACCTTGTAATAGTATTTTCCAACCCCTATCTTTACTCAAAAACTGCGAATATTTACGTACAGCAAATTCATTGGTTAATTGTCCATATTCAGTTGAGTATATTTCATTTTCTTAATATTGGATATTGATGTACCGTATCATGTTATAGGATTTGTAAGAATGTCTCAGTTTCCTGTGTACTCTGCTGATCCCGACCTCTCCTGGCTGTGACCTCAGTCTTCTAGGTACACGGTGCTGGACAGGTCAGCTCTATTGATTTCCTATTCATTCTTGGCTCGGTGGAGACTGTCAACTCAAAACTAAGTCCTTGACCACAGAATAACCTACACTTTTTTCCCCCACTCTCCATTCTATTTGGGTCAATATGAAATAACACTGTCACTCACAGACAGTGGTGAGAAAAGTACCCAATTATCATAGTTGAGCAAAAGTAAAGGTACATTAATAGAAAATGACTCAAGTAAAAGTGAATGTCACCCAGTAAAATATTACTTAAGTATCATAAGTAAGGGTATAAATCATGTCAAATTTCTTATATTAAGCAAACCGGCACCATTTTCTTGTTTTTTATTTCATTTAAATTTACGGATAGTCAGGAGCACACTCCAGCACTCAGACATAATTTACAAATGAAGCATTTGCGCTTAGTGAGTCCACCAGATCAGAGGCAGTAGAGATGACCAGGGATGTTCTCTTGATAAGTGCCTGCATTGGTCCATTTTTAAGTCCTGCTAAGCATTAAAAATGTAACGATTACTATTGGGGTTCAGGGAAAATGTATGGAGTAAAAAGTACAGTATTTTCTGTAGGAATGCAGTGAAGTAAAAGTAAAAGTTTTCAAAAATATAAATAGTGAAGTACAGATACCCCAGTAGTACTTTACAGTAGTTTTACTTAAGAACTTTACACCACTGCTCACAGATAACACAAAAGGCCTAGTACTATGATGTTGTAACCGGAAGGTTATATACCTCTATAGCCATATACAGTATTGAGTAAAATGCTAATTTCCTTCTTCATCACTATCACTTTGATGTTACATTGTTATCTAATGTATGGTAACCACAGGTGAATATATCATTACTAAAAACCCGAGACCACCAAGTTTGCTAGTCTTCAGAAGTTGCTCTTGCTTCTTTTAATAAGAGAAAAGCCCAGACCTAATTTGCTATCATCAGGTTCCTTTGTCAGACCTGGGACTGGTATTTGGGAATAATCCTCTTCCATAGATAGAATATTGTCTCAACAGGCAGCGACAGGACTCTGTCAAATCCTTCCCAGAGACGATCCTTTGTGCCCTATATCATGTTCAAGGTTGAATAATTTCTTCTTCATGGCCAATATGAGATTTGGCGACTCAAGCTAGTTGTTTTTGCACATGCAAATCGACTATGTGCATTCAGAGTTCTGGGAAACAGACAAGATGGCGAATGGGACCTCAGTTGTAGGATCTCTTTTATGTATTTTTATCCAAATTGGAAGCTTACTTCCAAAGCCTAACTCAATTATCCCTACAATACAACTATAGTAGCATCAATGATTAATCAATCACCAAAAATATTTTTGTTAAACTTTAATGATACAAACTTAACCTGACAATTTGGACTAATCCACAATGTAATGATCTGCTCTGATTTTCATATTTTTGAAATTGAATCTAGATAAGATGTTTTATTGTCACACACACACTGGATAGGTGCAGGGAAATGTGTTGTTTTACAGGGTCAGCCATAGTAGTACGGCGCCCCTGGAGCAAATGAGCTTGCTCACCTTTTTGTCTTGGGTATTCAAACCAGCGACCTTTCGGTTACTGGCCCAACGTTCTAACCGCTTGGCTACCAGCTGCCCAATCTGTGAATAGTTTATTTTACTGTATATTGAAAGTTTCTAGTTGTCCTTCCAAAAATGCCATGTATAATGTCATGCATAATATGTGCCAATATGACCTTAATTTGCCGAGCTGGCATGGGTGTCAACAGAGGGGTAAATAGCAAGTTGCAAATAGCCATTGATTGTTTAGATACTCCAGGTGACAGCTTGTCAGTGGAAGGAACTTCTGTTTACACCTCAAATTTCAGAGAATGTTGTGGGCGCATTAAATACTATTGATGCATTACAAAAGTGTTTTGGCTCTAAAAAATGATGTCATTTTTTGAAGATGAGCATTTAATTAACATTAAAATAATAAAAAGCTGAAACTTAATGGTGATTGTTTTTCAATATACATCATATACTGTATATTCTTTACAATTATTACTGTAAAATGATATAGATAAGTGACCAATATCACCTCTCTAACTGATCTCTGCCTACAGCTGGATATAACTTGTAGAATTGAGGGGGAAGGCTGTTTTAAATATATCCCTTGATTTGTGTTTTGTTTTGTTGGTTGTCACATTAAACAGATGGAATTAGATGGCTCTCCTATATAGCAGAACACAGTACAAAGCGTGTTGTTTACATGCAAATTAGTCAATATATTTACAACATATTTGAGGAACTTTATTCAGGGGTTTGATGTAGACAATCCTTTTGTTCGTTAAAATGTCCAAACTATTCAAGAGATTTATTCTGTTCTTATATTTGGAATGCATTAAGTTCTGAAAAATGTCTGTCATGGCTGACAATGAAGGGTAATAGATGTCAGCATTGATGGTAAAGAGGACAAAAAGAAACAGCTCTCCATTGCGCACAAACTGCCTGGCACCACTAAAAATGAATCCATTTACTTCAAATTGTTTACTTTGTACTTTTGGCTGTAAAGGAAAGAAAAACCTTCAATTCATGAGCAGGAGCCAAGGCCTCAGCTTCCCTTTCATTTGCCACGTTTTTAAAAACTCACACGCCAAACGCCCTGGCAGCCAGCGCCGACAATAAGCGGGGGAAGAGAAA
Organism: Oncorhynchus nerka; assembly: GCF_034236695.1. NCBI lineage: Eukaryota > Metazoa > Chordata > Actinopteri > Salmoniformes > Salmonidae > Oncorhynchus > Oncorhynchus nerka. The sequence goes on from NC_088407.1 coordinate 56,126,052, forward strand.
AGAGGGAGCGAGGAGACAAAACCAAACACAAAAACAGTAACATCTGCAGGCGCTTCCAGCCAGACAGTTTGATGTGAATAACTCAGCACTGCGTGCCCTGACCTCAACGAACAAAGGAGAGATGCCTCAGGAGCTGAGCGGGACAACCCGGGAGGCAAGGCGAGAGACCGAAGAGGGTCCTACTCGTTTCAGGAAGCTGGATTTATTGTCCCCAGCCCAGGCGAAGAGGTGCCACCAGGGCACCAGGCACTGCATGCCACTTGGACTGTCATAGTTTCAGCACAAAGATTGCTGCTTGACAAATGAAGCAGAGCCGTGCTGGAATAAAACATACATTTTAGATCAGTGAACTGGGATCACCATGCCATATGAATGCAGATCAGGGTCAGACAGATAACTATAGGAGCGTCTGTTAAATAGATTAGTAAATGTATAGATAGATCAATGCATGGGGACGAATGAATATTTACCGATCTCGCTGAAGAACGTAAATGCAGATACTGATTTATTTTGCCTAACCAAAGTTTTAAAAAAAGGCAAATTCTTCCCCTCTAAATCAAAGGGAAGTATAACAAAGAAACTGTTTACTTCAAGACTTAAATCTTACAAGTTCCTAATCCTTCTGAAGTCCACATGGGACCTTTGGTCTCCATGGCAACGCTGGAGCATTCAACCAAGTGATTGCCTCCAATGAATTTCAGATAAGACGAAATGGAAGTGAATTGATGTGATTTTAATGCAGAAGTGAGCGGTGGAGGGGAGGTCCACTCGGTTCATATTTGAATAAAGCAAACAGAGCAGACAAAAGGCTGACAGACGTAAATGACATTGTCAGTACAAAAATGATCAGCCAGTTTACAATCTGTTTGCTCATGTAGAACAAACAGAATGTGTGTGGCATCCCCTGGCTTTGTGAATGGCAGAGCCTGTGGCAGGCAGCGGGAGAACAGCAGATATCAGCTTCCCCTGCAGACCTGCTACAATTAGATAGCAATTTGACAGGCACACTCAAAATGTCAGGATGTTGTTTTCTAGCAAGGGCATGTTTTTTTTGCAGAGGAAAGGAAGTACATAGATTGGTCTTTAAGAACCAAGATGCTGTGACCTCCAGGCAGGGGACTTGCAGGGTGGGATATCAGAGACATGGTGGGAGACGCATTCCAAACAACCGACCCTCAGTTACCTAGCAAGGGCTCGAACCAAGGTCCCCTTTCTCTCCCCTCCTTTGGTGGTATCGGACGAACAGGGGGTTCCTCCTTAAACACAGCAACTTTAGGCCTGTTCCTCCCTCCTTCCCTTTGTTGTGTTTTGTCACTTGTTTTGAGCTTGTTAACTTCTCAATAGCCGTGCAGACACCAGCAGCTGCCGAGCTCGCGAAGGGCCGCAAGGCATCAATTTTACCCCGAGGACCAAGGCGTGAAAACAGGCGTCGCTTGCAGTTGACAGGACCTTGAACCTCCCCACTGTATCGCTGTCACTCAGCGTGGCCAAGCAGCAGGCCAACAATATGAGTCCAGTCAATACCCAGACTAGACAGTGGCCTTATGGCTGTGTGGTGTTCTGACCTCAATGAGGTCTCAAACTCATACGCTGAAGGAGAGAAAACAGAATAAGAAAACACTACAACTTCTATTATTTTTGGGGCCGCTTGTGGATTTCATCCATAGGGCCTTCTGTGTCGGATGTCGTTGTGGGTGGCATTGTAGAAATGATACATCATTCAGTTGCTGCTGCATGTCTAAACTACGTTGATATGGAAAAGGCATCAGCTTATTTTTACTGAGTTTGTGTTGGTTGAAATAGCCTCCTTGAGAATAAAGGAACACAGGGACACTAAAAGGAAAACTTGCACTGAAAGTCAACAACGAAAATGTACACTGTCTAAAAAAAGAGAACCTGTGTACAACCATGAAACGAGAAGAAATCGACAGTGTTTACAACCCACTGTCGTATTGCCCAATGGCTCAGAACAAGAGCATGTCTGACACTGATGGGTAGACAGATCTGAAACCAACAGACAATGTCAGTTAAATCCTGTCCAGGGATGTGGTGTGTCAGGGGACAAAGTGTCTTAAAACAGTGTGTCATGGTGTTAATAGATATTCCTCCCATCATTCCCCTCACTGTTCTGTGAGCCCCCCAGGCCCGCTCACGGGCTGTGGAGATGCTATTTAGTCTTATTAAAAAGTTGTTTGATTATCGGGGCCTGGAATGGCAGTCGTGGAAAGGTCTGGGCAGAAGCAGATAAAAGGTGAATGATAAATAGGCAGAAAGACGGGTGATTGCCAGTCAGGCACTAGAGCATCAAAACACACCAATTTCTCAGCAAAGTTGATCCAATTATTGTCAGCCGCTCACAGATAGCTACAATGCTTTACTCCTTTCATTCCCTGCTAAATTGGTCTTCCCCTTTTTGCCGATACGGCAATCGGTCATAAAGGGCCAGCCATCATTAGTGCTGTTTGAATTGGAGCCCTGTAGTGTTTGGTTAAGAGGGTAAATGCAAATTTAATGAAAGAATAAGTCTGCATTTACATATCAGCCCAAGCTCACATGGGGAATGTAAACATTCTGTTTATCTCGAGTGTTGTTTTATGATTTCAGTAGAATATAAAACCGACCTTGGCCCAGTCAGTGCAAAAGACCAAGGAAATGTACTGTTGTCAAAACACAATTTGTTCAAGTAGAACTTGTCAACAAATCCCCTTTAACTCAGCAAATAGGATACGGATATCAGGGTTGCCGGAAATCCACCCCTGAACCCCAATGCTGCCAAATCAATTTTCCTTTTATGAATTTGCACTTTCAAAACTGGACTAATTAAGTGCATTGAAATAAAATCACCACCACAATTCATGCTTTAGAAATGAATACATTTGTACCATTTGTACGTTTTTCTCTTATATGTCTTACATACATTTTTTTGGGGGGGGGATTACCTTTTTTGGTGGACACTAAGTCGATGGTAATATTCAAATAATTACAATTGTATCCAGTTTAGGTCCTGAACATACCATTTTTATATATTACCCACTTGAGGGTAAATAATCAACATGTCTTCTACAAGACTTCACAGATAACTCACCACTGACTATTTCTCCGACTAGTAATTTTCAAACAATCTACAGTAATGCCCAATTATAATGCCATGTTCATACAGATGGATTTCCCTGTATATATCCACACTGACCAAGGCAGACATTTATGTCGAAGAACGTCCCTCCCTATAATTACAGTAAGTCACGACAAAGCTACCACTCTCCTCAGCTGTAACAAAGGCATTCCTCTCTTTCTCCCTCTTTTTCTTGCGCTGAGTCTGAACAAACAGCATGCTCTCTATATCCTCCTAGTCCCGCTGAACGAAACACATTACAGCAGCATTTCACAATCAGAACACACACTGTATGGTGACGATGCACCTGACCAGGACCAGTAACCAATCAGATATGCATTTTATTAGTCTGAAAGCAATACATTATCAATAGAATCATGTAAATATTTTTTTAAGTACATTTGGATAATACAAATGCCTTCGTCTTTTGAAATTATAATCAGTTGACTTCAAAACAATTTAGCTGAAATTGTGCCTATATCAGGGTGTTTTTTTGTTGTCCTTAACTGAATTATACAGTAGCACTTGGACTGCATTAGCTCCTGAAAATGAAGCAAAATGCTGCCATCTATGGCTGTGTTTCAAGCTATGCTGAATGCAGACCCTTCTTCCCAAACGAAGATGAAACGTGTATGGTTAAGTTATTAGCATCTTAACGTCATCAGTATGGAGTATTCTTAGTACATATTTTGGTGGAGTTTGTTGTCTTCATTATCTTTCTGATAGCCAAGATGTTGCCTTGTTTTTTTGGCTGATGGTGTTTGAATTTAAAAGAAAGGAGATGATTGGAAAGTTAAATGCTTTTCCAAGTGGGCATCTGGTGGTAATATCCTTTAATAAGCAACCCAATTCTGCACAGATCAGGGGTTCTGTCAGAGATTTCTTCACCACCTGCTGTATACATACGCACATCAAAAAGAGAGCCATCCTTTTTGTGTCTCATCACTTCTTTGTCTTTCCAGACCTTCAACCACATCACAGCCTCATTGTCTGAAACAGACAACTGACATAGAGTGAAGCTGTAACTAGCCCAGTGTGCAGATGTACTACTCTTATATGATTTTGGATACATTAACTCTCCCCAAACTGATCAATGACTGAAGCTGAAGTCTTATTGATAAGGCGGTGATGTATTTTCAGCATAGTAGACACAATAACACGTTACATATAGCTGCCAGACAGGGATAGCAGGTTGGCGGCTGGCTAGAAGACAGCCAGATGTCAGGGGTTCTATAGCTAAGGCTTGAACCAGGCCTTCGTCGGCACTGGGCCTTTATGCAGCTCCCTGTCTGTCTGATGCTCAGGTCCCTTCTGGCAACCCAAAGGCTTTACTGGTGAGGAGACACGATCTGGCCCGTCTGTCACCCTATGCATCATATTCTACACAGCCATACATACAATAGGCCATTAATCCATGTCTCCCGAGGTAAAACAGACAGACAGACGGATGATGGAACCACTAGTATGTATGACAGTCACTGGCCCAAAATTTGATGTCACTGGAACACTGACACACTTACTGAACTCCTGCAGACTCCTTTATGGCCAGGTGTTCAGAGAGTTACTTTACTCAGCACATTATCAACTGGTGTTTACAATCAAATATATTCAAATACAGAACGAGTTTATGTAATGCATTTATTTAAACAGGCCCGGTGAGAAAATGGATCATTCTTATAACTTCTTATGGCTGGGGGGCAGCATTGAGTAGCTTGGATGAATAAATTGCCCAAAGTAAACGGCCTGCTCCTCAGTCTCAGTTGCTAATATATGCATATTATTATTAGTATTGGATAGAAAAGACTGTAAAGTTTCTAAAACTGTTTGAATGATGTCTGTGAGTATAACAGAACGCATATGGCAGGCAAAATCCTGAGGAGAAATCAAAACAGGAAGTGAGAAATCTGAGCTTTGTATGTTTTCACCATAGTCCCCAATGAAATCCCCTTGAGATATTAACGATGTTGCACTGCCTAGGGGTTCCACTAGATGTCAACCATCCATAGAAATTTGAATGAGACTTCTACGGTGTTGTGGGAATGAATGAGAGCAGAATCTATCAGGTGTCTGGCAGTCAGCCATTTTCTGATCACGCTTATTCCTCATGGTATCCACTTGCGTTCCATTGCTCATGAAGACACGAAGGAATACTCCGGTTGGAACTTTATTAAAGCTATATGTTAAAAACATCCTAATGATTGATTCTGTACTTAGTTTGAAATGTTTCTTCGACCTGTAATATAACTTTTTGAAGTTTTTGTCCGATGTAACGCTGACCAGAATGAACGTTTGGATATGTATACCAAACGCGCTAACAAAAGAAGGTATTTGGACATAAATAACGGACATTATCAAACAAAACAAACATTTATTGTGGACCTGGGATTCCTGGAGTACTTTCTGATGTAGATCATCAAAGGTAAGGGAATATTTATCATGTAATTTCTTGTTTATGTTGACGCCATCATTGCGGCTATTGTGACGTTTACTTCTGAGCGCCGTCTCAGATTATTGCATGCATTTCTTTTTCCGTAAAGTTTTTTTGAAATCTGACACAGCGGTTGCATTAAGGAGAGGTATATCTATAATTCCATGTGTATTATCATCTACATTTATGATGAGTATTTCTGTTGAATGATCACTGGATGTTTTTGGAACTAGTGAATGTAACGCGCCAATGTAAACTCATATTTTGATAAATATTAACTTTATCAAACAAAACATGCATGCATTGTGTATAATTAAGTCCTATGAGTGTCATCTGATGAAGATGATCAAAGGTTAGTGATTAATTTTATCTCTGTTTGTGGTTTTTGTGACTCTGGCTGGAAAATCTTTTGCTGGAAAAATGACTGTGTTTTTCTGCGGCTATGTGGTGACCTAACATAATCGTTTGTGGTGCTTTTGCTGTAAAGAATATTTGAAATTGGACACTGTGGTGGGATTAACAACAAGATTAGCTTTAAAATGGTATGAGATACATGTATGTTTGAAGAATTTTAATTATGAGATTTTCGATGTTTTGAAATTGGCACCCTGCACTTTCACTGGCTTTTGTCATATCGCTCCCGTTAACGGGATTGAAGCCATAAAAAGTTTTAGGGATAGTTTACATTGCAAACATCATATATTGCCACCCCTATTTCCTACATGTAGGGTATATCTTTAACCAAAGCCTTAAGGATTGTGTGTCCACAGGCGTGGAAGGACGCTAAAGCAGTTTGGTTGCCTAAAAATAGTAAAGCACCCTTTGCTGGCTCTAACAACCGCCCAACAGTTCGCTGCTTGTTCTTTTATTTTTATTTTTGGGGTGTAGATCAGCTTTAATATTGCAGATAGATTGTAGCTTCCATCAATGTAATTTGTATTTGTATTTTGTATTTATGCCAAAGCAGCAGCTACTCTTCCTGGGGTTCAGCAAAATTAAGGCAGTTTATGCAATTTTAAAAATATTAAAATACATTCATAGATTTCACAACACTGTGTACCCTCAGGTCCCTACTCCACCACTACCACATATCTACAGTACTAAATCCATGTGTATGTATAGTGCGTATGTTATCGTGTGTGTGTGTGTGTGTGTGTGTGTGTGTGCCAATGTTTGTGTTGCTTCACAGTCCCTGCTGTTCCATAAGGTGTTTTTTTATCTGTTTTTTTTATCTAATTTTAGTGCTTGCGTCAATGACTTGATGTGGAATAGAGTTCCATGTAGTCATGGCTCTATGTGGTACTGCGTGCCTTCCATAGTCTGTTCTGGACTTTGGGACTGTGAAGAGACATGGCATGTCTTATGGGGTATGTATGGGTGTCCGAGCTGTGTGCCAGTAGTTTAGACAGACAGCTCAGTGCATTCAACATGTCAATACCTCTCAATTATAAAAGTAGTGATGAAGTCAATCTCTCCACTTTCAGCCAAACACATCCATTTCCCCAGCCAAAGAGAGGAGTCACAAAAAGCACAAATAGAGATAAAATTAATCACTGCCCTTTGATGATCTTCATCAGATGACACTCATAGGACTTCATGTTACACAATACATGTATGTTTTGTTCGATAAAGAGCATATTTATATATAAAAAATCTCAGTATACTATGGCGTATTATGTTCACTAGTTCCAAAAACATCCGGTGACATTGCAGAGAGCCACATCATTTTACAGAAATACTCATTATAAATGCAGATGAAAATACAATTGTTAGACATGGAAATATAGATACACTTCTCCTTAATGCAACCGCTGTGTCAGATTTCAAAAAAGCTTTATGGAAAAAGCAACCATGCAATAATCTGAGTACAGCTTTCAGACAACAAAGCAGCCAAAAAGATATCCACCATATTGATATCCAACATTAGTCATAAATAGCATTATAAATATTCACTTACCTTTGATGATCTTCATCAGAATGCACTCCCAAGAATCCCAGTTCCACATTAAATGTTTGATTTGTTCGATAATGTCCATAATTTTTGTCCAAAGAGCTACTTTTGTTAGCACGTTTGGTAAACAAATCCAAATTCATGAAGCGCATTCCCTAGGTGCAGACGAAATGTCAAAAAGTTCCGTTACTGTCCGTAGAAACATGTCAAACGATGTATGGAATCAATCTTTAGGATGTTTTTAACATAAAACTTCAATAATATTCCAACAGGAGAATTCCTTTGTGTTCAGAAAAGCAAAGGAACGCAGCTACCTCTCAAGTGAAATGCGTGTGACCAGCTGGCAGACCTCTGACTCATTCCTCTCTCATTCGGTCCCACTTCACAGTAGAATCCTCAAACAAGTTTCTAAAGACGGTTGACATTTAGTGGAAGCCTTAGGAAGTACAACATAACCAATATCCCACTGTGCATTCAATAGGGGCTGGGTTGAAAATCGACCAACCTCAGATTTCCCAATTCCTGTTTGGATTTCTTCGCAGGTTTTTGCCTGCCATAATATGCATATATTAGCAACTGGGACTGAGCAGCAGGCAGTTTACTCTGGGCACCTCTGGGCACCTTTCATCCAAGCTACTCAATACTGCCCCTGCAGCCATAAGAAGTTAAAGTAGTTTACAATATCAGTGGGCTTTGTGATAAATGAGCCATCTGATTCAATGAATGAAGGAGCCGAGTTGGCTTTTTTTCCCAAAATTTCATTTAAGGTGACCCAAAAATGTTCACTATCATTCTTCATATAATTTATCTTTGTTTCATAGTGTAGTTTATTTAATTTTTATTTAGTTTAGTCACATGATTTCTTAATTTGCAGTATGTTTACCAATCCATTAGGCTGCCAGACTTAATTGCCATACCTTTTGCCTCATCCCTCTCAACTTCAACCATACCATTTTTCAATTCCTCAACAATCCAAGGGGATTTAACAGTTTTACAGTCATTAATGGGTGTGTGCTTATTAGTAATTGGAATAAGTCGTTTCATAAATGCTTCAAGTGCAGCGTCTGGTTGCTCCTCATTACACACCACAGACCAGCAAATATTCTTTACATCAGCAACATATGAATCACTACAAAACTTCTTGTATGACCTCTTATACACTTTATTAGGCTCAGCCTTTGAAACTTTGGATTTCCTAGATATGACTATTATATTGTGATCACTACATCCTATGGATTTGGATACTGCTTTAAAGCGAATATCTGCAGCATTAGTTAAGATGCGATCAATACATGTTGATGATTTAATTTCTGTGCTGTTTGTAACTACCCTGGTAGGGTACATACATACGTACATACATACATACATACATACATACATACATACATACATACATACATACATACATACATACATACATACATACATACATACATACACACACTACCATTCAAAAGTTTGGGGTTACTTAGAAATGTCCTTGTTTTGAAAGAAAAGCACATTTTTTTGTCCGTTAAGATAACATCAAATTGATCAGAAATACAGTGTAGACATTGTTAATGTTGTAAATGACTATTGTAGCTGGAAACGGCTGTTTTTTTTAATGGAATATCTACATAGGCGTACAGAGGCCCATTATCAGCAACCATCACTCCTGTGTTCCAATGGCACATTGTGTTAGCTAATCCAAGTTTATCATTTTAAAAGGCGAATTTACCATTAGAAAACGCTTTTACAATTATGTTAGCACAGCTGAAAACTGTTCTTCCGATTAAAGAAGCAATAAAACTGGCCTTCTTTAGACTAGTTGAGGATCTGGAGCATCAGCATTTGTGGGTTCGATTACAGGCTCAAAATGGTCAGAAACAAAGAACTTTCTTCTGAAACTCTAGACTATTCTTGTTCTGAAAAATGAAGGCTATTGCATGCGAGTAATTGCCAATATGTTTAAGATGAGGGAGAAGATTATCATTTTTTTTATGAGCATGGCCTTATTTCTATTACAGCATATTGGATGGCTGTCATTCATATTCCATTCACCCAGCTCAATGTAACATTTAGTTTAGGCTACTACATGATACTAAAATGTTCCCTGTACCCATCATGAGGTTGCTACAACCTAGCCTATGAATGAAAGTTTACAGCGTAGGTGCACAGGTTGAGAGAATATTGAGTAATCAAGGTGACAGACAGTGACACATTCAATACCGCCTTGCACACTCTTGACTGCATGTAGCTGATCTAGAGTGTAATCATTAGTCCAACAGTTGCAAATGAGAGTTTCTTTTGGACAAATTGAGGTATGTTTATCCCTGTTTTGTTTGCTTCCCTTTAAGAATTGTTTTCAATTGATTTGGTTGAAATGATCACAAGCAAACAGTTCACTCTCATAGCAGCCACATCAAAACAGCATGATCACTTTGCTTGTTGTATATATAAATCTCTCTCTCGCTCTCTCTTTTCCGTAATTTTGGAAGAAATGTATTTGTTCAAAGTTCAACTATTCTCTTTTTCTCTCTTTGAGTCAACTACTCAACAGTAGTCCTGGTCCTTTGATTGAGTGAACAACATGTAGTTCATGCTGCAAGAGCTCTGATAGGTTCATTCTATCCTCCCGATTCCTGCTTACAAGCAAAAATTAAAGCAGGAAGCACCAGTGACTAGATCAATAAAAAAGTGGTCAGATGAAGCAGATGCTAAGCTACAGGACTGTTTTGCAAGCACAGACTGGAATATGTTCCGGGATTCCTCCAATGGCATTGAGGAGTACACCACATCAGTCATTGGCTTCATCAATATGTGCATCGATGACATCATCTCCACAGAGACCGTACGTACATACCCCAAACAGAAACCATAGATTACAGGCAGCATCTGCACTGAGCTAAAGGCTAGAGCTGCCTCTTTCAAGGAGCGGGACTCTAACCCGGAAGCTTATAAGAAATCTGACAGAGGAGAAACCCTCAGACAAACCATCAAACAAGCAAAGCGTCAATACAGGACTAAGATCGAGTCGTACTACACCAGCTCTGACGCTTGTCAGATGTGGCAGGGCCTGCAAACCATTTCAGACTACAAAGGGAAGCACAGCCAAGAGTTGCCCAGTGACACGAGCCTACCGGACGAGCTAAACTACTCTATGCCCGCTTCAAGGCAAATAACACTGAAACATGCATGAGAGCACCAGCTGTACCGGAAGACTGTGAGATCACGCTCGCCGCAGCCGTGTGAGTAAGACCTTTAGACAGGTCAACATTCACAAGGCCGCGGTAACAGATGGATTACCAGGACGTGTACTGCGAGCATGCGCTGACCAACTAGCAACTGTCTTCACTGACATTTTCAACCTCTCCCTGTCCGAGTCTGTAATATCAACATGTTTTAAGCAGACCACCATAGTGCCTGTGCCCAAAAACACTAAGGTAATCTGCCTAAATGACTACCGACCCACAGCATTCACGTCTGTAGTGATAAAGTGCTTTGAAAGGCTGGTCATGGCTCACATCAACACCATCATCCCAGAACCCACTCCAATTTGCATATTGCCCCAACAGATCCACAGATGATGCAATCTCTATTGCACTCCACACTGCCCTTTCCCACCTGGACAAAAGGAACATCTATGTGAGAATGTTATTAATTGACTACAGCTCAGTGTTCAAAACCATAGTGCCCTCAAAGCTCATCAATAAGGTAAGGACCCTGGGACTAAACACCTCCCTCTGCAAATGGATCCTGGACTACCTGACGGGCCGCCGCCAGGTGATAAGGGTAGGTAACAACACATCCGCCACGCTGAAACTCAACACAGGGGCCCCTCAGGGGTGTGTGCTCAGTCCCCTCCTGTACTCCCTGTTCACTCATGACTGCACAGCCAGGCATGACTCCAACACCATCATTAAATTTGCCGTTGACACAACAGTGGTAGGCATGATCACCGTCAACAACGAGACATCCTATAGGGAGGAGGTCAGAGACCTGGCCATGTGGTGCCAGGACAACAACCTCTCCCTCAACGTGATCAAGACAAAGGAGATGATTGTGGACTACAGGAAAAAGAGGACAGAGGACGCCCCATTGTCATCGACGGGGCTGCAGTGGAGCAGGTTGAGAGCTTCAAGTTCCTTGGTGTCCACATCACCAGCAAGCTAACATGGTCCAAGCACACCATGTCAGTCGTGAAGCGGACACGACAAAACCTATTCCCCCTCAGGGGACTGAAAAGATTTGGCATGGGTCCTCAGATCCTCAAAAGGTTCTACAGCTGCTCCATCGAGAGCATCCTGACTGGTTGCATCATTGCCTGGTATGGCAACTGCTCGGCCTCCGACCACAAGGTACTACAGAGGGTAGTGCGAACGGCCCAGTACATCACTAGGGTCAAGCTTCCTGCCGTCCAGGACCTCTATACCAGGCGGTGTCAGAGGAAGGCCCTGAAAATTGTCAGACTCCAGCCACTCTAGTCATAGACTGTTCTCTCTGCTACCACACGGCAAGAGGTAATGGAGCGCCAAGTCTAGGTCCAAGAGGCTTCTAAACAGCTTCTACCCCCTATCCATTAGACTCCTGACCATCTAGTCAAATGGCTACCCAGACTATTCACATTGCCGCCCTCCTCCCCTTTCCACACCACTGACACTCTCTGTTGTCATGTATGCATAGTCACTTTAATGAACTCTACTTACAGTCGTGGCCAAAAGTTTTGAGAATGACACAAATATTATTTTCCACAAAGTCTGCTGCTTCAGTGTCTTTAGATATTTTTGTCAGATGTTACTATGGAATACTGAAGTATAATTACAAGCATTTCATACGTGTCAAAGGCTTTAAATGACAATGACATGAAGTTGATGCAAAGAGTCAATATTTGCATTATTGACCCTTCTTTTTCAAGATCTCTGCAATCCGCCCTGGCATGCTGTCAATTAACTTCTGGGCCACATCCTGACTGATGGTAGCCCATTCTTGCATAATAAATGCTTGGAGTTTGTCAGAATTTGTGGGTTTTTGTTTATCCACCCGCCTCTTGAGGATTGACCACAAGTTCTCATTGGGATTAAAGTCTGGGGAGTTTCCTCGCCATGGACCCCCAAAAAATCGATGTTTTGTTCCCTGAGCCACTTAGTTATCACTTTTGCCTTATGGCAAGGTGCTCCATCATGCTGGACAAGGCATTGTTCGTCACCAAACGGTTCCTGGATGGTTGGGAGAAGTTGCTCTCGGAGGATGTGTTGGTATCATTATTTATTCATGGCTGTGTTCTTAGGCAAAATTGTGAGTGAGCTCACTCCGTCGGCTGAGAAGCAACCCCACACATGAATGGTCTCAGGATGCTTTACTCTTGGCATGACACAGGACTGATGGTAGCTCTCACCTTGTCTTCTCCAGACAAGCTTTTTTCCGGATGCCCCAAACAATCGGAAAGGGGATTCATCAGAGAAAATGACTTTACCCCAGTCCTCAGTAGTCCAATCCCTGTACCTTTTGCAGAATATCTGTCCCTGATGTTTTTCCTGGAGAGAAGTGGCTTCTTTGCTGCCCTTCTTGACTCCAAGCCATCCTCCAAAAGTCTTCGCCTCGCTGTGTGTGCAGATGCACTCACACCTGCCTGCTGCCATTCTTGAGAAAGCTCTGTACTGGTGGTGCCCCAATCCCGTAGCTGAATCATCTTTAGGAGATGGTCATGGCGCTTGCTGGACTTTCTTGGGCGCCCTGAAGCCTTCTTCACAACAATTTAACCACTTTCCTTGAAGTTCTTGATGATCTGATAAATGGTTGATTTAGGTGCAATCTTACTGGCAGCAATATCCTTGCCTGTGAAGCCCTTTTTGTGCAAAGCAATGATGACGGCACATGTTTCCTTGCAGGCAACCATGGTTGACAGAGGAAGAACAATGATTCCAAGCACCACCCTCCTTTTGAAGCTTCCAGTCTATTATTCGAACTCAATCAGCATGACAGAGTGATCTCCAGCCTTGTCCTCGTCAACACTCACACCTGTGTTAACGAGAGAATCACTGACATGATGTCAGCTGGTTCTTTTGTGGCAGGGCTGAAATGCAGTGGAAATGTTTTTTGGGGATTCAGTTAATTTGCATGGCAAAGAGGGACTTTGCAATTAATTGCAATTCATCTGATCACTCTTCATAACATTCTGGAGTATATGCAAATTGCCATCATACAAACTGAGGCAGCAGACTTTGTGAAAATGTATATTTGTGTCGTTCTCAAAACTTTTGGCCACGACTGTACATGTACATACTACCTCAACTAACCGGTGCCCCCGCACATGGACTCTGTACCGGCACCCCCCTGTATATATTTTTTAGTTGTTACTGCTCCTCTTTAATTACTTGTTACTTTTATCTCTTATTCTTATCTGTATTTTTTGAAACTGCACTGTTGGTTAGGGGCTCATAAGTAAGCATTTCACTGTAAGGTCTACACCTGTTGTATTCGGCGCATGTGACTAATAATACTTGGATTGATATCCTCTGTCTTCCGGCTATACCATGGTGCTAGTTGATGACGTGAATATATTTGATGGTGTGAATATGTTTAGTATAGTTTTATCTAGAAAGGATAACTTTTTTAATGTTTCACTATTTAGATTTTTATGAAATTCACTGAGGAGGATGGTCCTCCCCTTCCTCCTCTGAGGAGCCTCCACTTATCCATACATACCCCACAAGTCCAAAACGAATTCACGGCAACACAACGTTTTATACAGAGCCATGATCACATGGAACTCCCTTCCATCTCCAATTACTCAAGCAAACAGCAACATTACCTTTAAAAAACTGATTAAACAACATCTCATGGAGCGGTGGTGACTGTGTGGAGACACACACACACACACACACACACACACACACACACACACACACACACACACACACACACACACACACACACACACACACACACATCGTATTGTTTGTATTATTTTTGTTGTATTGTTTCTATATCAGGGTATTTTTTATTTGCGTGGCTAGAGCTAAGGCTTGAACCAGACCTTTGTCGGCAGTATGTCAATGTTTTGTTGCTTGTCATCTGTTGTGTTGTTTTTTTGTGGAGCCCAGAAAGAATAGCTGCTGCTTCTGAAAAAGATTATGGGGATCCATACAGAAAAACGGTATGCCAAAGTTATCTAGGTAAATTAGCCTGTGACTGACATAGGTTTCTGTTTGTCATGCCACTGAGTAGTTTCCCTTTTGTCTGTGTGTCATTGGCCTGTCAAGAGATGTTATTACGTAGGCAAGAGTGAGCTGTTCTTACCTTACCTACCTGAAAACGTGATCACCCCTGTCCAAGGTCGTGACAAAGACTGTGACCTGGGAGAGAGACACAGGGTCACCTCAGAAGCTATTACTCCGCTGTCAGGACAGTGTGCAGATGAGTGCCACAGTTATATACAGAGAATGACTAATATACTATGTTTGGGAGAATCAAATAAGAACATGACTTAACAAATAATAGGCTAGTTTGGTAAAGAGTTAAAGGGGCAATTAGCAATTGCTACATCCATTTTTGGACTTAATGATATGTACCCATTCATTCTTTAAGAATTTAACTTATATTGAGCTTAGTTTCAGTTTCATACCCCATCAGAACCCCAAATATAAGCTTGTTTTACTCCAATATGTGTAAACAAAATAAATGTTAACAAATACTGTATAGCCTCAAAACATGATTAATCATTTTGATAGCATGGATGGTCTGCCCTTGCATCCATAGCTCTGTCTATGCATTTTTAGAGGGATCAACATTTTAGTGGTGGTGCTGAGGAGTATTTCAGTAATAAAGCCCTTTTGTGGTGGAAAATTCATTCTGATTGGTTGGGCCTGGCTCCCCAGTGGATGGCCCTGGCTCCCAAGTGGGTGGGCCTATGCCCTCCCATGGCTGTGCCACTGCATAGTCATGTGAAATCGAGAGATTAGGAACAAACAAATCTATTTAATTTGACTGATTTCCTTCTATGAACTGTAACTAAGTAAAATCTTTGAAATTGTTGCATGTTACATTTATATTTTTGTTCAGTTTATATATAAAAAAATACATCATATTTTCTGCATCAGTGGCAACAGTACAGCAGCGGTGAGCTGCCGCTGCTAAATGAATATAGGGGAAACACTGGCTTTGTAATTGTTTAAACTGCTGACTGGCCATTCAAGGGTAATTTGGACCATTGTTAATCCCTTTCTGTTAAAAAAAGGAATAATGCAGAATAATAATACTATCCCCAAAATGTTAAAATATACAGTATGTGTCTCTGTGTGTACATGTTTGTTGGCGTATGTGTGATGTGTGAAACAGGAAGGAGCCAGTAACATTGGAGCCAAAGAGGGTTTTTCAGTGGGGATTTGTCACTCAGCAGTCCCAGGCTCAGGCTGAGTCACTTAGCAGGACACACCTGCCTTTCTCTACCTTTCCCTTTACTTCTCCCTCCAAACTAGCTGTTTCTGAGGATTTAGCTCCAGGACAACACTATTGACACATATATGCCGTGACTTGACTTTAACATTAATCAGAAGACTGTTATTTGTCTAATGAACTAACTATGTTTAATTGTTACCTGATTATATTAATCATGTAACAATTAACTCATTAGGATCTGGGGCACCACGAGAGCAGTTCTTGAAAGAGTTACCATCTCCCGAATTTAACTCTAAAAGGTCTTTACCTATCACATCTATAAACAGTCAACTTATTAGTTATAACCTTGTATCATATCATCATTCTGAACAGTCGTAACCTCCTTGCATCTGCAAAAACCCAAGCCTTACTTATGATTCAGTACTACACAAATTGGTTTGATTATTTATTTACTAGCTAATTAAATGGGAACACAGGATAAACACACACACACCACACTAGTTATTGACTGGAGACGTAATACGCTAAAAACCGGTCCTTTGCGGAATGACAACAGCATGGATGCTTGTTAAAGGAGAGCTGGAGAGAGAGGGACAGAGACACATAACCTTTCGTGGCACACTTGTAAGGCTCTGATTGTCCGAAATGGTTCCAACAACTCTTCCACTGTTGTCCTTCTTTGTGGTTGTCCGGTATCCAGTGACTTGTCATGTAGTCCTGAACAGAACTACAGAGTTGAATTTCCATCCAATCGCTCTTGAAGATGCTTCTTTGAAGATATTCTAGCCAGGCCTATTGATGGTTCCCCATTGGGTTGATGAGAGTAGGAGCTACGATGGTTTGACAGGATGGTCCTACTTAAATTAGCTTTCGAAGATACTTCACTTAGGACATGCCCAAATTAAACTGCTTGCTACTCATCCCCAGAAGATAAGATATGCATATTATTCGTATATTTTGATATAAATCACTCTGAAGTTTCTAAAACTGTTTGAATCATGTCTCTGAGTATAACAGATTTTTACTTATATTTAGCTGCACAAATTAAACCTAGCAATATAATAATTCAGGTGCTTCATTATCAGGGATTTGGGATCTGGATTTTCCTTAGATCATATCTTGGGCTTTAACCAAAGTATTGCTTTTTGTAGTTCTGCAAAATTGCTCAGTGTAAAACAAAATATTAGCTTCATCATGGATAAACACTTTATGTTCATTTTTCTTTTACAAAAATGAATCCTTCCTCCAAATCCCCAGTCTTGCAGCATCCTGCTCTCATTTTTTTGTAAGTAGGCATCCATACTGAATCATTGGATATAAGTTAACATAGAAAACACATTGATGTTTTCTTAACTGGTACTCTACTAACAATATGAACATCTGCTACATTAATTGTGTGTCACGGCCGTCGTCGGTGGAAGAAGGTGAGGACCAAGGTGCAGCGTGGTAAGTGTTCATGATTTTTAATATAATCAAAACTGAACACTAAACAAAATAACAACTAGGAAGAACGAACAAGCGAAACAGTCCTGTCTAGTGATGACACACAAAACAGAAAATAAACACCCACGAAACACAGGTGGAAAAAGGCTACCTAAGTATGATTCTCAATCAGAGACAACTAACGACACCTGCCTCGGATTGAGAACCATACCAGGCCAAACTCAAAAACCAACATAGAAAAACCAACATAGACTGCCCACCCCAACTCACGTCCTGACCATACTAAAACAAAGACAAAACAAAGAACTAAGGTCAGAATGTGACATTGTGGTTGGAGTCTCCTAATAATTCCTCAGAAAAAAAAATGTTTGCATGTTCGTGGCTGAGAATTTTATTGCACACCCCAACAAACGTAACACACAGCTGGGTGCTCACCGAGTGTACCATGGCAGTGGTATTCGTGGAGCCACAGAATCCTATTCACAAAGTGTCCCACTGCTAGATCACAGGTTCCTATAGACACGTGTTTGTGTGGATGTAGAGTTCTCTTTGGAATAACAAAGCAAAGAGCTCAGACTGGTTGGCTCATAAGAATTAACCATATACTTTTATGGTTATGTGGTTTCATAATACTCTACCTCATGATGTCAAGAACACAATATTAAAAGGAACCAGTTAATTGAATCAATCTTAGTAAGATTGAATTATTATACTTTTTTAAATATTGCAATATTTCTGGCACTATAAGTTAGTTACAATGGATGCATTCATAACTGCAACACAGGTGTGTGCCACAATGCATTAGAAACCACTTCAAAAGGTGATTAATTGGCATTGTGGGCCAAAGACAGGCATATCCCTTCTGTGGTTCATTGCTGTATGAGCAACTCCATTTAGTCATTCTCCAGTTTCTGTATTATCCATCCAGATCTCTCCATCCCACGCAATGTTGGGAAAACCAGTTACAACATAAAACACAAACAAACGGCCCACCACGCCCTTGGAAACATAGCACACATCTATGCTCTGCTCTCAGCTTCTCACTGAAGGAATGAACTTGTTTTCAAAATTGGTTGGCTTTTTGCTTGAACCTTTACGTCAGGTAAGAAGAAGTCTCCCATGACAAGAGTTCACACACTTCACTTTGTATGGGTTAGTGGACCTTAGTTCACACACTTCACTTTGTATGGGTTAGTGGACCTTAGTTCACACACTTCACTTTGTATGGGTTAGTGGACCATAGTTCACACACTTCACTTTGTATGGGTTAGTGGACCTTAGTTCACACACTTCACTTTGTATGGGTTAGTGGACCTTAGTTCACACACTTCACTTTGTATGGGTTAGTGGACCTTAGTTCACACACTTCACTTTGTATGGGTTAGTGGACCTTAGTTCACACACTTCACTTTGTATGGGTTAGTGGACCTTAGTTCACACACTTCACTTTGTATGGGTTAGTGGACCTTAGTTCACACACTTCACTTTGTATGGGTTAGTGGACCTTAGTTCACACACTTCACTTTGTATGGGTTAGTGGACCTTAGTTTTCACACACTTCACTTTATATGGGTTAGTGGACCTTAGTTTTCACACACTTCACTTTATATGGGTTAGTGGACCTTAGTTCACACACTTCACTTTGTATGGGTTAGTGGACCTTAGTTCACACACTTCACTTTGTATGGGTTAGTGGACCTTAGTTCACACCTTTGAGAGTTTTAGATGTGGGAAATCATTTTTGCCATCACATATTTGAGCTACATATGAAGAGTTTATTTCCAAAACTCTATATCCACACATTTTTCACATTTGTGTTTTTTCCTTATGGAAAAGCTTACATCATGATGAAAGTACAACTTTTTTTCTTCTCCTAATTAATCCGAGAGCGATAGAGCTAGAGACACCATATTTTTAAGACACACAATGTATGTATGTTCTCTACCATTAGCAACTCTAATTTAATTTCTAGGGTAAATTTGTTTAAATTAAATAGACTGAAAACAGAACTACCGCAACGTTACTTTTGTACCTGCTGGTGGGGCGGGAGTAACACAACCTTGGGACAGAAGCAACAGCTGACAAGAAGTGCACAATATCTGTCTTATCTCCATGTTTCTTGTTACTTTCAACAAACGTACTATCAGTCATAATTTCATGTTCGAGTCGAGTTGAATAATTAATGCTATAGGTTTGACATTTATGAAAATGAACCATGCATCAACATTGCAATGTTGCGCAACCACAATATTTTGACTTACAATATTCATTGCACTAAAATGGATCACATAATAACTATATTAACCATCATTTTCTCATCTTACCTTAATAGGAATGTAGTAGGAGATGTTTTTTTTTTTTACCATTTCCATTGACTAGTCATGCTTAGTCCTACCAATCAGGTGCCCTCCAGCTGTCCTTGTCATGCTCCTCGTGTCTTGATAGAATAACCGTCTTTATTCTCTTCACAAACGGCAAACTCATCATTCTTATCACATTTATATGGCTTGAAATAAGGTACTTGACCCCAGAATTGTAAAGATATATATTTTTTAACTACTGACCTGTCGATAAAAGCTTATGTGAGAGGCTGATGGATCAAGTCAATTGATTAAGGCATAATTGTAATTATGTCATCTAATTTTCAAACATTTAGACACTTGTTGATATTTTGTTAACATTATAAAAGCAATATGACTCCCACCTTTTTTGAGCCCCACAAGGTTTGGCTAAAATAAAAAAAATAAAAAATGAATATATATAATTTTTTTGCCTTTTGTGCATGTTATTTTGGCATTAATACGTGTCACATATAAGTTTGCAAACAAGGTTAAAAAAATGGTATCTTTGAGTTAATAAAGCCACATACAAACACGGTCTCTTTTTGTGCTTTCTTGAGCAGCTCCAAAATGCAGGTGTTTCAGCCTAGCTCAGTGCTTTCTGTGGTGGTGGGGCAGCCAGCGGAAAATACAGAGCTTAGGGGCTGGTAATGTTCTCTAGTTACGCCGTGACTGGCTCAGTGTTCTGTCACTCATGTGGAAACTACGTCACCGAAAAATCTAGAGAAAATTCAAGGCCCTTGGGTGCTGCCATAGATTTACATTAGAAGTGCCAATCCAAAAAGGCTCAAGGTCATTGGCCACAGGTAAAATTATGTCAAATCATGTTATATCTACCATAGCTTTGATTGGACTGATCATGTCAACATCCTACTTTCAAAATCTTAGCTCGCAAGCTAGACAAGCAGTCATCATCATGAATCAAGTCGACAATCTACTGGCAAATCCTTTTCAAACCTTATGATATGAAAAGGATAAAGATAAAGATAAATTACAGATAAAACGTATCGGTGCTGGACATAAACATTACACAACAAGTTGGAAATCTCAAATTGCAAATAAATCACTGCTTTTTGGTGGAGAGGGTGTGTGGTCCAAGTCTGGGTTTAAGGGTCTCTTTTCTAAGCTTAAAGGGATAAACATTCACATGCAACATCATGGGCCAGAAAAGGTTGAATACATTGACCATGCTGTCAATCCAGCATGACTTCTGCCACGTTCAAAACAACTGTAAACTCAGACCTGGGAAATCTCAGACTTCAGTAAGTTCAAGACAACTGGGAACTCTGAGAAAAACGAGCTCCGACTGGGAAAATACACTTTGAACGGTCATCCAAGTCGTGAACTCTGGCCTCTTTCTAGAGCACCGACCTGAAGATCACTGACATCATGATTGACCTTGTTTTTGACCTTGTTTTTGAGTTCCCAGTTGTCTTGAAAGCAACACCAATCCAGAGAACATGAGACTTTGATGACAAAGTTTGCTGACAACATTTTCCCACAAGAAGGACCGCCGCGCCACAGCACGACAAGGTAAGTCCAAAAAAACGTCTTGTATGCTGCTACATAAATGATGTAATATGCCAGGGAGATATGTATACTGTAGCTAAGAAAGTAACACTAAGTGTATGTTTTGTAGTAAGCTGTTAGTAGCCCATGTGCCGAAACCTAATAATTTGATCCCGTTCCACCTCATAACTTAGCCTACAGTTCTGACTTGGTGGTGCACATGTAGCCTATAATCTGTTTTAGAGAAATGTCATAATCGAATATTGTAAGAGCTTTCATTGTCTGCTCATATGGACCCTTTATTTATCATACGTTTCTGACTTGGTGTAAAGGGAGAATACTGTAAGAACAGCCCGTTTTGAATTCTGTCTATGTACATTTAAAAAATGCTGAACAAATATGTCCGCCCTAGCTCGCTCATTAATGTTTTAATCAAAATTGCGTATCGCCTTTTATCCGCTCATCGTTCTCTTATGCCATAGTTTGTACATCTCAATTGTCACTAGAAACCACATTTGTTTAAGCAAGTCAGCCATATCAGCTATGTTTAATGAGGCTGAATGAACTGTTTCGATGCCAGACAAGGCTCCGCTGATAGCCAGGTGTAGCGATGGTTAGGATTCACTCCATGGTAATGAAAAGAAAGCTCTGCTGTTGAGACAGCTTTATGTAGGCCCTAACAGTTTGTGGGCACCGCTTGTCACTGTTATAGTGCACTTAATGTATTGTTTAGTGCTGTGTTGTGGCTTTGATGGCATGAATGAAATGTTTTACTTTTTTCCCCCACCAAACATGCTAGAATCGCCACTGCTAACACCCAAGACTAGCTAGCATGATACTTGAAATCTTTGCTGTCTCACTAAATGGGTTAACAAAAATGAAATATGCTTGGAACCTTAAACAACTAAAAACAACTCTACATCCAGAAACCACTTCCGTGTCTGTTTTTTTAAACTTACATTGCTCAAAAACACTTTTTGTTGATGACTCCGAGAAGTCAGACTGGACTGTTTTGTTGCAGGGAGGTCGTAAAAATCTGCTGACTTCACTACGTCAATCTAGCTTCTGTATTATCTGAGCAAGTGGGCGTGTTACTTTCGCCCCGTGTTACTTTCGTCCTGGCGTGTGTAAAATATGATTGTTCTCAGATTTTTTATTCATAGATTTTGGATATGTATGAAAAATGTGTTTTTTCCAAACACTAGATATCCATTGTTTAGCTGGAACGGAATGTTTGTATCCTGTATATTTGACAGTGTCAACGCCCTGACCTTGGTTATCTTTGTTTCCTTTATTATTTTGGTTAGGTCAGGGTGTGACGAGGGTGGTATGTGTGTTTTTGTCTTGTCTAGGGTTTTTGTATATCTATGGGTTTTTTGCATGTCTAGGTATTTGTAGGTCTCTGATGTCCTGAATTGGTTCCCAATCAGAGACAGCTGTTTATCGTTGTCTCTGATTGGGGATCCTATTTAGGTTGCCATTTTCCATTTTGGTTTGGTGGGTTATTGTCTATGTGTAGTTGCCTGTCAGCACTCGTGTTATAAAGCGTCACGGTCGTTTTGTTAGTTTGTTTAGTGTTTTTCCTTCATTAAAAGAAGAATGTATGCTTATCACGCTGCGCCTTGGTCTCATCAATATGACGAACGTGACAGACAGTGAGATAGGGGTTTCTGACCTAGCTATCTTAAGACGAATGCACTTACTGTAAGTCTGTTAAACTTCTAAAATGTAAAATATAAATGTTTGACATACAGATCTCATTACTGTATAGATTTTTTTTTTTTACCTTTTTGAATATTGACGACACAAAGGTATTATCTGTAAATATCTTTATTAAAAAATGTAGTTATTTGTTACATTTGACTGTGTAAAACGTAGCAGTACTACTTTTATTCTCTGAGATTGAGGTAGATATATATCATTTAGCAAAAAAAACATTCTTATTTGTCTCTCTGAAATGGAACCATTAAGTGATAAATACAAATCTATTGAACAACCCAGTGTCATGATTAAATAGTGAAAAAACACACAAATCTCTTTCATCATTTATTTAAACAATAAAAGCGAATTTACAAACATTTCTGAAAATGGATATATAGCGTTTTGGAATGAAACTCTTCAATATGTCGCTCTTGCTGCTGGTGAGTCTCTGATCCACCTCTATGCAGACGACACCATTCTGTATACTTCTGGCCCTGCTTTGGACACTGTGTTAACAACCCTCCAGGCAAGCTTCAATGCCATACAACTCTCCTTCCGTGGCCTCCAATTGCTCTTAAATACAAGTAGAACTAAATACATGCTCTTCAACCGATCGCTGCCTGCACCTGCCCGCCTGTCCAACATCACTACTCTGGACGGCTCTGACTTGGAATACGTGGACAACTACAAATACCTAGGTGTCTGGTTAGACTGTAAACTCTCCTTCCAGACCCATATCAAACATTTCCAATCCAAAGTTAAATCTAGAATTGCCTTCCTATTTCGCAACAAAGCATCCTTCACTCATGCTGCCAAACATACCCTTGTAAAACTGACCATCCTACCAATCCTCGACTTCGGCGATGTCATTTACAAACTAGCCTCCAATACCCTACTCAACAAATTGGATGCAGTCTATCACAGTGCAATCCGTTTTGTCACCAAAGCCCCATATACTACCCACCATTGCGATCTGTACACTCTCGTTGGCTGGCCCTCGCTTCATACTCGTCACCAAACCCACTGGCTCCATGTCATCTACAAGAACCTTCTAGGTAACTGGTCACCATAGCAGCACCCACCTGTAGCACGTGCTCCAGCAGGTATATCTCTCTGGTCACCCCCAAAACCAATTTTTCTTTGGTCGCCTCTCCTTCCAGTTCTCTGCTGCTACAAAAATCTCTGAAACTGGAAACACTTATCTCCCTCACTAGCTTTAAGTACCAACTGTCAGAGCAGCTCACAGATTACTGCACCTGTACATAGCCCACCTATAATTTAGCCCAAACAACTACCTCTTCCCTACTGTATTTATTTTATTTATTTATTTGTTTTGCTCCTTTGCACCACATTACTTTTTTATTTCTACTTTGCACATTCTTCCACTGCAAATCTACCATTCCAGTGTTTTACTTGCTATATTGTATTTACTTTGCCACCATGGCCTTTTTTTTTGCCTTTACCTCCCTTATCTCACCTCATTTGCTCACATCGTATATAGACTTGTTTATACTGTATTATTGACTGTATGTTTGTTTTACTCCATGTGTAACTCTGTGTCGTTGTATGTGTCGAACTGCTTTGCTTTATCTTGGCCAGGTCGCAATTGTAAATGAGAACTTGTTCTCAACTTACCTACCTGGTTAAATAAAGGTGAAATAAATAAATCAAATAAAAAACATTTCTTCCCAAGTCACTCTTAGATGACCAAATAAATGCTTTTAGAGAACCATGTGGAAATCGCAGAAACTTGGGTCAAGTGAAGCAACATGGATGTCTGTCATCACATCAACTCTGTTACTCACCAGCTACTACTAGTTAGTAACATAACATGGAGACAGCATCTGTCTCTGGACAACTTTTAGTCTCTCAACTCTGTTACTCACCAGCTACTACTAGTTAGTAACATAACATGGAGACAGCATCTGTCTCTGGACAACTTTTAGTCTCTCCTCCACCAAGGTGTCCATTGCAGGCAGCTAATTGATAGCATGACCCAGACAATGGGAGAGTAAAGGGCTGCCCAGCCACATTCCACACATGCCAGTCAGTCTATCAGTGACCCTGAATGGAACCCACTTTCCCAATTAGGGTCATTAGTGTGAGCCAGTAAGTGCCCCGGTTACACGTGGCTGAAGACGAGGCCCACTTTGGCACCATGGAAAGACCCCAAGCGAAACACTACAAACACGGCTATTTATTCCCTTCATATTGTATAGTGCTGCCAAAGGCTTCTGTAGATGCCATAGAACATAGGCCCACAGGGCACATGTGACCGGAAATCTTCTTTAGTTCAAGAAGTATTCATACAACACTGGAGATGTGTGTATATATATATTATCATGCTGCTGTATAGGGAAGTATCTGACCTCTGCGGGTAGTAAACAAATTGGCTATGCTCAGTATGCCCCGGTGGCTTCCTTTCATAATTGAGCTGACAGTGCTGGATGCGGGCAACATGAAAACAAAATGGTGACTATCTGTATTTCAAATGGCAGTTGATGGCAGTTGCTTGGTATCTCTAGTACCTGTAAGGATAGTTGGCTACATTATTTACAAGGATTTACAGTATGGTGTGTTTTCATGGGCACGACTCAACGGCAGGATCCTTAACGGCCGGTCCCAGTTGGACCATCTGGATGGGCTTACCGGTGTATTATCATTGTCACGTCATATGGAAATAGATATTGATTCCGTGAATGATATTTTACTATTCATCACAATAGTCATCACTATTATAACCATTTTAAAAGAGGAAAATGAAAAGAAGGTATTTACATCTGCGGCCACATCTTTTCTGAAAATATAATTGCATTAACGACTCGCACAGATGTTGTTGCTAATTTGACTGCTAATTTGTTTGGCCAGACTTCCTGTGGCATGGAAACATCCGTTTATGGTTATTAACTAAACGACATTACTTTCCTGAATGGGCAGCATCGCCATCATGTGATTGGCTGGAATGGAACAATGGGAAGGCACACTGATCAGTGGAATAGTCTTATATTATATAGTAATAATAATATCATTACATTTTAGCAGACACTTTTATTCAACGTGACTTACAGCAATGGGTGCACACAGTTTCTTATGGGTTTCCCCTGTGTGAATCGGACCCAGGATGTTGAAAGCACCATGCAATTAGCTACCAACTGAGTCAGTTAACTTGATCCATAAATCAAAAAGTTCTTCAAGTTCTGTTATAGTTAGGCTACAGTGTAATAGTATAGTTACTCACAGACATAATTAATTAGCCATTATTCTTACTGGGATGTGAGATGACAACACGTATTGTCGGTGTAATATCAGTCCCCACAACTGTATGATGCTGAGGCCCACTGGATACTGGCTGTATTAGTTAGAAAGGTAGGTTGCATTAACTCTAACAAAGATATGTACTTGGTTGGCTATCCAGGTACTATGCAATTTTTTTTTTTTGTGCCAATAGCTTGCTAACTGCTAGCTAGCTTGCAAGCTCAGGTAACAAGCTTGCAAATACAGAAACATTCCATAAATTCAATTTCAATCCATTGCTAATGATTTTGCTACTGTTGTAAACCGCGTGATCAATCGTTAACACCAGAAGTTGCACAACACCGGCTAGTCGCGGCAAAAAAAGGCAGTTAATTTGTAGCTTCACACGGCGGAGTCAGTATGTTTTCCTTTCGTGGATTTCTATTCCTCTCTAGTTGCTACTAACTTTACTGCTATGTTAATTGACATTTGGCTACTTGTAAATCAAATCAAATCAAATTTTATTTGTCACATACACATGGTTAGCAGATGTTAATGCGAGTGTAGCGAAATGCTTGTGCTTCTAGTTCCGACAATGCAGTGATAACCAACAAGTAATCTAACTAACAATTCCAAAACTACTGTCTTATACACAGTGTAAGGGGATAAGGAATATGTACATAAGGATATATGAATGAGTGATGGTACAGAGCAGCATACAGTAGATGGTATCGAGTACAGTATATACATATGAGATGAGTATGTAGACAAAGTAAACAAAGTGGCATAGTTAAAGTGGCTAGTGACATAAGAATGCAGTCGATGATCTAGAGTACAGTATATACATATGCATATGAGATGAATAGTGTAGGGTAAGTAACATTATATAAGGTAGCATTGTTTAAAGTGGCTAGTGATATATTTACATCATTTCCCATCAATTCCCATTATTAAAGTGGCTGGAGTTGGGTCAGTGTCAATGACAGTGTGTTGGCAGCAGCCACTCAATGTTAGTGATTGCTGTTTAACAGTCTGATGGCCTTGAGATAGAAGCTGTTTTTCAGTCTTTGTACTGACCTCGCCTTCTGGATGATAGCGGGGTGAACAGGCAGTGGTTCGGGTGGTTGATGTCTTTGATGATCTTTATGGCCTTCCTGTAACATCGGGTGGTGTAGGTGTCCTGGAGGGCAGGTAGTTTGCCCCCGGTGATGCGTTGTGCAGACCTCACTACCCTCTGGAGAGCCTTACGGTTGAGGGCGGAGCAGTTGCCGTACCAGGCGGTGATACAGCCCGCCAGGATGCTCTCGATTGTGCATCTGTAGAAGTTTGTGAGTGCTTTTGGTGACAAGCCGAATTTCTTCAGCCTCCTGAGGTTGAAGATTTCTTCACGACGCTGTCAGTGTGAGTGGACCAATTCAGTTTGTCTGTGATGTGTATGCCGAGGAACTTAGGTGGAAAAGGAAAGCAAAGGAAAGCAAAGAAAGCAAAGATTGGTGATGAATCTTGAGCATCATAATAATATAGGGGCATAGGGGCTAGGGCCTCACTGCTATAACTTTCTGCTGGATTTTGGAATAGGCCTATGGAAACTAACCTATGACGTGGCTCTTTTTATAGAATGGGACATAATATCTTTTCCTTTGTTAAATTAAATGGTGAGTACCCATGCTTCATGTTTGATGACGATTAATTTCTTAATGCCCCAATGTGTCCTAAAATGATCACAGTATGCACCTGTAACCACTCATATCATTCATTTGGCATGATATCTACTGCAATTCCATGATGTGATGGCACATTGAGGGATTTGACACTAAATCATCACTCATCGACATTAACATGCTGAGAGAGTGAGAGTCAAGTGGGGACTATAGGGGAAAAGAATTGAAAGTGAAATGAATTAAGATTAGTTTTAAGGTTGCTGGTGAAAAGAGGAGGGCTCACCTTTGTACTGCACAGGTGGGAGTTGGTGCTGGACTCATTGCCAGATAGCTCGTGCCAAAGGTGTTGAAAAGGTGGTAAAGCCCCTGGTTTAAAGATGGTGCCACCCTATTTATAAACACTGCACCATTTCTTAATATGTGTCAAGCAATGAAACTACATCATCACCTGATTTATGGTCCAGTTATGACAACAGTTTTGGATAAGGTGATGAGAACTGTGCATTTATAAAAGGTAAAGCAGGTATTCATGTGTTACAGTCAATAGCCAAAGACTAAAATATTGAAAACAAGTGTATTACTCATAATGAATGTTACTGCTTATTTTCTAATCCCTAAACTGAAATAATGTACAGTACTACCACCTGGCAATAACAGCATTGCACATTGTACGTATACTTGCCTACAGCAGCACTGAATGTTTGTTCGATGAGTTTTGTGAATTGTAGACCCTGAAGCCTTCAGCACAGCTCTGTATAGCATGTGATAAAAAGCCTGTTTGCTCAGGGATCTACGGACTTACTGATTCTCACACACTGAAAATACAGCACTTATAGAGCTGGCTGTTGATCTCTGGATTTCAATGCAATGTTGGTGAATCAGACTGAAAATACTCACTGTTCATTGTGTTTATATAACCGTTAAGCCAACCCAGTCTTGGCAAACAAAGTACAAGTATTGTATACAACTTCAGCTGCAATATCTTTCTGATAATCTGGCAATATGGACAGTGAGGAAGCATGTTTGCTTAGTGCAAGGTCAATATTGAAATAATACTTGCAAATAATGTTGTTTTATGTTGAACAAAGTAAAACATACATTTGTATAGGTCAATTGTGGATCAATATGAGTTTAGTTGGACTTTGTAAATGAAAACCTGGCCTGGTGATGAAACACTTTCATGTGTTGGTGTTTGACACCAATTACAAAATCAGACATTAGAGAATTTCTTCATCTTGAGATGAAAGACTTGTATGTTTCTGAGTGAGTGACAAACTCTCAACATACAGGAAGTATCTGGTTTCCCAGAAGAAACGGTTTCATATTGTAGTGAACAACAGCGCCCTCCAGTGGACATCCATTGCATTTCAGCTCACTAGTTTTTCTGGACATATTACAAGGGACTGCTGCATCCTCCTCACCTCCCTCTCAGTGTGCATGAGTTCTCCTCTCCTGTTATCATAGTTCTGACAGGTGGTTTACTCTGCCTGCTGCTGCAGTGACAGAGAGGTGGGCAGAGTGGGGAAATGAAGAGTAATAAAGCCCTAACCCACTGGTCGCATCAGTGAGGCCCCCACACCTGCTGCTGGGTGTGTGCTCTGGGAACACCTTTACACCAGCTGTGTTGTGCTTTAAAGCCCCTCTCTCATTCAGTGGATGGCCACTTGTCATGATTACTGCCTAGCTCAGGAGCTGCTCTCTGATTAGACACCATTTTGACCAGGGTTGACATCCTCCTCTATATGGACACTATCACCAGAGAACAAAGCACTGCTAGCTGTCTCTGTAGGCCTGTCTGTTATGACTGTATAGTTATCAGTTCATTCATGCAGTAGTATACTTAAGCATTAAAGCCCGAGGGGTGTGGTATATGGCCAATATACCACCGCTAAGGGCTGTTCTTAGGCACGATGCAACAAGGAGTTAATCATTGGAGCGGCAGGGTAGCCTAGTGGTTAGAGCGTTGGACTAGTAACCGGAAGGTTGAAAGTTCAAACCCCCGAGCTAACAAGGTACAAATCTGTCGTTTTGCCCCTGAACAGGCAGTTAACCCACTGTTCCTAGGCCGTCATTGTAAATAAGAATTTGTTCTTAACTGACTTGCCTAGTTAAATAAAGGTAAAAAAATAATAAATTGCGTAACATTTAACAACAATGCAGAAGAAGCCATATCCATTAATAAGTTAATATAAATGATAAAAGTTGATCCTGGTTAATATTTATGTATTATATTTATAATGT
Source organism: Oncorhynchus nerka (assembly GCF_034236695.1). Lineage (NCBI taxonomy): Eukaryota > Metazoa > Chordata > Actinopteri > Salmoniformes > Salmonidae > Oncorhynchus > Oncorhynchus nerka. The sequence continues at coordinate 56,156,047 of NC_088407.1, forward strand.
ATCTCTTGAAAAAGGAAAAAGTTACAAAATACAACTCTAGTAATAAAAAAATTTAACATAAGATTTTGATGAAAGGCATGTTGAATAGTTGCTGCAGAAAATCTTATTCTGTAGCACCATCTTGTGTTTACTAAAGTGTATGACAGGGGTAGTAGTGGTTAGTTGTCTATTCACTGCAGACTGCACTACAACCAGACAGTTCACAGTCACTGGCACAAAGACATGGCCAGGCAAATGTAACAAATCATGTGTGTTTCGTTGCCTCTCAGACAATGCAAGACATGTGGATCCAATACACCACATTGGCTTCCAATGGGTGTATGAATTCCTAAAGACATACAGTGCATTCAGGAAAGTATTGAGACCCCTTGACTTTTTCTACATTTTGTTACATTACAGCCTTATTCTAAAATTGATTCAATCATTCTTCCCGCCTCATCAATCTACACACAATACCCCATAATGACAAAGCAAAAACTGTTTTTTTTAGACATTTTTGCAAATGTATAAAAATAAAATAACGAAAATATCACATTTACATAAGTATTCAGACCCTTTACTAAGTACTTTCTTGAAGCACCTTTGGCAGCGATTACTGCCCCGAGCCTTCTTGGGTGTGACACTATAAATTTGACACACCTGTATTTGGGGAGCTTCTCCCATTCTTCTCTGCAGATCGTCTCAAGCTCTGTCAGGTTGGATTGGGAGCGTCACTGCACAGCTATTTTCATGTCTCTCCAGAGATATTCGATCGGGTTCAAATCCGGGCTAAGGCTGGGCCACTGAAGGACATTCAGAGACTTGTCCCGAAGCCACTCCTCCGTTGTCTTGGCTGTGTGCTTAGGGTTGTTGTCTTGTTGGAAGGTGAACCTTCGCCCCAGTCTGAGGTCCTGAGCGCACTGGAGCACGTTTTCATCAAGAATCTCTCTGTACTTTGCTCTGTTCATCTTTCCCTCGATCCTGACGAGTCTCCCAGTCTCTGCTGCTGAAAAACATCCCCACAGCATGATGCTGCCATCACCATGCTTCACCGTAGGGATGGTGCCAGGTCTCCTCCAGATGTGACACTTCGCATTTCGGCCAAATAGTTCAATCTTGGTTTCATCAGACCAGAAAATCCTGTTTCTCGTGGTCTAAGAGTCCTTTAGGTGCCCTTTGGCAAACTCCAAGTGGGCTGAGGAGTGGCTTCCGTCTGGCCACTCTACCATAAAGGCCTGATTGGTGGAGTGCTGCAGAGATGGTTGTCCTTCTGAAAGGTTCTCCCATCTCCACAGAGGAACTCCGGAGCTCTGTCAGAGTTACCATCGGGTTGTTGGTCATCTGTCTGACTAAGGCCCTTCTCCCATGATTGCTCAGTTTGGCCGGGCAGCCAGCTCTGGGAAGAGTCTTGGTGGTTAAAACCTTCTGCATTGAAGAATGATGGAGGCTACTGTGTTCTTGGGGACCTTCAATACTGCAGACATTTTTTGGTACCCTTCCCCAGGTCTTGTGCCTCAACACAATCCTGTCTCGGAGCTCTACGGACAATTCCTTCAACCTCATGGCTTGGTTTTTGCTCTGACATGCACTGTCAACTGCGGGACCTTATATAGACAGGTGTGTGTCTTTCCAAATCATGTACAATCAATTGAATTTACCACAGGTGGACTCCAATCAAGTTTTAGAAACATCTCAAGGATGATCAATGGAAACAGGATGCACCTGAGCTCAATTTTGCGTCTAGTACCAAAGGGTCTGAATACTTATGTAAATAAGGTATTTAAAAAAAAAAAAATATATATATATATATATATATATATATATATATATATGATTTCATCCATTTAAGAATAAGGCTGTAACGTAACAAAATGTGGAAAAGGGAAGGGGTCTGAATACTTTCTGAATGCACTGTTTGTGGTGTAGCTCAGATGATGGGTTTTATGTGTAATTGAGGCTATCCAGTGTTCTTTTACTGCTTTGAGGAAAATTCAATGTTGTGACCCCCTTCTCATTGTCCAAATACTGTGTTTTTAGTACCATTTTATTCAATGATATATACAGTATGTGACTTCATTAAAACCTACAGTTTGAAATATAGGAAAATATTGAAATATCTCTAATAGAAGTAATTAAAGGAGTGAAACGGATTGTAGCTTGGACGCCATTTTGTTGGTGGGGTGCTATTCAGAGAGTCGACTTCTCGAAGGTGTGAGTGGAGTCTGTTGCTGCCTTGAATTCTAATCAACAGAAGGCAATTAAAAAACTCCCTCCTCCTCCTTCTACTCTTTATAAAACGATGTTCTGCTAATGGCTTTGGATCTCAGTTAAGCTTTACTGCAAATGACTCTTAATCCAGTGAGCCTGCATATGGTTACCTGAGGGAAATACTATCCAGGATCTTACCCTCCTCCAAGCTAGCCTCCAGATTAGTTCAATATATATTAATCTCCTCATTTATCTTTGTAAACGAAGGACAAAAAATAATTTGGAAGAGAGTAAATAAGAGGGAGAGCAATAAGAGAGGGGTGGGTTATTAAAAATGGCAGAAGGCAGGTGCTTGCCACCACATACTTGACTGATTGGGTGTGGCTGGTTAATAAGTATCTCTGCATTGCAAATACGCCTTCGTTCATTTTCCTCATCAACATTTCATGGGCAAGAAGAAGATGACCCTTTTCAAGTCAACAAGACATGTTGCAGAGTAGATGGAAAATATGATGAAAATAAAAGCATATGGCTCTTCTGCATTAAAAACGTTGTGTTTGCCTATTAAAGGGGAATCATTCTGATTCCATTCAAACACACATACAGTTGGAAAGACGGAAGTTTACATACACCTTAGCCAAATACATTTCAACTCAGTTTTTCACAATTCCTGACATTTAATATGAGTAAAAATTCCCTGTCTTGGTTCAGTTAGGATCACCACTATATTTTAAGAATGTGAAATGTCAGAATAATAGAATAATATAATTATTTATTTCAGCTTTTATTTATTTCATCACATCCCCAGTTGGTCAGAAGTTTACATTCACTCAATTAGTATTTGGTAGCATTGCCTTTAAATTGTCAAACATTTCCGGTAGCATTCCACAAGCTTCCCACAATAAGTTGGGTGAATTATGGCCCATTCCTCCTGACAGAGCTGGCTTAACTGAGTCAGGTTTCTAGGCCTCTTTACTTGTACACACCTTTTCAGTTCTGCCAACAAATTTTCTATAGGATTGAGGTCAGGGCTTTGTGATGGCCACTCCAATAGCTTGACTTTGTTGTCCTTAAGCCATTTTGCCACAACTTTGGAAGTATGCTTGGGGTCATTGTCCATTTGGAAGACCCATTGGTGACCAAGCTTTAACTTCCTGACAGATGTCTTGAGATGTTGAGATGCTTCAATATATCCACATACTTTACCTACCTCATGATGCCATCTATTTTGTGAAGTGCACCAGTCCCTCCTGCAGCAAAGCACCTCCACAACATGATGCTGCCACCACCATGCTTCACGGTTGGGATAGTGTTCTTGGGCTTGCAAGCCTCCACCTTTTTCCTCCAAACATAACGATGGCCATTATGGCCAAACAGTTCTATTTTTGTTCAGAAAGTACGATCTTTGTCCCCATGTGCAGTTGCAATCCGTAGTCTGGCTTTTTTATGCCGGTTTTGTAGCAGTGGCTTCTTCCTTGCTGAGTAGCCTTTCAGGTTATGTCGATATAGAACTCATTTTACTGTGGATAGAGATACTTTTGTACACGTTTCCTCCAGCATCTTCACAAGGTCATTTGCTGTTGTTCTGGGATTGATTTGCACTTTTCGCACAAAGTACATTCATCTCTAGGAGACAGAACGCTTCTTCTTCCTGAGCGGTATGACGGCTGTGTGGTCCCATGGTGTTTATACTTGCGTACTATTGTTTGTATAGATGAATGTGGTACCTTCAGGCGTTTGGAAATTGCTCCCAAGGATGAACCAGACTTGTGGAGGTCTACAATTCATTTTCTGAGGTCTTGGCTGATTTCTTTTGATTTTCCCATGATGTCAAGCAAAGAGGCACTGAGTTTGAAGGTAGGCCTTGAAATACATCCACAGGTACAACTCCAATTTGACTGAAATTATGTCAATTAGCCTATCAGAAGCTTCTAAAGCCATGACATCTTTTTCTGGAATTCTCCAAGCTGTTTAAAGGCACAGTCAACTTAGTGTATGTAAACTTCTGACCCACTGGAATTGTGATACAGTGAATTATAAGTGAAATAATCTGTCTGTAAACAATTGTTGGACAAATGACTTGTGTCATGCACAAAGTAGAAATCCCAACCGACTTGCCAAAACTATAGTTTGTTAACAAGACATTTGTGGAGTGGTGGAAAAATGAGTTTTATTAACTCCAACCTAAGTGTACGTAAACTTCAGACATCAACTGTATCATTTGCCCTAGGCCCTAGGTGCAACTACAGACATTTTCACTGCAGGTTCCTTATATGAAGAAGAGGACAAAGTTATATTGTCAGATCTTAAAACATCACACCTTGTTGTCATTTAAGCTTTATAAAAAAATCCCTCTATGCGCTTTCATTTGTGTACATTATAGGAGTGGACCCAACAGGACACATCGAAAGGTTGACATTTACTGTATCTTGGTAAGCTGATAAATATCCCTGTAAAGCGTATCACAGGAGGAATGTGTGTGATGTCCTGCCAAAACATTCAAATATTAATCCAATGTGATTTCAGGAAGCCATTAGTTCTTAACATGTTTTTAAAGGTGATCCCGTTAACTCCGGCAACATGACCAGCACACGTCATGGTTTTTTAAAAGAAGATAGCTGGAAGACGACTCAGCAAAAATGTAAGGCCTGTGGGGACTCCTGCCTGCGATGCCCTCCTGTCCTTGCCAGTGGAATCCATTATGAGCGGCACGACTTGGCTTCACACCCACTGAGATACTGGCGCTTCCCCAAGGTTACCTGGCATGAGGCCGGTAGACCATCAAAGCAGGGATTTCTGCATAAAACATCTAATGAACTCAAGGTATGCTACTTCTGATCTTGCAGGTTTTCCCTCTGAAATGTATGATGGCAATAAATACATTAACTACTGAAAATATATCATAGTTAATTTGCTCTAACGGAGACACCTGTTAAATACTGAACAAAAATATAAACGCAACATATAAAGTGTTGGTCTCGTGTTTCATGAGCTGAAATAAAAGATTCCAGAAGTGTTCCATATGCACAAAAAGCTTCATTCTCTCAAATGTTGTGCACAAATTTGACATCCCTGTTAGTGAGCATTTCTCCTTTGCAAAGATAAACCATCCACCTGACAGGTGTGGCATATCAAGAAGCTGATTAAACCGCGTGATCATTACACAGGTGCACCTTGTGCTGGGGACAATAAAAGGCCACTCTAAAATGTGCAGTTTTGTCACACAACACAATGCCACAGATGTCTCAAGTTTTGAGGGAGCGTGCAATTGGTATGCTGACTGGAGGAATGTTCACCTGTTGCCAGAGAATTTAATGGTCATTTCTAAACTTCATTTTTGAGAATTTGGCAGTATGTCCAACCGTCCTCACACCCGCAGACCACTTGAGGCCACATGAGGAGTATTTCTGTCTGTATTAAAACCCTTTTGTGGGGATAAAACGTATTCTGATTGGCTGGGCCTATGCCCTCCCAGGTCCACCCATGGTCGCGCCCCTGCCCAGTAATGTGAAATCAATAGATTAGGGCCTACTACATTTATTACAATCGATTTCCTTATATGAACTGTAAAAATATCTTTGAAATTGTTGTGTGTTGCATTTATATTTTTGTTCAGTATAGTATGGATAACACCAACTTTCAGTGACCTTAACTGCATAAACAAACTGTGTATTCCATAGTGGACCTACAAGCAGATTTTTTTGTGAGGGTTCAGATGCACACTGGCTTACTTACTCAGATTTCACATGTGTGGTTGAGTAGCTTCAAAAACAAAAATACATTGGTTTTGGGGGGGGGGGGTGAGGTCCTGTTTTTCTAAAACCTATGTATTTATTTTCCAATCCAAGATTTATAAGCTGCCATCTGTGGTATGGTATGCTCAGTTTGATTATTTACCCAAGAAAATATGGCGGTGAAAAATTCATGCCTGCGCGCTAGTTTGACCTCTGGTCATTTGCTGTCATTCCCACCTCTGGGATGAGAAAACAGGTTCAGTGATGTTGAGAGATGAGGGGAGAGACGAGCTGGGCCAAAGGTCCCGCTCTCCCCGGCCCCTGACATCCTTTCCCACTCTCCATTAGCCTTTTGACCATGTCAGAAATGAGGACAGCTAGCTGCTATTATCCAGGTCCATCTTTTTATACACAGGCACTTTAAACCTAACCTGGAATTCTAGACATGGATAGATATGGATACCATTGTCAGGTCAAAAATCTCATTTAATTAACCTGCATCTACAAAAGGACTATGCCAAAAATGTATTACGACTAAATTTGCATTAGTTTATGATTTACTATTTTACTCTCTGTTGAATTCCACATTTGCTTCTGCAATATTCATTATCACATTGCTGTATAATATATTATTCTCAGCTTTTACATGAACCTCGGACATTCATCTGTCGGTAATCTTGACGGTAATTGATCATCTAGGTTGTCAGCGAGTGAAGCGGCTGTGTTATTGCATCAGGGCACAACAGTAAACAGTCTCATCCGTATTTCTGTCCACGACAGAGATCGAGTGTGTCGTGTCATTGCTCAGAGGCCCACTGACTTGCAGCCAGCAATAACTGTCAAGTTCATTTGGAAGTAAAGTAGTCAGTGTGGCCGGTGAAAAGGAACCCTGTGCGATTGACAGACCAGCGAGGTGGGCCTGCCAATAGATTAAGTGGTCACTAAAGCCCACATGGAGTTGTCTGTGTATTTCACATGAAAGCAGTATTTCCATATCCTACTCTCTGTTAACCACTTGTCTAAATTGTCATAAATCATTGCGAATTCCTGCTTTTATTTGGAAAACATTGACTTCAAAAGCTACCACGTGAGCCTCATATGGAAGGAGAAAATGGATCTAGTTCACTAAAAGTAGCCCAATGCTGCAGTCAAATGCAAATGCAAACTCAAAATGGAACACATTTTAACTCTATATCTGACATGGTACAAGTATGTTCTTTTTTAAGCCCTTAATCATTTGTGTGAGGTGTACACTTTTGTTTCATAGTAGATTTGTTTAAGACTACCAAGCAGGAGTAAAAGGTTAAAGGATTCACAAAACTAGGATTATCTTTCAGATAAATGACTTCACAGAACCATGTGCTGGAAATGACATCTGCGAGCAGAGCAGTCAATAACACCATTTTCTTCAATGGGTGAAAGGGTTGTTTGAATTTGAGAGTTTGCCTTTTGGTATAAAACCTGCTCCTAAATAGTTGAATAATCAGCATATTTTTGATTAGTACTTCAAATAATGACATGATGTCATGCTATGTGCCACATGTAGATGGGTTTAATTCTGTCCCTTTTGTTGCAAGAGACTGTAAGAACCCAGGAGGATTGCAATGTACTACATTTACAACAGACTGCATCATTCATTGTATGTCACTAATCACAATATATCAACTATTCCCACATGCAGTACTCCCGTCCATGTACTCACAGCACCACTACCACACATACTCATATGCACACGCAGAATACATTCACATCCCAGCCCCTCAGTGTTGCCTTTGGAAAAGAAAACCACCTCCCGGAGAGAGAGGAATAACTGAGCGATCAGTTTTTTCCCACCCACAGCCGAGAATGTTAACAGGTTATATCCTCGTCCTCAGCTGGGATTGCCATTTCCTTTTCCTTTGACCTGCACATCAGATCTCTGACTTACAGGAATCAGGGTGAAGATGAACAAATATGCTGGCTGGAAAATGGAAGGTCGGCCCTGCCTGGGGTATGGGGTGTGAGGTAAACCAGCTGCTCTGTGCTGCCTGCCAGCCTATGACGGAGGTTAGGAAAACTCATCATCGGGAGCCAGGGCCAGAGCCGCATTTAAACATGGGTGGTCACCAACACAAAGTCTCAAAACAAATGGCTTTACATGATGTGATCGCTATCTGGTGTGCCATGAGAGGCAAAGGCAGCATAACTGGCACTTTCCTGTTGAAAGATAGGATTATGGGTGATGTAACAGTGGAGCGTTTGAGGATGGCCAGGGAAAACAGAGATGAACAGGGCTCTGTTTGTCTGCTGCGCGGCTCGACGGGCTCCACACTGAAGACTGTATTTGGACTTTAATAATAAAACGGTTGGTGCGGTGGGGGGTGGTGGGAGTGAGGGGAGTTTGTGGGTTTCTGCAGTCGGCTTAGTGTGTATAGAAGCAGTCAATAGGGTGTAGGCAATAAGAGGTGAATTACATTTAGAAAGTAGTTTCATTGATATTGTGATACAGTGCCTTCAGAAAGTATTCACACCCCTTGAATCTTTCCAACAAAAAAAAAAGTGGTACAGCCTGAATTTAAAATGCATTAAATTGAGATTTTGTGTCACTGGCCCCCACACACAATATCCCATAATGTCAAAGTGGAATTCTGGTTGTAGACATGTTTACAAATTGCAAAAGCCTAAATAAGTTCAGGAGTAAACCTTTGCTTAACAAGTCACATAATAAGTTGCATGTACTCACTCTGTGTGCAATAATAGTGTTTACCATGATTTCTTTTATGACTACCTCATCCCTGTAAGGTCCCTCAGTTGAGCAAACACAGATTCAACCACAAAGACCAGGGATGTTTTCCAATGTTTTGCAAAGAAGGGCACCTATTTGTAGATGGATAATAATTTTAAAAAGCAGACATTGAATATCCCTTTGCGCGTGGTGAAGTAATTCATTATATTTGGATGGTGTATCAATACACCCAGTCACTACAAAGATAGAGGCGTCCTCCCTAACTCAGTTGCCGGAGAGGAAGGAAACCTTTCAGGGATTTCACCATGAGGTCAATGGTGACTTTGAAATAGTTACAGAGTTTAATGGCTGTGATAGGAGAATACTAAGGTTTGATCAACGTTGTATACAAAAATATAAACGCAACATGCTGGTCCTGAGTTTCATGAGCTGAAATAAAAGATTTTTCCATATACTTAAAAAGCTTATTTCGCTCAAATGTTGTGCACACATTTGTTTACATCCCTGTTAGTGAACATTTCTCCTTTGCCAAGATGATCCATCCACCTGACAGGTGCGGCATATCATGAAGCTGATTAAACAGCATGATTATTACACAGGTGCCCCTTGTGATGGGGACAATAAAAGGCCACTCTAAAATGTGCAATTTGGTCACACAACACAATGCCACAGATGTCTCATGTTTTAATGGACCGTAAAATTGGCATGCTGACTGCAGGAATGTCCACCAGAACTGTTGCCAGATAATTCAATGTTAATTTCTTAACCATAAGTTTCCTCTAGGGTTGTTTTAGAGAATTTGGGAAGTACGTCCAACCGGCCTGAGACCAGCCACCTGGTCAGCTGATGAAACGCAGGAGTATTTCTGTCTGTAATAAAGTCCTTTCGTGGGTAAAAAATAATTATTGTTGGCTGGGCCTGGCTCCCCAATGGATGGGCTTGGCTCCCAAGTGAGTTAGCTCGACTTGGCTTGGCTCCCAAGAGTTGCTTACCATGACAACATTAAATGTTCCTGAGTGGCCTGGTTAGAGTTTGGACTTAAATTGGCTTGAAAATACATGGCAAGACATGAAAATGGCTGCAATGATCAACAACCAACTTGACAGCTTGAATAATTTTTTAAAGAATAATCTGCAAATATTGTACAACGCAGGTGTGCAAAGCTCTTAGACTTAACCAGAAAGACTCACAGCTTTAGTTGCTGCCAAAGGTGATTCTAACATGTATTGAATAATTATGTTAATGAGATATGTCTATTTCTTTTTCAATAAACGTGCAAAATTTTGTAAAAACAGGTTTTCACTTTGTCATTATGAGGTATTGTGTGTAGATGGGTGAGACAAAACATCTATTTAATCCATTTTGAATTCAGGCTGTAACACAATATGTGGAATAAGTCAAGAATGAATACTTTCTGGAGGCACTGTAGATCTGGATGTGAATATAATTTCAGACAACATTTCGGCAAGTGACCTAAGACCTCCTTCACTACAACATATATTGGACAACATTTTTTGCTCATTAAATGCAGTATTCAGCGCACAGTCTAATATCTTTCCCTCCCTACTAGGAGAGATGAAGTACTTTTACCATAGGGCTGCAAATTGAGTCTGGTTCAATGAGGTGGATTGTGATGTACAAGATTGTAGAGTTCAGGAGAGAGTCCTTTAAATCATTAAAGAGAGCACTGTCACTCCCCCCAATGTGCTTCATGTTCTTCAGCAGCATTTGTAATTAACCACTGGTCGTCTCACCAGTTCTATATGCCACAGCAGGCTTCTGCAGAGAGGACAAGACTGGACCACTAGAGGTCACAACACACTTGTCAACATCTCCAGACGTGAACACTGTTATATATGAGCACTAGATGGAACAGTCAGGACCAGGTATTTGAAAATTGATGGTGTATATTCTGACAATGCCATGTCTGTGTTGTAACTTTAATGGGTTACAGAGTTAATGTTTACAGTTAATTGGGCTGTATCGAAATATATATTTTTTACAGATATTTACATACTTATGAGTAATTGTATTAGAATTCATATGATGGAGTTTAGAGAACTATGTACATATTTCTGTTGTATTGGTTAGTATTGGATTACGCTATTGACTGCAAGTACAAGAATGCCTTGCGACAGGAAGAAAGTGAGAAAACGAGAACGCGCCAGTTATGTACAAGTGACAAGTGATTATCCTGACTTTCACTAGCAACTTTCTTTTATTGTTTTGTAGAATCTAAAGTTGTTAAATGTAACGTGAACAAGTATTATTGCTAAAAGAATCTTTCATCGTACAACCGACGTCCTGAGCCATTCCTTGGAAGATAGATATTCTATAGTCTGAAACTCTCAGCATTCAAATGACTTATGATACTGATGAAAACATAAACAATCAAACAAATTCCAACTGAAATAAATCATCTCTGACAATCTCTTTAATATCTTATTTATTCTCTTTGGACTGACAGAATCCATTTCCTTCACCTGTAATCACATGTTCCTTCCCCATTTTCCCTCTTCAGGCCTTCCTATAAAGGAGCGAGCCCCAGCGTGGGTTCTGTGGGTCACGGCCCTGACCATTGGTCCTCCGGTCAGCTGGTCCCAGAGGAACCAGGGCTCCACCAGGTCTTCACCTCTCTCCCTTTAAAATAACAGCAGTGGCCGCCCGGCCAGGCCTTTGTAAAAAACCAGGCTGTTCCTCAGGATGGATCACAGTGACTAACATCTGGTGGTAAACTGTAAGCACAGCTGACAGAGAAGTGTAATAATGTTAAGATGTAAATACTTTAAAGAGAGTAATTGAGGCTATTTATTTCCTTTTGGTATTCAGAGGCATGGCTGAATGTACACAGTAGTGCCTGTACGACCAATATAAGTTCTTAATGAGGGTATGGCATTGCCAGAAAGTACTGTACTCCAATATATGAACTACACGTCCAATTGATTTGAGTTAAGGCCTTTGTCCTTGGAAAATAGGCAATTAGTGTTTCTAAACTTAGAACTTTGAAGGATCTAGTATAGGATATATACAGTATGTATTGTATTTAGTTCCCGTATTTAGTTCCCACAGGCACACCCACATACACACGGTCTCCAATGAACAAACTCACACAATCTCAAACATAGACAAACACGCACACTCTCTCTTTCTTATTTTTGGAGGCACTGTGAGGCCTTCTGACAATATACAGCTTGCCTCCAGCTTTATACTGCCTGGCTTCCAATCAAAATGGCTTTAGAACAGTAAAAGAATCTCCAGGGCCCACAAAGTCAGAAAAAACAGGGGAAAAAGCGGTGTTGGCAGCCAACCACACATATTCACTGAGCTCATCCCGCCAAGCAGCAGTAAATCATTATGAAAGCAAAAGTTAATGTGGTAGATACAATCATCTAAGACCACTAAAACACAAATTTCTCCGGACGGGCTTCTCACATATAACTGTCACTAACTGTCATGTCAATGGCTATTGCTCTCGCCAGCTTTCACGGGCTCCTGATGTTTCAAACAGAGGACAAAGGTACTGTATTGTTGGAAGAGTTCCCAATAAAAAAAAGAGGAAAACCGAGACCCTCTGTCTCTTTAATCAGATTCACCCTTGTGGCGTGGAGCGGACTGACAGCAGCTTGTCCAGGGACTGTTGTAGGCTCCCAGGGTCTGGCTGTTCCCACAGGAAGCAGAGAGAAGATGATGAATTTTGTTCCCAGCGAATGGGAAATAGTCATCCTGATCGCTGACACACTGTGTGGCAGTAATCAGCAGTGCATGTTGTCAAAATGGAAATTGCCTGTCTCTGTTAGTAGGACAGAAATGTGGTTCTTTCATCAAAGGCATGCTCCAAGAGGCCAGTTGGCTTGTTCTTTCCATGCCCTTGGGATGTTTTTCTGGATGACAAGTTTGATGTCTAAACAGGCTGATAAAATGAGGAGGGAATATGATTTAGGGACGATAAAGTGTTTTGATATGTGGGACAGGATATTTGTTTTTCTATGAGTTGGTATTTCTGTGTTTGGCCTGGTAGGGTTCTCAATCAGAGGCAGCTGTCAGTCGTTGTCCCTGGTTGAGAACCATACTTAGGTAGCCTGTTTTCACCCTTGATTTGTGGGTGATTGTTTTCTGTTTTGTGTCTGCACCAGACAGAACTGTTTCAGTTTCATTTCGTTCTCTTTGTTGTTTTATTCTTTAGTGTTCTAAGTTATAATAAATATCATGAACACTTACCACGCTGCGCATTGGTCCTCCGATCCTTCCTACTACTCCTCCTCGGAGGAGGAGTTCAGCATTGCTTCATTATGAAGCCAAAAAGTGACAAGTCAGCAGTCAATAACAAACACAACACATTACTGTGCCCAGAGAGATAAAGTACATGGAAGCAGCAGGAGCGTGCTGTACCCTCCCAAAATGCACCATGCTCTTTGGATGGTATTAGTAGTATTTGTGGGGAAATCTGAGGGGCTCAGTCAGTGACACAGGCGTCAGTGGGAACCTTGTTTCCTCTGGGAATTGGTATTGCTTTGCCTCTGGCTCCAGAGGGGCTGCTGGCTGGAGTGGTAAGTCAGCCTTCCAATGGAAGATGCAGCTCTCTGCCAGGTTTAGCCCAGCCCAGCCCAGCCTAACGACACACACACAACACTTGCTGCCATACTGCAGTTGGCTGGTTGGCTGACTAAACAGGAGGGGAAAGGCGCAGACTCGGGGATCACAGCGGGACAGGACTGGGTAGACAGTGGCCATCTTCTCTGATCTGGAGACAAGCCCAGATACTGTATCAGACCCGTTGAGTTAAAGCGCTGTTTACTCTGTGAGTAGGGGGATGTGTACATGCAAGAGTATTTACTTAATCACTGACTCATGTTGGGTGGTCCTCCTCACTGGACTGGATACAATGGCTTCACCAGACAGTATTCACTGTTCACTGAACACGCTCATAGTACAAGCCATAAAGGACAAGTCACTGAGGGCTTCCAAGCTGTATGCCTTTATTTTATTAATATATTTCCAAACTGATTTGATGTTGTCTGAAACCGAGTTTCATGAAATTCCACTCCCTTCTCTTTATTGTAAAATATACACTACCGTTCAAAAGTTGGGTGTCACTTAGAAATGTCCTTGTTTTGAAAGTTTTTTTTTTTTTAAGTCCATTAAAATAACATCAAATTGATCAGAAATACAGTGTAGATACTGTTGATGTTGTAAATGACTATTGTAGCTGGAAATTTCTTATTTCTAATGGAATATCTACATAGGCTTACAGAGGCCCATTATCAGCAACCATCACTTCTGTGTTCCAATGGCACGTTGTGTTAGCTAATCCAAGTTTATCATTTTAAAAGGCTAATTTATCATTAAAAAACGCTTTTGCAATTATGTTAGCACAGATGAAAACTGTTGTTCTGATTAAGGAAGCAATAAAACTGGCCTTCTTCAGACTAGTTGAGTATCTGGAGCATCAGCATTTGTGGGTTCGATTACAGGCTCAAAATGGCCAGAAACAAAGACTTTCTTCTGAAACTCGTCAGTCTATTCTTGTTCTGAGAAATTAAGGCTATTCCATGCGAGTAATTGCCAAGAAACTCAAGATGTCGTACAACTCTGTGTAGTACTCCCTTCACAGAAAAGTGCAATCTGGCTCTAACCAGAATAGAAAGAGGAGTGGGAGGCCCCGTTGCACCACTGTGCAAGAGGACAAGTACATTAGAGTGTCTAGTTTGAGAAACAGACGCCTCACAAGTCCTTAACTGGCAGCTTCATTAAATAGTACCCGCAAAACACCAGTCTCAACATCAACAGCGAAGAGGCGATTCTGGGATGCTGGCCTTTTTTAAGCAGAGTTGCAAAGAAAAAGCCATATGTCAGACTGGCCAATAAAAAGAAAAGATTAAGATGGGCAAATGAACACAGACAACGGACAGAGGAACTCTGCATCCCGGAGCCTGGCAGCTTCATTAAATAGTACCCGCAAAATACCAGTCTCAACGTCAACAGTGAAGAGGCGACTCAACTAGTCTAAAGAAGGCCGGTTTTATTGCTTCTTAAAGAACAACAGTTTTCAGCTGTGCTAACATAATTGCAAAAGGGTTTTCTAATGACCAATTATCCTTTTAAAATGATAAACTTGGATTAGCTAACACAACGTGCCATTGGAACACAGGAGTGATGGTTGCTGATAATGGGCCTCTGTACGCCTATGTAGATATTTCCTAAAAAATCAGCCATTTCCAGCTACAATAGTCATTTACAACATTAACAATGTCTACATTGTATTTCTGATCAATTTGATGTTATTTTAACGGACAAGAAATGTGCTTTTCTTTCAAAACAAGGACATTTCTAAGTGACCCCAAACTTTTGAATGTTAGTGTATATATATATATATATATATATATATATATATATATATATATATATATTTGTACGTACTCCAGATACTATCCCGTACTATCCCTGTTTATCTACTTGTATCAAAGTTTTCTGTAAGAACATTCAAAAAGTGAGTTGCATTGTATCTTTCCCTTAAGTACAAGTGCAGGATACTATTTTTAAGGAAACAATCTTTATCGCACTTTAACGGGTAGAGAGATACAATTTCTATATTTTGCCTCCACATAAGCCCCATGGTAGGCGATGAAACTCTAACCTGCATCACAGTGTGTCTAATGTGATCTTGGTGTTTGAGAGCGCACAGAAAATCAGCTTTGCCAAAGCTGCTGTGCTTTACCTGGCTGTAACCCTGAGGGGATGGAAATGAAATAGACCAACTTTTGAATTTTCTGGGAATTGACATTTGACCAGAAAGGAAAACCATTTTTGTCTGCCTCCACAGATGTCACTTCCTTTATTCATACCTCATTTGAGATAGGAAGCTGAACTATAAATCAAGTTCAAATCATTTGTATAAAACATGTTTTCATAAATATTAGAACATTTTATAAATGAGCCAATGTCATAACAGTTGATGTACAGTAAAACAAGGTTGATTAAATGTAACAGTAACAATATTATAATGTTTATTTAACGGTTTGAAATTGCTGTAAATGATTTTCTAGCATATCAAACTCCCACTAACAGAAACCTGCTTCCCCACTAAATTCAGTCTTTTACTGAACACACACACACACACTAATGGGGATGTAACTGGAAGAGTTCCTGAAGCATATGGATGCCATTTGTAAGCAGCAGTGAGAATGTATAGGTCAGTCTGCCCTTTGGTATCTCTCTATCCATCTGTTTTCACATTACTTGCAAATTATAGTGTCCTCCAGACCCAAATGATCATAAATCAGCTCGGTGAACATGCAGAAGTTTTCCCATCTGTCATAAAACAATGATTTAAAGTCCGGGTTGTCAAAATACAGCGCTGTGAATTCACCCTGCGCCCCAGCACTAGGAACACAAAGCGCCATCTCATCGGGATAATTTATGGCCTCAGAGGGAGCTGAAGGGTGATTAGAGCTCAGGCCACCAACAGGCAGAAAAACAGTAGGAGCATCAATAAGGACAGCTGGAAAATTTGGGTCAAACAATTCCACAAAATCTATTGTGTTCGGAGAGGGGAGCCAGATATATTGCATGTTTAGTATACTGGAGCCAGATATATTGCATGTTTAGTATACTGGAGCCAGATATATTGCATGTTTGGTATACTGGTACATCTCTGGAACATTCAGTCATACAGCATTTGTGAGTTTTGGAGTTTCTGCTTGTCTTTGGCCAAATAAAATATACAGCGGGAGGTTCCTGGATTTAAAAAAAGATATTTGTGTAAATGACGTCACTACGTCTCTATGAAATTGTTTAGTTTTGGGGTGAAAGAGGTACTGTTGGTAAGTGGGGGTTCAGGTATATACAAACAAATAGGTGCTGTGGAAATGCTGGACCATGTTGACCTTGCCTGGATATTGGGGATATTATTTTATGAGCCATGGGGCATCAATGGCAGCTGGTCAGTGGCAAACTAGCTTCCTGTATAGTGTTTAATATATTATGATTACCCTCTTACACTAGCAGCAAGGCAGAGGAAATGCAGGGGTAGGTCTCATGAAATAACAACCAGTTAAATTTTTGGAGAGGTGAGCTTGGTCTCCTTCCAATCCTTCTACTTATTGACACATTCATATGTCTTGAAAATAAAGACAGTATTCCAACATAACAGAAGTAGACGTTATAAAAGGAGTGTTGGTGGTCGCGGCAGCATTGCGTAGCCAACCACCACTCAATAAGACATTTCTCTATCCCCTTCCTTTCAATTCATGCTTCTTTTAGATTGAACCCTTATCTTAGTCAGGCCTGCTAAGCCTAGAGGAGGCTGTTCGGCCAGTGTATGACTGAGAAGCAGGGACATCTGTTTTGTGCACAGAGAAGTCAGAACGACTGACAGTTCAACCTCAGAGCCTCTCAGTCCCTCTGTTCCAAACACTTTGGAAATGTTGGAATGACAATAGAAAAATAACAGTGATTAACAGACCAGAGCGAAAATAGAAATGGATGATTTCATTTGTTTTGCTCGAGCCCAAACACATGGTTTATCAGGAATGAAATCTAACTTTGATCCATGCAGTCTTAGATTTTCACCCTCACCCTTTCTGTCACAGCCATTGCTGGAAGAAGACCAAGGTGCAGCGTGGTGAGCGTACATTTTCCCTTTTTATTTCAAAATGTCGCCAACAAAACAACAAACGAAAAAACAACCATGAAGCTTACAGGGCTATAGTGCCACAAACAAAGTTAACTACCCACAAAGACAGGTGGGAAAAAGGGCTGCCTAAGTATGGTTCCCAATCAGAGACAACGATAGACAGCTGTCCCTGATTTGAGAACCATACCCGGCCAAAACAAAGAAATACAAAACATAGAAAATAGAACATAGAACGCCCACCCCACGTCACACCCTGACCTAACCAAATAGAGAAATAAAACGGATCTCTAAGGTCAGGGCGTGACACTTTCACCATTTCCAGATGACCCTCTCCCCTGCTGACGTCTCTATGCCCGAGCAGGTATTGTTTTTTCATCTATTTTTACAACTGCTCTTTGGGTCCATGGCCAGTCAATGGCTGTGTGAGAGGGAAGAACATTCTGGCCCCCACACGAAGTTCAATGCCTTCCCAGGGTCAACTACAGGTGCTTTGTTACAGGAGCTTCCCACTGTAGTGAGGTCGAAAGGAGCTGTAATGGTTCCTGCCATGCCATCACTCTAAACGACAACACAGATGCTGCTTTTGTTCATCATTTTATCGGGGGTTCATATTCAGTATGTATAAAACTATTCAAAATACATAGTGTGAGCTCATCTCTCACAATTCTGCAACTCCCCTCTCTCTGGAGCCTACAGTGGATACTGCATTTCCCCTAATGTGCATTCTCTACTGGTATCTGACACACGTTAATTCATTATTTGCCAGATTATTTGAGTTAATTGCACAGCGGCCTGGCAATCTCCTGAACCACCTAAGCATCGGCTCCCCCGGGGACCCTTTCCATGTCCGTCAGCCAATCAGAAGGGGTTCCGTATCACTGCTGGCAGTCCACTCCGGGATCCAAAGGCTGTTCTGGACAAGTAGTTGTTTATTCCTCAGGAGAGACCCAATGTCCTCACTGGGACTGTTAAACTTCTGAAGTGGAGCGAGGTTCTGTGCCTTTGCAGACACGACTATGTGGGTTCCTAGTATCTGTTTAAACAGCAGGTAGCCTTAACGCTCCTCTGTTTGTGTCCATGGTTTCCTTCCCGGTTGGGGGATTTTCCCATAGTATCCATCTCACTAAAGGTCCTGGAAATATGTCTGGTTTTTAGGAGGCAGGCTGATGGAAATATAAACACACCTTTGAAAATCGTAAAATCCATATGAAGACAGTAACAATATGTGAAACAAATGTATTACATGGAGGAATGATCGAAGATAAGCAGAAAACAAGAGGGTTTATTTGCTAAGGAATACTTATCATTCCATTCACACTGGAAAGTGGTAATTTCTGAGCCTGTTTTCAACATCATTTACAAACTGACCCTAACCCTGCTCTAGCTTCATGTCCACAACCCAGCTCAACTCTAACCCTAGCCTCAACCCCATCTATAACCCTAACTCTAGCCCTAGCCTCAACCCCATCTATAACCCTAACTCTAACTCTAGCCTCAACCCCATCTATAACCCTAACTCTAGCCCTAGCCTCAACCCCATCTATAACCCTAACTCTAGCCCTAGCCTCAACTCCATCTATAACCCTAACTCTAACCCTAACTCTAGCCCTAGCCTCAACCCCATCTATAACCCTAACTCTAGCCCTAGCCTCAACTCCATCTATAACCCTAACTCTAGCCCTAGCCTCAACCCCATCTATAACCCTAACTCTAGCCCTAGCCTCAACTCCATCTATAACCCTAACTCTAACCCTAACTCTAGCCCTAGCCTCAACCCCATCTATATACCCCTAACTCTAACCCTAACTCTAGCCCTAGCCTCAACTCCATCTATAACCCTAACTCTAGCCCTAGCCTCAACTCCATCTATAACCCTAACTCTAACTCTAACTCTAGCCCTAGCCTCAACCCCATCTATAACCCTAACTCTAGCCCTAGCCTCAACTCCATCTATAACCCTAACTCTAACTCTAACTCTAGCCCTAGCCTCAACCCCATCTATAACCCTAACTCTAGCCCTAGCCTCAACTCCATCTATAACCCTAACTCTAACTCTAGCCCTAGCCTCAACCCCATCTATAACCCTAACTCTAGCCCTAGCCTCAACTCCATCTATAACCCTAACTCTAGCCCTAGCCTCAACTCCATCTATAACCCTAACTCTAACTCTAACTCTAGCCCTAGCCTCAACCCCATCTATAACCCTAACTCTAGCCCTAGCCTCAACTCCATCTATAACCCTAACTCTAGCCTTAGCCTCAACCCCATCTATAACCCTAACTCTAGCCCTAGCCTCAACCCCATCTATAACCCTAACTCTAACTCTAGCCCTAGCCTCAACTCCATCTATAACCCTAACTCTAACTCTAGCCCTAGCCTCAACTCCATCTACAACCCTAACTCTAGCCCTAGCCTCAACTCCATCTACAACCCTAACTCTAGCCCTAGCCTCAACTCCATCTACAACCCTAACTCTAGCCCTAGCCTCAACTCCATCTACAACCCTAACTCTAGCCCTAGCCTCAACTCCATCTATAACCCTAACTCTAGCCCTAGCCCTAGCCCTAACTTACACTATTAGGTTCTAGATACTTGTATGGTTACAGTATGGTAGATTCTGATTAGTACTTAAACCACTTTTGGCAGCAGGTCAAACAGATTTAAAAGCAGTTATTGATGATTAATTAATAGAAGAACATTCTTTATAAATATAGCTTTTTACTGCATTACAGTATTGTAGAGGACAATAAGGTACCACAGAGAATGGATGGATCTAATATCCATCAGTACAGTGAAATACACAGAGGAAGACCTGTTCCTACTCTTATTTGATCCACGTCTGGAAATAAATGTGAACTGACTTTGTAATATCTCAGCAGTAGCCATTTTATGAGTAACAATGAAGTTAACTGAAATTCCTCCTTGTTTAACGTCCCCCTGTATGTAAGAATAGCGCATACAGGGCTTTCCTCACTTCCCTATCTATCTGGTCAGGGTTAACATGAGCTTTGGAGAGCCCATGCGACCTGGGAGAGACGGAGTGTGGACGCTCAGGCAGTCCAGCGGGTTCCTTCCTCTCCTCTGGCAAGGTAACTTGGCGGCTTCTATTGTAACGCATGTCAACACCACTGACAGCAAAAAGCACTTAGGGCCCTGGAGATCACTTTACCATTCCTCAAGTAAGACATGGGGAGGAGGGGCGGGTGGGGCCCGGTTGAGGTGAAGTGTCAACTTCAACCCAGTAGGTGGCAGTGGAGGTGCTGTGTTAAGGCAAGTGAAGATGGCAAGTGTCTCAAGGAGAGTGTTTTACTGTCTGTGTCCCGTATCTCTGATGATATAGTAGAATTCACACTGACCGTAAATGGTCATTTATGGTGAGAATATGGAGCTTGTAATTTTATGACTCCACAGAAACCTACTGCGTGCCCTTCAATTTCATCCCTATAATGTATTTTTTTCTAGCAAAACAACAGGCCCTTTTATAAACAGCGGGATGGCACTGACATCCCCAATGCTAAACCTTTACATAGCCTTCAATCTGTGAAGCCTCCTATACATTTACAACAAGCACAGACAAGCAAATTCTCTGCATGAATAACCACATCACTCAAAGAGGATTGAGACTTTAAAATAGTTGATCAATTATCAGCATTTTTAATACATATTTTGATACATATATTGTTGACACTACTGAGATTGTGTTGCAATGTCTCAAGCGTTGTTGAGAATTGACATGATATACGTTTTTCCTGTTCCACATGTTTTCTTTGTTTCTTTCATGTTAATAGCTTAATTAACCACACTATAGTGTGTTCTGGGGCACAACTGGAATAGATTATTTGATTTAAATGCTTCATTTGCAGTGAAATAAATAGAACAACATCAATTAAAATATTTTACAATTATGGGTTTGCTTCCTGTGCGTGGAGAAATACAATGCTTGTGGACATAGTGCTGTAAAATAGTAATTTCACAGGTCAGTGGGAAATGACCATTTCCTTTTAAAAAATGTTTTTTAAAACAGACCAACTAAGAATAAAAACTGAAAAGTATCTAATATAAAAAAAATCATGAACAATGATCAATATTAACGTAAAAGGCTTTCTTCATAACTGCCAGTGGTAAATGGGAGATAGTTTGACTTTACTCAGCCAACAAAGTGTATTTGCTGGAATACATCACACAGCTTTACATTATATGCATTGTATTTGCCATGATGTGAATTCAACTGATACAACTGAAAACTGTGCCTGATCCCAGAACTTATATTTGAGTAGAGACTGCAGCCACACAGGATGATGCAGAGTTGTATTTATTCCTGGTCTTCTCTTGCCATACCAGCCCTGAGTATGGGTTGATGGTTGGTCATTTGCTCGCCGACTCACCACACAGAGACACCAGATCTTATTTGTGTGCTTGCTTTCAGCAAGTGGAGTCACACTCAGTGGTACTCACCAAGCTGTATAATTCAGCCAGAGTGCCACCCAGCCACTGTGGCCCATGGTCCACCGCTCCCTCTCTCTGTGGGTTACCAGTGGCCAGCATATTCCCTGCTGTACCTATTTCTCGCTCACACATACGATATGCGCATGCATAGACACACACACACACACACACAAGCGCATTCTTGCATTCACGTATGTGCACACACACACAAACAGAAACAAGGACTCACAGACACACTCACACACAGACATTTACACGCACGTGTACATACACACACCCACACAATGTAGACACATAAATATGTACTCACATGTCAGAATATACATGAGCATGCAGCTTCATGTGTATTCACATGTACATCACTCTGATTCGGAGGGGTTTGGTTAAATGCGTAAGACAAGGCATCCCCTTTCCCTTTCACATCCTGTAGTTTTATCAAACCCACATACAGGTGGACGTAAAGACAAGCAACAACTCACATATTACAAATGCAGACGTGCATCAACATTGTTTTCAGCATTTTAATCAAGACATTTTTTGTACATGTTCATATTACACATCTATAAGCACATCATAATAGCGACACAGCCGTTACGTTAAAGCTTATAAACTAAACAAATATTTCTTACAATCCTATTTATTATTTTATGTTTACACGTATGATTTTTAGAAAGAGTTTTGGGATTACGAGTCTTAAAACCTGCAACTGTTTGCCATTTAAAAATGTTCAGAAGCTTTGCGTTTTTTTTCATGGCATCACTTCATGTTTATTGTGTCAAAATAGTGATGGTTGAAGACATATTCTCAGTAATTCAATTAAAAAGTGTTAAATTGAGTAGATACAGTATGTTTATTAATATGAATAATGTTTTCATAAACCATGTAGCACTGGGCTGCAACCTGTCATTTTATCAAACACGTTTCCAAAAATGGACAAGTATGGACAAATGTTTTATATTTAGTCAGTCTGATTAACACATTCATTGTGTCAGACTTAGATCTTGGAAATTCATGTTCAGTGGAATGATTGAAACAGAGCAACTTCAGTATTAGAACAACTGGAAAGAGTTGTTTGTGGCAATACGCATCAAGGCATGAGTCTGTTGAGGCAGTTGGCCAGACGCTGGTGTGACTTTACCCAGGTTTGCTAAAGTGACAGTGGAAGTGACCCAATCTCACATCCTCAAGGCTTGACGCGGGAGCTGTCTTTTAGTGCGGGGAAATGTCGGCATCCAAGCATTAAGCGTTAGCTATTGCGCCAATGTTTTTCAAAAGGCAGCTCCCAACTTGTTTTGACAGGGGATTCTGGTACAGGTTTGACTGTGTCATTCTGACTGGCCTCTTTACTTGAGAAAATGACTTGACTCCAGAGGGAAGAAACTGTTTGACCTCTGGGGGTGTCAGGAGGGTGGATTCAAGTAGGACTGAGGGACCATTTTACATGTGTTAAATATTTAAGAACATTGGAAATTAAAATATGCAACTATCAAATATTTACACTGAAAAATAACAACACATAAAACACGATGATAATTTCCAGATTTTCAAAATGAAAAAAAAGGGCCCTATCTCTGACTTGATTCAATTGCACATGCGATACAATCAATTCCAAAATGTATGTTTTTGCAATGCATGTCTGAAGTTACACAGTGGAATGACAATAGTGGTTTAACACTGTGTGCATGTCTCTGCATGTGCTCATGTCTCACGAAACACTTGGAAGATAATTAATATTCCATACAGTGGGGAAACATCAGCCATCTTTCATGTCGTCCATCACTCCTTCTCAGTAAGCCATTTGTAAGTCACACTTGGGCTTTGAAGGGGGCCAGGCTTTGGCCAGATAGGAATTCCCTCTGAGGGCAGACTCCTCTGGAAGAGACCTATGATTATATCTATATTAATGGCTCTGTAAGTCTACAAAGATGTTTTGTCTGATAGATCTAGCAAATAGTACTTATTACAAAGCAGAGGTTCATCTTAAACTGATTAGGGGTAGAAATATCAGGTTATTTTTTAAACCTTGTGCAATGCCTTTGGTCTCATAGCACAGACCTCCACTCCAGATGCAATACATGATTAGTCTTAACCAAAACAGAATGCCAGCTCTACATCAGAATATCAACCCATGTCAAGAAATATAAAGTGCTCATTGAATGAAAAAAAGTCCTAATGTCATGACTAAGTCCAGTACTATTATTTATTATTTCTCTGCTGGGTTTTTGCAGGGCTCTAAAGGAACATGTTAGAGTCTCTTAGGCCACAAATGATTTAACATGTTTCATTCTCTGGAAAAACGTATATGTGTAGGTCTGATGCAGTCAAGCTCTACTCAAACGTCTGAAATAATGGCTAATAAATTACAGCAATTTCATTTGCATGACAACTGAATCTTTGTGCGATACACACTCAAACAAGTTTGTCTTTCAATATGAGCACATGTAGGCCTGCTAACATAAAGCAGGGTTTCCTTTTAGCTATATTTGAATTCAAACGATCCAGGAGAAATTCATTTTCAATTCATTCATTGATACATTTAAATCTGATATTTTATATCTACATATTTATAATCAAATAAAAAAAAGTCTTCATATATTCAGAATGGGTATATTCCATGTCCACATGTCTCTTACTTATAACTTACTTGTAACTTTATCTTGATAACATGAGATGCTAACACCATAGCAACCACACAAACGTGAAAGACGAAAAATATGCCTTGATCTTGGTCTTTTCAAGTTAAAAGCTTTACGTAATCAGATGTTTTTTTACAGCTGCACCCACCCTAAGTATACTGAACCTTTATTAGATATCAGCATAATCAATTGAGATTTGTTGGCGTCTTCTAAAGTACACAATGTCATTTTCAATAAGTCAGATGTTGGTTTTACTGCCGTTGCAGTACTGCTCTGCACCAATACAAGGGTGGGTAACAACAGGATATTTTCGTTTCCACTCTTTTATAGATCTATTTAAAATTCGAGCTCACTTCCATTTAACCACCAGTCCTTGTAGTGAATCAATAGACTAGAAACTGAAGTAACATTTCAAGACATATTTTTCCAGCTGGTCCATTATCCTCTCTACCTCCTGCTGTGACACGGTGTCATATCTGAGAAGAACTTAAGGCAGATTTCAGAAATGTAAAAAAAAAGAAGAAGAAGATTGCAACCTGGAAGGCAAAACAAAAATCAAATATGGTGTTAGTTACACCACTCCTTCACTGAATAAACAAACTTATCAACTGAAATCCCAGCTGTTAATTGCACAAAACATAGCAACATTTTTAATACATATTATTAAGTTCAAATACATATATTCCTGTGAAGGCAATGGATTAAATATCATTTCACAGTACAACAGATTGGGATGCTTTCTCTGTATTCAGGGAAGTATCACAACAGTTTGTCAGACAGCATCAGAGTCAGACAGCATCAGAGTGCCTCTGTTATAGAGCATCATTGTGTGTGCTCACACCTTAGTTCAAACTGGCTCACTGACATGCCCAGTCTATATCCGATGTTAAAGATGACTAAGTATACTGGTACCAACTCTGTAACTGCTGATGTAATTACCAAGTAAAAGATGACACTTCATGTAAAGCGGTGCCACAAACTAAATAAAACATTCCCCAAGCACAGCCATGAGAAGATATAGCCTACACTCCAATCCAACTCTGTGGTGTTTCTACGCAGGAATCACACCCCCCTGTCATTCACACAAAACCTGTTGGCTTCGGTTCAATGACAAGACAACATGGGTTCCTTCTTCATCGGAATTAGCAGTAGACAGCACCATGCCATAAAAGTGCAGCTCGGACAGCTGAATAAAAGGTTGAATGAACACCTCCAATATATGGCCATGCTACAAAGACAAAAATGGTGATATTGTCAGAATTGATAAGCAAGTACATATATACTGAACAAAAATATAAACACCACATGCAACAATT
Source organism: Oncorhynchus nerka (assembly GCF_034236695.1). Taxonomy (NCBI): domain Eukaryota; kingdom Metazoa; phylum Chordata; class Actinopteri; order Salmoniformes; family Salmonidae; genus Oncorhynchus; species Oncorhynchus nerka. Next base: position 56,181,723 of record NC_088407.1, read on the forward strand.
TCAAAGATTTTACTGAGTTACAGTTCATATGAGGAAGTCAGTCAATTGAAAGACATCCATTAGGCCCTAATCTATGGATTTCACATGATATGCATCTGTTGGTCACAGATACCTTAAAAGAAATGGGCCTCAGGATCTTATCATGGTATTTCTGTGCATTCAAATTGCCATCGATAAAATGCAATTTTGTTTGTTGTCCGTAGCTTTTTGCCTGCCCATACCATAACCCCACCGCCACCATGGGGCACTCTGTTCACAATGTTGACATCAGCAAATTGCTCGCCCACACGACACCATACACATGGTTTACGGTTGTGAGGCCGGTTGGACATACTGCCAATTCACTAAAACAATGTTGGAGGCGGCTTATGGTAGAGAAATGAACATCAAATTCTCTGGCAACAGCTCTGGTGGACATTCCTGCATGCAAATTGCACACTCCCTCAAAACTTGAGACATCTGTGGCAATGTGTTGTGTGACAAAACTGCACATTTTAAAGAGGCCTTTTATTGTCCCCAGTGCAAGGTGCACCTGTATAATGATCATGCTGTTTAATCAGCTTCTTGACATGCCTCAGCTGACAGGTGAATGGATTATCTTGGCAATGGAGAAATGCTCACTAACAGGGATGTAAACACATTTGTGTACAACATTTGAGAGAAAAAGCTTTTTGTGCGTACATTTCTGTGATCAATTTCTGGGGCAGTATCAGTGGCGCTCGGTGATGTTTAAGATGAGGGAGGAGGATCTTTTTTTTATGAGCATTGCCTTATTTCTATTACAGCATATTGGATGACTGTCATTCATATTCCATTCACCCAGCTCAGTGTAACATTGATAGGTTTAGGCCACTACATGACACACAATTTTTCCCTATACCCTATACCCTATGAATGAAAGTTTACAACGTAGGTGCACAGGTTGAGAGAAAATATTGAGTAATCAAGCTGACAGACAGTGACACATTCAATACCGCCTTGCACGCTCTTGCCTGCGTCTTGCTGATCTAGCGTGTATTCATTAGTCCAATAGCTGCAAATGATAGTTTCTACTGGAGAAATTCAGGTATGTTCATCCCCATTTCGATCCATTTGCTTCCATTTAAGAAACATATTTAAACTGAAAAGTGTTCACTTTCATAGCAGCCATATACAAACAGCATGAACACTTTGCTCATTGTGTAATTCCTTCTCACATCCATGCGCTCTCCTCCTCTCACCTTTTTCCTTCCTGTGTGGACTTCAGTGCATAACATCAGCTGTCGGTGACCGGGCAAAAAAAAAGCTTTCCAAGCCAAACATCCGCTAACTGCTACACACAGCCTACATCGTTGTTACCAAATTAGCTAACGTCAGCATAGCTAGTAGAACTAACACATTAGTAAACCCGCTACAACTATGCAGTACAGTGTACAGTCAGCAAGCAGTTTAGCAGTTACACCGGCGGACCCCGGTGGCAATAAATTAATTAAACCAAAAGCTTGCCTTGACTTGGAGAATTCTAGTGTTGGATAGCCATAGCCAGCTAGCTAACATAGCATCCCTCTCTGTCTGAGCCAGGTGTTTGAGTAGGCTAAACTAGCTAGCTGCATACTCTATCTCTCTCGCTCGCTCTCTCTTGCTTCTCATTCATTTTTTGTCTTTCCCTTTAAGTCAACTACTCACCACATGTTATGCACTGCAGTGCTAACTAGCAGGAGCTTATGCTTTCAGTAGTAGATTCATTCTCTGATCCTGCAAGAGCTCTGATAGATTGGACGTCCTGAGGAAGTTGTCATAATTACTGTGTAAGACTATGGAAGCATGAACCTCGTAGGTTTTGTATTGAAGTCAATGTACCCAGAGGAGGACGGAAACTAGCTGTCCTCCGGCTACACCATGGGGCTACCCTACAGAGTGCTGTTGAAGTTACTGTAGACCTTCATTGCAAAACAGTGTGTTTTAATCAATTATTTTGTGACGTGAATATACTTAGTATAGCTATATCTAAAAAGGATAACTTTAAAGGTTTGTCTATTTTTTATGACATTCACTGAGAAGGATGGTCCTCCCCTTCATCCTCTGAGAAGCCTCCAATGTCACATTTTCAGGCAGAAAGTGTCATGCTTCCGTCCTTTGTAGAATGACCATATAGTGACAACCCTGCACTGTCGACAGCCTCCAGCAGAGTAGTGCTTCCTGGATGTACCCATGAGCCCCATGGGACCTGTCAGAGGTCAGAGAGGACTGGGCTGGAATATATGAACAAGGTTTCCAATAAAACAAGCCAACTCTGACCAGCATGCAAACTGCTAAATGAAAACCAGGTGGGCTTCCCATATCATGTTCAACACTATCAAATGAGTACCAGATCATGTGCTTGATGCAGGCAGGATATACTTTCTTTCCATACCCTATACTAAAAGACAGGCGTGATCAGCTACATTTAGCCAACACCGCACCTTGTTAGCGTGGAAGAGGAGTACTGTGCTGTATGCGAAAGTGAAATGAGGCCAAAAGGGATTCCATATGGCTCAGTCACATTTGCAGTGTCAGCTCAGGCCAGTTCACTGGAAACTGAACCCCAGAAGTGGATATGCTCTCAGAATGTGAGCTATACCACAGTCTTTTATTATTTCCTTTTATACAATATATCATGTTAAGCCTTTGGCCTTCAGACATTGCTCTCCATTTAAAATATGTGAATATCAGTTATCCCAATCAAGAGAAATGTGATTTGGATAAAGCGAGGAGAACTGTTTAAGTGGTCATGCATTTACCATGAAATATGCCCTTATTAAGGATGAAAGACTATGTAACTTCTTTGCCACAAAAGCAGAAAACTGAGTCAAAACAACACTCCTTTCCCCGCTAGGCCTGTAATGTGATTCTCAGCATTAAAGAGGGGCACATTCAGAAATGACCCCGAAGATACTCACACACAGAGAGTAATGCTTTGTTTTGGGTCAGGGAGGAAGCACAGAATGTTACCAATGAGAAAAATATGTTAAGAATAATCCCAAAATAGATAAACAATTTTAGAAATTAACTTTCTATAAGGAAGTGGCATGGCAGGAAACTGCTAGCCATTAAGCAGGAAGTTGTGTTTGAAACACTGCAGGGGGAGTGTGTTCTTTAGAATGACTCTGGAGACCATTTAATTTTTTACCTAATTTAAGTGGCCTTAAAAGACATTGAATTAGACAGAAAAACTGCAGTTGTGCATGGACATAATTATACCCTAACTCTGTCTGTGTATATCTGGGACTATGAGGTAAAGTGAGTATGTCTTTATCAGTAGCGTGTATGTTGTGTGAGTGACAGCACTCCAACAGTCCTCGCTGGACACGGTTCATCTGCAGGACGCGTAAAGGTGCAGCGTAAGCATGGCAAAAGGCCTGTCCCTGCTCGTCTCGTTCCCTCTCGTCTTATTTTGGAGAGGCTGGTAACTTGTGCTGTGTGTGTGTGTGTGTGTGTGTGTGTGTGTACATTAAACTATGTCAGTCTGACAGGATGTAGAAGAAGTGCCCTGTAGCAAGGCGCAAAAAGAACAATCTGATTAGGTTCCAGTGATGACATCATCAAAACAGTTTTTCACGGCTATCACCAGGCATTTCAGTTGTGGACTTGAAAGGGTTCTAACAGCACTTTCTCATTTCAGGTAATTTAACCTAAATTTTCACCATTCAGTTGAATATTGGCTCCACAAATGCCTGTTGTGAGAGCCCTGGTAGGGTCTGTTTGTCGTTAAGTAGGCCGTGAGTACCCTAGGGGCAATTTGATGTATTTCCTTCACACTTCTGTCAAAGTTCATAATATCATACATGTCATACACTCTTAGAAAGAAGGGGTTTGGGGCTCTATATAGAACCTTTTGGTTCTTCGGACTAGATTAAAGAACCCTTTACTAAAAAGGTTTTGTATATATATATATATATATATATGCTTTCACTCATATTTCACTCATATACATTTGAAGTCGGAAGTTAACATACACCTTAGTAAAACATATTTAAATTCAGTTTTTTACAATTCCTGACATTTAATCCCAGTAAAAATTCCCTGTCTTAGGTCAGTTAGGATCACCACTTTATTTGAAGAATGTGAAATGTCAAAATAATAGTCGAGAAAATTATTAATTTCCGTTTTTTTTTCTTTCATAACATTCACCGTGGGTCAGAAGTTTACGTACAACTCAATTAGTATTTGGTAGCATTGCTTTTAAATTGTTTAACTTGGGTCAAACGTTTCGGGTAGCCTTCCACAAGCTTCCCACAAAAAGTTGGGTGAATTTTGGCCCATTCCTCCTGACAGAGCTGGAGTAACTGAGTCAGGTTTGTAGGCCTCCTTGCTCGCGCACACTTTTTCAGTTCTGCCCACACATTATCTACAGGATTGAGGTCAGGGCTTTGTGATGGCCACTCCAATACCATGACTTTGTTGTCCATTTTGCCCATTTTGACTTTGTTGTCCAGGCAATTTTGCCACAACTTTGGAAGTGTGCTTGGGGTCATTGTCCATTTGGAAGACTCATTTGCGACCAAGCTTTAACTTCCTGACTGATGTCTTGAGATGTTGCTTCAATATATCCACATAATTTCCCATCCTCATGATGCCATCTATTTTGGGAAGTGCACCAGTCTCTCCTGCAGCAATGCACCCCCACAACATGATGCTGCCAACCCTGTGCTTCACGGTTGGGGTGGTGTTCTTCAGCTTGCAAGCCTCCACCTTTTTCCTCCAAACATAATGATGGTCAATATGGCCAAACAGTTCTATTTTTGTTTCATCTGACCGGAGGACATTTCTCAAAAACGTACGATCTTTGTCGACATGTGCAGTTGCAAATCGAAGTCTGGCTTTTTTATGGTGGTTTTGGAGCAGTGGCTTCTTCCTTGCTGAGCGGCCTTTCACGTAATGTCGATATAGGACTCATTTTACTGTGGTATAGTTACTTTTGTACCTGTTTCCTCCAGCATCTTCACAAGGTCCTTTGCTGTTGTTCTGCGATTGATTTTCACTTTTCGCACAAAGTACATACATCTCTAGGAGACAGAACACGTCTCCTTTCTGAGCGGTATGACGGCTGCGTGGTCCCATGGTGTTTATACTTGCGTACTATTGTTTGTACAGATGAACGTGGTACCTTCAGGTGTTTGGAAATTGCTCCCAAGGATGAACCAGACTTGTGGAGGTCTACAATATTTTCCCTGAGGTCTTAGATGATTTCTTTGGATTTTCCCATGATGTCAAGCAAAGAGGCACTGAGTTTGAAGGTAGGCCTTGAAACACATCCACAGGTACACCTCCAATTCACTCAAATTATGTCAATTAGCCTATGAGAAGCTTCTAAAGCCATGCCATCTTTTTCTGGAATTTTCCAAGCTGTTTAAAGGCACAGTCAACTTAGTGTACGTCCAACCGAGCTCACAACCGCAGACCACATGTAACCACGCCAGCCCAGGACCCCCACATCCGGCTTCTTCATCTGTGGGATCGTCTGAGACCAGCCACCTGGACATCTGATGAAACTGTGGGTTTGCACAAGTGACGTATTTCTGCACAAACTGTCAGAAACTATCTCAGGGAAGCTCATCTGCGAGCTCATCATCCTCACCAGGGTCTTGACCTGACTAAAGTTTGTCATCGTAACCAACTTCAGTGGGCAAATACTCACCTTTGATGGATAAATGTGGTGCCGGTGGGGTTATGGTATGGGCATGCATACAGTAAGCTATGGACAACAAACACAATTGCACTTTATTGATGTCAATTTGAATGCACAGAGATACCGTGACGAGAACCTGAGGCCCATTGTCATGCCGTTCATCTGCCGCTATGACCTCATGTTTCAGCGTGATAATGCATGTCCCCATGTTGCAAGGATCTGTACACAATTCCTGGAAGCTGAAAATGTCCCAGTTCTTCCATGGCCTGCATACTGACCAGACATGTCACCTATTGAGCATGTTCGGGAGGCTCTGGATCGATGTGTACAAGACGTGTTCCAGTTCCTGCCAATTCCATTAACTTCGCACAGCCATTGAAGAGGAGTGGGACAACATTCCGCAAGCCACAATCAACAGCCTGATCAACTCTATGCGAAGAAGATGTGTTACGCTGCATGAAGCAAATGGTGGTCACCAGATACTGACTGGTTTTCTGATCCAGACCCCTACATTTTTTAGGTATGTGTGACCAACAGATGCATATCTGTATTCCCAGTCATGTGAAATACATAGATTATGGCCTAATTTATTTATTTAAATTGACTGATTTCCTTATATGAAATGTATTGTTGCATGTTGTGTTTATACTGTATTTTTTGGTTCAGTGTAGTTAACATAATGTCAACAATCTAAGCAAACCCTGTCTGTTTTGACCCATAGTTGTGCATGCATCTGTTTTGCTGCTAAACATCCAACCCGTCTATGGTAGTGGGAAGATCAAATTCTTATTTTGCAACATTGTTTCCTACGTCTGAGTGGCAAACAGCAAGGCTCATACAAACCTGTGCTGTTGCAAACTAAATGCTAGCTAGAAGCAAGAGGAAATAATGTGTTTACTAAAAGAATACACTCTTAGATAAAAAAAAACAACAACTGCCATTCCAGCATGAAGATGCAAGAGGAAGGTGATTGAACCAATTGCAAGTTGCCTACCAATAAGCATGTTTTTTTCCCCAATATATTAAGGTAAGCAAAGTTTATTATTAAAATCAAATCTATGAAGCCAAAATCATATGATAAACTATAGGGTAGATAAATAAAGTTTCAATGTTATTAGAATTTGAGCATGCTTTTAAATCTAGCTAGCTAACTTAGCTAGCTAAACAGAAAAAGCTAGGCTACTTTTATTCACCAAGTTACAAGCTAGCAAACTAACTCTTTCAAATAAACATTATTTTTTATAATGGGATATGGCAAATAGAGCTACAGAACCAGCCTGACATTGGCAATTAGCTACTTGTTACTTTTATTTCAGTGTGGAGTCAATTGAGGGGACAATGGTTCATGAAGCCATTAGAAGACTGAGAGGAGGTGCTGTATAAATCATTTATAATATATTATGTATAATACGTTTTGGTGATTCTGTCATGCCCTGACCATAGAGAGCCTTTGTCTTTCTATGGTACAGTAGGTCAGGGCGTGACTGGGGGGTATTCTAGTTATTATTTTCTATGTGAGGTTCTAGTTGAGTTTTTCTATGTTGATGTTTGGTATGATTCCCACTTAGAGGCAGCTGGCTATTGTTGTTTTTAATTGGGGATCATATTTAAGTAGCATTTTTTCCACCTGTGTTTTATGGGATATTGTTTTTGAGTTAGAGAATGTTACACCTCTTTGTTAAGGTTCGTTGTTTGTTAACATAATCAGGTGTGCTTTCGTCGTAAAGCCTTTTTGAAATCGGACACTGTGGTGGGATTAACAACAAGTGTATCTTTAAAATGGTGTAAAATACTTGTATGTTTGGGGAATGTTAATGAGATTTCTGTTGTTTGAATTTGGCGCCCTGCACTTTCACTGGCTGTTGTCATATTGATCCCATTAACGGGATCTCAGCCATAAGAAGTTAATCACTATTTCTGACTTTTGTGAGTCCTCCTTGGCTGAAAAATGTCTGTATGGTTTTATATGGCTTGGCGCTGTCCTAACATAATCGCATGGTGTGCTTTCGCCGTAAAGCCTTTTTGAAATCGGACACTGTGGTTGGATTAACAAGAAGTTTATCTTTAAAATGGTGTATAATACTAATTTTAATTATGAAATTTCTGTTGTTTGAATTTGGCGCCCTGCAATTTCACTGGCTGTTGTCAAGAGTTGATGTTGGCAATCATTCAAACAAAGAGATGCCTCCTAGCCACCAGTGCATATTTCCAAACTGTTTGCATATAATGACAAATTATAAAAAACTATGCTGATATTCTCTTCTCCATTATTTATTTGTTTATTCAATTATATTCTTAGCTAAAAATATTACTATTTAATAGTAGTAGCTATAATTCAGAAATGGCACCATGCATGGTTCTATATGGAACCATTTTGGTTAATTAAAGAACAACCTCTAGGGTTCTGAAAAAAGAACCCTATAAAATGGTTCTGCAAGCAATAGAAACATGTTTGGTTCTATAAGGAAAAATGTTTTCTAAGTCTAAAGATTATTCTCTACATTGACTTTGAACTGCAGACTCATTGCATTTTCCATTAAACTTCCAATGGGAACTCAAATTGTATGCGTATGTTGGCCTGCAGTGCCCTCACTTACATACTCTGCCATATTCCTACTTGACACCCAGATTTAACCAGAATTTTCATACATATCCAATTGATATCAAATAATGATTTTTTTCCTACCTAATTCTATGTAAAGTATACAGAGCTCAAAACAAATGGATTCTTAATGCTCTTCATGGTCATGTTGTACCAGTTCTCTTCAATCTGTAATCAGTCTACTGTTTGATCTTCTATCGTGACATCCTGATATATACAAACTATTTGTCCGCTTTTTATAACTGAAAGTGTCCTTTTAAACTTAATGTTCTGTAAATTAAACCATTCCAATTTCTAAACCTTTTGATATGGCTTCAGTAAAATAAACAGAGCTTTTAAATAACTCAATTACACAATTAAGTGTACTACATTATTAAACCACTGTGACCCACATGTTGGCACTAAAGTAAACTATGCAAGTAACTGGCTAGTTTATGTAAACACAGTGAAAATGGCTGCGGATAGCCCTCTCCCTCCACAGTAGCAGCAGCACAATTCCTAAGTGCTGGAGCCTATGATTAGAGCCACTCAACCTTTGGAATAATAAACTTCAACTACTGCTCTTCCTAATCGGACATTAAATCTCATCTTGAAAAGACTTCTGGGCCAAATTGGCTCACCGACAGCTGACTGTCCTGTACACTTAATTGTCAGCCTTGCTCTTATTCAATCCATTGAGTACCACAGTATGAGTCATAATAACACCCATAACACCTAGCGGTAATGGAAATGGTTCCAATAGTTTTTTTCACCATTCATTTTTGTGTCTGGGATTTTAGAACTACTTCATTTAAGGTCTGTGTTTTGTAGGCTTACCCTGGAAGGGATATTTAGCTAGTTAACGTTAACTCGCCTTTCGTGGAGTCATAATTGCTAGCTAACATTAGGCCAGCACCATGGCAAGGATAGTTGGTCAACTAGCATGTCACCACTTAGAAAAATCTGACTACATGAATGGTGAGCTGATTATAACTAGCTAGCTAAATATCGCATGGTGGGCTAGCTAGTTAGGCACCTTGGTTGGCTAGCTAGCTAGCTCACAAAGGACTTGTGGGCTTAATGTTTTCCCCATACAAAACACAGAAACAGCATTGTTCCACGAGTGCATCTGGTGTACATGACTAAGCAAATGACCTGTGAAGCCAGAAATGTCAGCAGGGATGGAAATTAAGCTAGCCTGGGGCTATTACTTTTCAGGCTGGGCTAGTAGACAATGTGCCAAACTAGCTGACACAGCAGTGGAATTTTGCCTTTACAAACATCGCACGCCACAGATTTAGGACCTGCAGGTAGAAATCATGGTCTGCTAGCCAGGGCCCAAAATCCCTATGTTACATTCCTGTATGTCAGTCCCTTTCAGACGATCCCCCTATGACTGTTGGTCTGCCTCAGTGATCTTACCGCTGAGGGTTTTAACTTTCCTCTTGAGAATTAGAAATACAGTAATATAGCTCATCGCAATACTTAGCATTCAGGAGAATTCCTCCTACCCAACAGAAATGTCCCATCCACGTAATAAGACTTTAGATGTGCACATAGACCAACGCCCATTCGATTTTACCGTTACTATAGTCAAGTCTGTGGGTTATGGTATTTTAATACAGATGTTACCATTTTAGTAATCAATTTAGCTAATTATTATTTAAAAAATTACAAGATAGCTTTCATATGGGGGGACCGGAAACCCAGTGACACTCGGTCTGTAGCTGCCATTCTCCGGTGGGAAAGAAATGGCCCTGTATTTACCAGAAAACGGTAGCTCATCCACCATGGCATAGGAGAAGATCCAGATGGTTGATTGGGAAACAAGAACAAACAATGAGGCATGAGTATTGGGTGTTGAGGGACCTCTTGTCACATTGTCGAACGTGGGATTGCGTTATGATAACCAATGCAAATTCTGTCCAGATGAATATGGTGATACAGCAATGAAAAATACATACCGCTGACCAAATGTCAGTTTGTTTTCCAGTCCAACAGGAGTGCAATAATCTGGTGCAATAATAATAATAGGTCAAGGGGCAGGCAAAAGGTAAGTCAAGGCAGGCAAAGGGTTGTAATCCAAATCAGAGTCAGGCAGGTACAGGACGGGGGGCAGAATCAGGACAGGCAGAACGGTCAGAACTGGGAAGACTACAAAAAACAAAAACTACAGCACAGGAAACCTGGGAACACGCTGATAGGACTTGACGGGACAAAACGAACTGGCAACAGACAAACAGGAAACGCAGGTATAAATACACAGGGGACAATGAGGGGAGATGGGAGACATCTGTTGGGGGTGGAGACAAGCACAAAGACAGGTGAAACAGATCAGGGTGTGACTGTAACCCCCCTTAGGGAAGTCACCTGGCATCCTACCTGGGCGCATACCTGGTTGACCAGGGTGCCAGCGGAGGAACTCAGCGATGAGGGCTGGGTCCAGGATGTCCCTAGCGGGACCCAGCACCTCTCCTCCGAGCCATAACCCTCCTAGTCAACCAGGTACTGGAATCCCTTGCCTCAGGGTCAAACCTTCAGGAGGCGACTCACCGTATACGCCGGTTGGCCGTTGATGAGACTGGGGAGAGGAGTGGGCCTGGTAACAGGAGACAAAGGGATGTGAGACAGGTTTAAATCTTAGACACATGAAAAGCTGGATGTATACAGAAAGTGATGGGCAACAGAAGGCGAACAGCAGAGGGGCTAAGGACTGTAAAGATTTGGAAAGGTCCGATAAAACGGGTGGAAAGTTTGCGGGACTCCACCAGGAGGGGGAGATCCCGAGTAGACAGCCATGCCCTCTGCCCAAGATCAGGGGTCCAGTGGCGGTCCGCCTATCGTTGATCCCTGGAGGTGGTCTTGCAAAGAGTGGCCCGGGCTCTCTTCCAGGTATGGCCACAGCGATGGACAAACATCTGGGCAGAAGGTATGCCCAGATGTCGTCATATGGCACCTCTTCTTCTTGCGCCGGGAAGAGCGGGGGCTGATATCCTAGGGTACACTTAAAAGGCGAGAGACCCATAGCAGAACTGCGAAGGGTGCGGCGGGAATTTTCCACCAACACAAGTTCCTGCCTCTGGTTGGTGGGATTTGTGAAGATGAGGCAGCGAAGAGTCTTCTCCAGGTCCTGATTTGCTCGCTCCGACTGGCCATTAGATTGTTGATGAAAATCAGAGGACAGGCTGTCCGACGAGCCAATGAGGGTGCAGAACACCTTCCAGAAGCTGGACGAGAACTGAGGACCACAATCGGAGACCATGACGACCGGCAGTCCATGATTCTGGACGATGTGCTGCACCATGAGCTGGGCTGTCTCCTTAGCTAGGGCAACTTAGGAAGGGGGATAAAATGGGCGGCTTTGGAAAACCTGTCCACCACTGTAAGGATGGTGGTGTTGCCATCTGACGTAGGGAGGCCTGTGATGACGTCCAAGGATATGGGACCAGGGGCGATGAGGGACAGGGAGTGGTTGAAGGAGGCCAGCTGGCGCTTGCCGCAGGGTTTTGTTTTGCGCACACACTGTACAGGCGGCAACAAACACAGAGACGTCAGGAACCATGGTGGGCCACCAAAAACGTTGTCGGACGGAGGTCAAGGTCCAATGGGAGCCAGGATGACAGATGAGTCTCGAGGAATGTGCCCATTCCAGAACAGGAGCACGGGCAGAGTCTGGTTAGCCCCCCCGTAGGGAGGATGGTGTAGTTGCGGGGCTGTACAGATATGAGAGTGCGTCAGCTTCACATTCTTGGACCCCGGGCAGTAGGAGATAGTGAAATGGAGACAAATGAATAGCACGGCCCATCTCACCTGCCTGGAGTTGAGGCATTTGGCAGTATGGAGATATTCTAGGTTCTTATGGTCTGTCCACACTGAGAATGGCTGTTCCGCGCCTTCTAACCAGTGACTCCACTCCAACGCCATCTAACCAGTGACTCCACTCCAACAAAGTAATTCACGATTTCCCATTTCATTGTTCCTCTCAGTGGGGTGAAGGCGATGGGAAAGGAAGGCGCAGGGATGCAGCTTTTGGTCCTAGGCAGAACGCTGGATTAGGACAGCCACCACTCCTCCATCCAAGGCGAAGACCTCCACCAGGAACTGACGGGATGGGTCCGGATGGATTACGGTGAGGGCTGTAGTGAATCACTGCTTGAGGTCTGAGAATACCCAGTCAGCTGCTGGAGACCATATCAATGGGACCTTGGGTGAGGTGAGTGCAGAGAGGAGGGGAAGCAAGGGTGCTGTAACCCCGGATGAAACAAAGGTAGAAATTGGCAAAACAAAGGAAATGTTGCAGATGTGCTCTCTCACTCTGGGGGTATGGCATAATTTAAATATCCCAGATATACATTCCCACTGTGCCCATACAAAAAATGTAATGTGAATTGTGTTGTACTACTGAATGAAACTGAGGAGTTGCACTCAGACCAGCCTTTGTGATTTCACTTACGTGAACTGCATTACTTTAGTTGACTGCTTTGAGCAAAACTAGAATGTAATATCCTATTCTAGGAGCCTATTGTTTGTGTATGATCTTTATTCACTGTTCACTTGTTTGGCAACAATGTCAAGTACAGGCAGGGATGACTGGGGCCTTCATTAAGTAAGACACAGGGGGTAATAAAGAACTTGAACATCACTTAACTACGTTACTTTAGTTGGCTGCTTTGAGCAAAACTTGTCTGTAATATAACCTAATCTGGGAGCTGTGTGTGTGTGTGTGTGTGTGTGTGTGTGTGTGTGTGTGTGTGTGTGTGTGTGTGTGTGTGTGAGCTATGTGTAATATAGCTGGACCATTGTCTTCCCTGAAAACAGGTACTGACAGGAGGAGCAATATGAGTCTGCCAGAGGTCGTCATGCTGGCTGGGGATGTTGATGGTGGCTTTGGTGGTCCATACAGCGAAGAAGCAGATTTCCCTTCCAGTGATGTGGAGCTGACCTTGGAACTGGTGCCAGTAAGTATAGTCTTCACGGAGGCTGTAAGACCCTTCCTCCTTGATATAAAAATCCTTCGACTTCACTGCCTCTTCAATGGTAAGGTCCCTTGCACCATAAGATACACTTGACCTCCACCACTGCTGTAGTGCCCTCCAGACCATCTGGTGAGGCACCCACAATCCCGTGACCCAAAGCCCTGACTCCTGCACATCGAAGTCTGGTATCTGGTGTAATCTGGTTTATGATTATATAAATGATTAAGTGTGTCTTTCCTTGTCAAATGTTGATAGCTGTATAGGACACATTGTATTGCTAAGATGCTCGAACTTAATCTAATAGCTACACTCACCGACACATGATAAACTTTATCCCTCATGCTGGCCCTGACCAAAACGGTAAGTTACCCATCGCTATAGCTGCACTTCTCTACATAGCCAGACTTATAGCTTTCTTCTCCCCTTGTAATGCTGTTATGCTCATCCTTAGAAAATGCCATAAGGTCTGAAAAAGACACCAAAGTCGACATATTGTACAAACAATTATCTAGGCTAAGTTAAACAATACAAAAAAAATGTATCAACTGCTCTGCTAACTAGCTAGCTAAAATGTAGTCAGTGGCTAGCTAAGATAGTGAAAGGGGATGTAAGAAGTTCATGGATTGGACACAGAAGGTCTCTGATCGTGCTGGTGAATAGTGGTTGACAGTGTCGGCTAGAGATGACGTGCAGTAGCTTCCTGCAGGAATTTGTAGTATTGTTGAGTTTTCTTTTAAAGTAAATTCTCCTTGTCTGAGAGAGAATTACACGGTTATCAAAATATCACGCCAGGGTAAGACCTCAGCCACGCTCAAGGTACTAAACGATATCATAACCGCCATCGATAAAAGACAGTACTGTGCAGCCGTCTTCATCGACCTCGCCAAGGCTTTCGACTCTGTCAATCACCATATTCTTATCGGCAGACTCAATAGCCTCGGTTTCTCGGATGACTGCCTTGCCTGGTTCACCAATTACTTTGCAGACAGAGTTCAGTGTGTCAAATCGGAGGGCATGCTGTCCGGTCCTCTGGCAGTCTCTATGGGGGTGCCACAGGGTTCAATTCTCGGGCCGACTCTTTTCTCTGTATATATCAATGATGTTGCTCTTGCTGCGGGCGATTCCCTGATCCACCTCTACGCAGACGACACCATTCTATATACTTTCGGCCCGTCATTGGACACTGTGCTATCTAACCTCCAAACGAGCTTCAATGCCATACAGCACTCCTTCCGTGGCCTCCAACTGCTCTTAAACGCGAGTAAAACCAAATGCATGCTTTTCAACCGATCGCTGCCTGCACCCGCATGCCCGACTAGCATCACCACCCTGGATGGTTCCGACCTTGAATATGTGGACATCTATAAGTACCTAGGTGTCTGGCTAGACTGCAAACTCTCCTTCCAGACTCACATCAAACATCTCCAATCGAAAATCAAATCAAGAGTCGGCTTTCTATTCCGCAACAAAGCCTCCTTCACTCACGCCGCCAAGCTTACCCTAGTAAAACTGACTATCCTACCGATCCTCGATTTCGGCGATGTCATCTACAAAATGGCTTCCAACACTCTACTCAGCAAACTGGATGCAGTCTATCATAGTGCCATCCGTTTTGTCACCAAAGCACCTTATACCACCCACCACTGCGACTTGTATGCTCTAGTCGGCTGGCCCTCGCTACATATTCGTCGCCAGACCCACTGGCTCCAGGTCATCTATAAGTCCATGCTAGGTAAAGCTCCGCCTTATCTCAGTTCACTGGTCACGATGGCAACACCCATCCGTAGCACACGCTCCAGCAGGTGTATCTCACTGATCATCCCTAAAGCCAACACCTCATTTGGCCGCCTTTCGTTCCAGTACTCTGCTGCCTGTGACTGGAACGAACTGCAAAAATCGCTGAAGTTGGAGACTTTTATCTCCCTCACCAACTTCAAACATCAGCTATCCGAGCAGCTAACCGATCGCTGCAGCTGTACATAGTCTATTGGTAAATAGCCCACCCATTTTCACCTACCTCATTCCCATACTGTTTTTATACTGTTTTTTTATTTATTTATTTACTTTTCTGCTCTTTTGCACACCAATATCTCTACCTGTACATGACCATCTGATCATTTCTCACCCCAGTGTTAATCTGCAAAATTGTATTATTCGCCTACCTCCTCATGCCTTTTGCACACATTGTATATAGACTGCCCATTATTTTTTCTACTGTGTTATTGACTTGTTAATTGTTTACTCCATGTGTAACTCTGTGTTGTCTGTTCACACTGCTATGCTTTATCTTGGCCAGGTCGCAGTTGCAAATGAGAACTTGTTCTCAACTAGCCTACCTGGTTAAATAAAGGTGAAATAAATAAAAATAAAATAAAATAAAATAAATATGAAACACAGATGAAGTAGTTGTAAAATCCCAGATGCAAAAATGAATGGGGAAAGAAGGATTGGAAATATTGGCAGGTTTTAATGCTAGGTTTTATGACGCTGTGACGGCCCTGAATTTTCTGAACCGTCTCAGTGCAGCTCCCATAAAAAATGGCACCCCAGATGGGATAGCTCAACATTGAGAACTAACCAAAGCAAATCTTTCGTGTGGAATTAAAACAATGGATTCACCCCAAAATAATGTGCTCATCCATGTCATACCTGTCAATGGGAATATACAGGGCCATTCTGACCATCAAGCTGACAATACAAATCATAATGTGAATGGAGATAATGGAGTTGATTTGGGCCAGAGCCCTGGGAATCTGAATGCTCGGTCTGGACCACAGGCCACAGGAGGTCTAAGCAGTTTCTCACTTATTGACATGGATCTGTGTGGAAGTACTGAGCTAGTCCTCCCTCTGACACCCAACCTTCCTCCATTGTCTGGTTTATCTCCAGAGGTTGTAGTCCTACAACTTCAAGGTGACATCCTTGATATTCGTCGGACTCAACAACATCTCCAAACTCTTATCCACCATAATTTCAAATGTCTGAGGGAAGAGCAACAACAGAGTGCCATGGAATTCAGAAACTCACTGAGCACTCTAACCCACATGCTGACAGAGCTCAGTGAGAGTGGAAGACGGGAAATTACTGGTGCCATGGACAGGCAGTTTGACTACCAACGAAACCAACTCACTGCCACTCTCAATGGCGCCTGCAACATCACCACACTGAGGTCCTCAGGGCGTTAATTCTGTTTTTCTCCCATGGTTAACACTGTAGGCCACATGCAGAGAGAACTCTCTAATTGTGTTAAAATGTTGGATGACGTGTCTGTGGACATGGCCTCCATTAGCACAACTCCTTACAGAGTTTCTCTGGTGTCCACTTCTGTTCAGACCACTGAGGGCCAAGCTGGCACCTCTGAACAGCCAAGACAAGGCCATGCTACAGTCACCACTGTCGATGGACTGGTTAGAAACTTGGGACAGCCGTTTGAGAAGGACAGAGAATGCCAACAGCAATATGACCAGAGAAAGAAACAGACACCCAAACAGTTGCCCAAGACAGACCATCAACAACAGCCAGAGTCTCCAGCCAATACCCCTCTCATGTTCTGTTGGAGATGTAGCCAAAAGGGACATTCTTCAGCTACATGTCCAAGACCGTATCAAGTAAACCCTTCCAGAGACCACAAATCACAACAGGCCAACACACCTAAATCTCTTCGCAGCAATGACCATCCTTCTCTGGGTGCTTTAACCAGAGCTGAAACCCCAAGAGTCACTGCCTACGCCCCCCCATCTCAGGTTGAGATGGACCAGGAAAGCAAGGACAAGACTGCTTTTGTCTGTGCTGAGGGCTTGTTTTCCTTTAAGGTGATGCCCTTTGGATTAAAGAATGCCCCTGCCACTTTCCAAAGACTCATGGAGATTGCATTAGGTGAGCTCAAAGGGAAGATCTGTTTCGTCTACCTGGACGATATAATTATCTACTCTCAGAACAGAGAAAGACACTTTCAAGATCTTCAAGCAGTGTTGGACAAGCTACGAGAAGCTGGTCTGACCTTGAATATGAAGAAGAGCAACTTCTGTCAAACCTCCCTGAAGTTCCTTGGACATATTGTGTCTTTCGACGGCATTCATGTGGATCCTGAAAAAGACAAAGGCTGTACAAGACTTCCCTGTGCCAACCACACTCAAGGCCCTTCAACGGTTCCTTGGTATGGCTGGATGGTACCATCGGTTTGTGTCAAACTTCTCCCAGGTGGCAGAACCCCTCAACGCGTTGAAGCGAAAAGGAGCGAAATTCCAATGGACGGCAGAGTGCCAGACCTCCTTTGAAACCCTGAAACGACATCTCGTCACACCTCCCATTTTAGGTCATCACAACTTTGATTGCCCTTTTGTTGTTTACACTGATGCAAGTGATGTTGGACTTGGTGCTGTCCTAGTCCAACAGACTGGACTTGGCACTGAAGAAGTGCTAGCGTTCGCCAGTCGGACATTGAATGGAGCAGAACGGAACTACTCCACAACCGAGCAAGAGTGCCTTGCAGTTGTCTGGGCTTTGGAAAAGTGGAGGTACTACTTGGAGGGTAGACACTTCACTGTGGTCACTGACCATTCCTCCCTTGTGTGGGTGTTCAAGACCAACAAACCAAGCACCAGACTCATAAGATGGGCTCTACGGTTGCAAGAGTTCACCTTTGCAGTGGAATACAGGAAAGGAAAATACAACACTGTTCCAGATGCCTTGTCCAGAGCTCCTGCTTGTGATAATGGTGGCCGTCATCTTACATGTGCTACTGTCCTGTCAAGCAGTCGAGACTCGCCCAAAACGGACTTTCCCATCTCTGATGAGGCCATATGGAAAGCCCAACAGGATGATCCAGAAGTACAGGCTTTGTACCAGACTATCCTGGAAGATGGAGAAAAGATGGTCAATCCTACCACAAAGCTGCCCATCATTGAAGATAAAGTCTACCGAGTTGTACAATTACCTCACAGAACACTACCAAATGTACATACCTGAAACTCTACGCCTTCAACTGCTTCAACATTTCCATGAAGACCCATTAGCTGGTCATTTGGGCAGGTTCAAAACCTACAAGCGGTTGCAAGCGTTACTGTACTGGCCACATCTGAGCATGGATGTGAAGTCACACATCCGAAACTGTCAGGTTTGTCAAATGTACAAACCAGAAGGTAGAAAGCCTGCTGGCATGTTGCAGCAAACGGTGGTTACCCGACCTTGGGAAATGTTAGGAGTGGATTTGATGGGTCCATTTCCTAGAAGCTCCAATCAGAATGTGTACATACTTGTTTTTGTTGATTATTATTCAAAGTGGGTGGAACTCTTTTCCCTGCGTCAGGCCACAGCAAGGACAGTCTCTAACATCCTTACGAAAGAGATCCTGACTCGCTGGGGAGTGCCTGATTACATCCTGTCTGATCGAGGTTCCCAATTTGTCTCTGATCTCTCTGAGGAGACCTGCCAAAGATGGAACCTGAGACAGAAGTTGACCACTGCCTATCACCCACAGACCAATCTCACTGAGAGAGTAAATCGAACCTTGAAGACAATGATTGCTTCCTATGTAGGGACCCAGCACAAACACTGGGACAAGCACCTTCACGAGTTTCGATTTGCTCTGAATTCTGCTGTGCAAGAGTCCACTGGAGTCACACCTGCAGAGCTGAACCTAAGTCGTCCTCTCCGAGGACCCTTGGATATGGTGCTACAGCCCCAGCAGCTTACTCCAGACGCTGCTTGCTATGACCAGGTAGTCCATCTCCATGACTTGAGAGCTCTTGTCTCAAAGAACATGATCCAGGCTCGACTCAAGCAGAAGAGGAATTATGATAAGAACAGACGAGACATGCAGTTCCAGCTTCGCTCTCATCCTTACTCGAAAGCTGAACAATTCTTCTCAGCCAAGCTCGCTCCTAAATGGCAAGGACCATATAGGATTGTGGAGCAGATGGGCCCTTTGAACTACCGAGTGGTGAAAGAGGACACAGGTGAAGATATGCGCATTGTCCATGTCTCACGCCTTAAGGCCTGTTACCCCTCTGCTGAGGAATTGGAGGCGATTGAGCGCCGCAAGGTCCTGGATATCTTTGAAGAGGAAAGTGAGGAGACTTTTCTCGGATTCCCAGACCCAGAAGTCTCACACCTTAATAAGGCCTGTGACCCCTCAGCTGCGGAGCGTGAGCTCCAAAAAGTCACAAATATTTTTGTAGAGGAAAGCGATGAGGAGACCTTTCTCGGTTTCCCCGACCAAGATGTGCCTTCCAGGGCAATGGTCGGCTTTTTCCAGGGGAGGGGGTGTGTGACGGCCCTGAATTTTCTGAACCGTCTCAGTGCAGCTCCTTCCAATAGGGCGCTTTCCCTTTAATTCCAAATTAAATAGCCAGCATCAGCTGCGCAAAGGTGGGGTTGTGATGGAGACGTGACTGAGGATGTGTTCAACCCTCAGTTCCCGAAGCTTCTCTATTCCGTTGTTTTGTTGCCGTTAAACGTGTGTTTTGTTGCCTAATAGAGTTTACCCAGGATCGGATCCACTCTTTGCGTCCCTGGACTACACCTCTCCGTTCTTCGTGGCCTTTCTGCGGGAGATCTATTGGCGGATTGGATTGTCTGACTGACCACCACCTTTTTGTATACGGTATTTCATTTGTTTTGATGTGATGTATACTGTGATTTATGTAGTTAGTTGTAGTTGAGGACTTATTAAGAGTGATACGCTTTAAAGTTCTGTGGTAAACTTATTGTTCTATTGATGGTATGATTAATACTGGGTTTACGCTACAAGGAATGAACGGACAAACATTGCGTGACAGAAGTCACTTGAGTTCCCTGAACTCTACCGGGCAGGACTCTTTTTAGGCCCGAGGTACAGGACATTTCTGGAGGAACCAGAACTCATTGTGTTATATTATTATATGTGTGTGTAATCATTGATGTTGTTAATACAACCCACGCAAAAGAGTATAGTTGTTTTTGAAGTTCTTTCCAATGTTTTAAGGGTTTATGAAAAGTTTATTTCCATCCTGACTTTTACATAAGTCCTTTGTATTGGTGTAGACTTGACGGACCAGATGGGACTCATTCCCACCCAAACTAAAAGGAGAAACCAATGTTTTCTCTGGTAGGCACAACCTACCTGGCACCCCTATAAATAATAACCTCAAGTCAAAACCGTTACAACGCGTCCACTGTGCCGAACAGTGCTCCAACCAGATGCATTTCAGGAATGTTTTCATGGAATTACACCAGGAAATTGCAGTTCACAATTGTATGTTAAGTTGCTAGACTTTCAAAAGTTAAAGGGAAACGTATTTTGGGATTTCCTACTTACCCAGAGTCAGACATACTCATGGATACCATTTTTAATGTCTCTGCATGCAGATTGAAGGAAGTTGATGGTAGCATATTGTTAGCTTAGCGCAATTGCTGAAAGTCTGGATATCTACTAGCCAGCTCCTCCCACAAGCAAAACAATATACCTTCTAACTACTCCAAAACTGGGTGGTTGGTCATTTATAGTCTTACAAGGCTGTACGTACTTATCAATATTTTATACATTTGTTAATTTGACTGATAATTACAAGAAATTAGATTCTATCAACTTACTCATTTGGGTTCTATGTCGCTTGATGGTGTCACGGCTGTCTGAAGGACTGGACCAAGGTGCAGCATGGTAAGTGTACATTTGAACTTTATTTAAAAATAACACCGACAAAATGAAGAACAAAAAAACAACCGTGAAGCTTTGGGCTATGTGCCCTGAACAACTACAAAGTTAACTTCCCACAAAACAGGTGGGGGATAAGGGTACCTAAGTATGGTTCTCAGAGACAACGATAGACAGCTGTCCCTGATTGAGAACCATGCCAAGCCAAGACATAGAAATACAAAACATAGAAAAAAGGACATAAAATGCCCACCCTAGTCACACTAGCCTAACCAAAATAGAGAATAAAAAGCCTCTCTGTGGATAGACCGGACCGTGAAGGCGCACTGGAGGTCTCGAGCACCGAGCCTGCCCAACCCTACCTGGCTGAATGCTCCCCGTAGCCAGGCCAGTGCGGCGAGGTGGAATAGCCCCGCACTGGGCTGTGCTGGCGAACCGGGGACACCATCCGTAGGGCTGGTGCCATGTACACCGGCTCGAGGAGACACACTGGAGACCAGATGCGCTGAGCCGGCTTCATGGCACCTGGCTCGATGCCCACTCTAGCCCGGCCGATACGAGGTGCTGCAATGTACCGCACCGGGCTATGCACATGCACCGGGGACACCGTGTGCCTCACGGCATAATACGGTGCCCACCCGGTCCCTCTCTCTCCACGGTAAGCACGGGGAGTTGGCGCAGGTCTCCCTAACTGACTTCGCCACACTCCCCGTATGCCACCCCCCAATACATTTTTGGGGCTGCCTCTCAGGCGTCCTTGAACTCCATTCGCCGGTGTCCCTCCTCACACTGTTCCAGAGAATCCCAGGCAGGCTCCGGCACTCTCTCTGGGTCGACCGACCACCTGTCTATCTCGTCCCAAGTTGTGACATAGTCCAGATCTCGCTGCTGCCTGATACCACGCTGCTTGGTCCTTGGTTGGTGGGTGGTTCTGTAACGGCTGGCTGCAGGACTGGACCAAGGTGCAGCATGGTAAGCGTACATAAAGGAATTATTGGTGGAGTGCTGCAGAGATGGTTGTCCTTCTGGAAGGTTCTTCAATCTCCACAGAGGAACCCTGGAGCTCTGTCAGAGTGACCATTGGGTTCTTGGTCACCACCCTGACCAAGGCCCTTCTCCCCTGATTGCTCAGTTTGGCCAGGCGGCCAACTCTAGGAAGAGTCTTGGTGGTACCAAACTTCTTCCATTTAAGAATGATGGAGGCCACTGTGTTCTTGGGGACCTTCAATGCTGCAGACATTTTTCGGTATCCTTCCCCAAATCTGTGCCTCGACACAATCCTGTCTCGGAGCTCTACGGACAATTCCTTCGACTTCATGGCTTGGTTTTTGCACATGCACTGTCAACTGTGGGACCTCATATATACAGGTGTTTGGTTTTGCAAATCATGTCCAATCAATTTATCATTGATATACTCTTCTCACACTTTGCTTACCTGATATATAGCTAACATTTGCTAGAAAAGTCACTCAAGACTGCCACTGTCCTGCTGTCTCTGCTGGCTAGCTGTGTTGACACTCGCGCACAGCCTATCCTTGTGCCCACTGTCACAGAGGATTCATGATATGTGTACAGTAGTTCTGAGATAATAGTTCCAAAAACAACTATAATCAAAATATTATAATTTCATATATACTTGTAAAGATTACTTCGAGTACAAAGTCCTAACCACCCATCCTTTGTGTAGTTAAGTCTATTTCACTGCTTTTGCGAGAAGCTGAGTAGGAAGTTACCCAAAAGTATCCCTTTAAGGTCAGCATTGGCCATCGGAAACTATGCTTCATTGGCTCACAGATTCCTGTCATAGTTGACCACCATTACTTCAGTTTCAATGAAGGTGTTTGTTTGTGGAATATCTATTTAAATAGTTAGTTTCCCAATCAAAGGGGTTTTGTTACTGAAACAAATGTTATGATTTATAGCAATAATTCATGTAAATAATTGCATCATTATGTGCATTGTCTGTGCGGAAGACCATAGCCTGCATCGTAGCAGGCTATGGTTTATTTAGGCCTGAGCTGGAATTCCACAGCACAGCTAAGTACCATAGGTGGGTATTGTCTAATACTTTGCACAATGCCTGCAACAATATTACAGGCCTGCAAACAGATGTCCCATCATACAGGGAGTGCAGAACAAGAAAGGAGTCAACTGGCGCCTACAGGGCACCAAACCCGTCTCAAACCTAGTATATCTGATTTTCACCTAATGTTAATTTCCGTGCCAATGTGAAATGTCAAGAACAACCGTTTACTGCTGCAATGCACAAATTAAACCATAATCAAGAAAGTGGTGTAGATTAAAACCACTTGTGATTTGTGGTGTCTGAGACCTTAAGTGGCAGAGTCATTCAGATCCTTTGTTTGGTGATCAAACAGTCTAAATACTGTATCTACATCAGTCTAGCTCCAATATGTCTGCTGTATCATTTCCTGCAGCTGCACGACATCCTAATGATAATTGGGCCGGGGTAAACCGGTGAGATAGGTTGACCTCTGCATTTTGTTGACTTAGGATGGGAAAATCATTGCCCTGTTTATTTGCTCCTGTAATGTCTAACAACTGAAGAAATATATTTGCCCAGCAGCCTAGTGTAATCAGGGAGTATTCTGTTTGGCATGCCTCAGTGGCCGTGTAGTCCTCTGGGCAGGGGGAGACTACACTGTTGTTCAGCCCAACTGGAAAACTGTCTTGTGAGATGCTTCCAGCTGTGAAATAGTTCTTTTTTAGACATGTGACATTACATATAAAATTGTAGTCAGAAGATCAAAAGATACTGTCCATCACCAAGAGAGTTTATGATCATATCATCACCAAAGTGACTTTCCACAGTAGTAGGGAATAGTGGGGTAAGTTAAGCCAAAGGGGTTGAACCACCCTTGTTTCCAGGAACCCGTACACAAAATTAACAATTTGAAGAAATATTTAGGAAGAGGTCATCATTTCAAGGACTCTTTGAAGTAAGAAACCACATGGAAAAAAAGGGATAAGCAAGGTAAGTAAAAAAAGTCAAATTATTTTTTGGTGTTAGAGGTTTCATGATGCTTGTATCTACACCGAAGTAGATAACTTTAAGATTGTTCTGTACATCAGTTGGGGTCTATATGAGCTTCAATATGAGGTGCTAAACCTAGCATGAAAGTCTGTAGCTGTGTGGGCTAATATAGTCAAAATGTTTGCCATGGGGTAAGTTGAGCCAATGGTTGAGTCAATGGCAATTTGAGCATGTTGAAGTGTTTTCTTCCCAGGCAAAATGCAAGGCAGGTAACAACAGGGCCTGGCCAATGTTAAGTGTTTAAAAGTACAAAGTGTGTGTTAAGCCTGTGTTAAAAGACCAAAACGTGTTGAATTGTGTTTGGGAAATAAAGATATATGGTTTTAAGAAGGTAGTTGTAACATTTATTTCAGTGCGGAAATGTATAGGTGGCTTAACATACCCTGTCCTGCGGATCAGCTTACAAGATACCTGGGGTAAGTTGTGCCAAGAGACCACTTTTTTTGGACAAGCTATGTTTTCAAACCTGTAATGTTTACATGAATTCTGATTTATTTCCAGGTATACACAACATCCTGAAATATATGTAGATATCTTTGTTAGAAAGAAAACTATATTTCCCTTGACGGAGTGATACTAAATGTAAAGAAATTCTCAACTTACCCCACTCTATATTATGTTAACTGTCTCAGTTACTTGTCTGTTGTATACAGTAGAGTGGCCCCCTTTCCCCCTTTCCCTTCATTTGTCCAAATACAGAATAAACTGATGGAGGTGCGGTGATAGCTTCCCACCATCAATAGTATAGCTTGTTCGTTTACTTAACAATTCAGTTTGTCTCTAGAATAGCAATGCGCTACAAACATGTCTGAGCAGGACTGCTGGACACACGACACTCCTCCTCAGCTGGTTTTGATGCAGGGATGAGACAGTGCCAGGACAGCCTTTGGACGGCTCTGAAAGGACTGAGGATTGGGGGCTCAGGCAGTCTGGTCTGGTGGAGTAGAGCTCTCTCTCTCTCTCTCTCTCTCGCTCGGTGGGCGGGTTCCTGCTGGCAGGCTGATGGTAACCCCATGGTAACCGTAGTAACAAGGGCCTACCCCATGGCCCACGACACAGCGGTCCAGCGGCGCCTGCCGGCTCAGCCCAAAACACAATTTCTACCCCAGATGTATTCCTAAGATTTGGTAGAACAACAACATCAAAGTTGAACTTGATTGTTTTTGATTGTAGGATTATTTCATGCTGAAGTCTTTTTCTTGTATTTTTTCAGGAAAAGATATTATCATTCAACCACACATATTTAATTGAGGCAATTGGAGCCACTCTGAATTGGGCTTTGGCTTTCATCTGTAATGGTATTGATAATGAGATAGAGCTGGTTCTGAACAGTCTAGTCCGATGAGTAGGAGGAGACCACCACTGAAATCTCATGACTGTACTCATTAACTTTTCCTCTCCACGTTTGGCTAGCTCCTTGCAAAGCCCCAAAAATGATCTATTATCTTGGATATCTGCAATATTTAGAAAAAATATTTAGTTTTTTCATTTTTGTATGGTATTGTTTAGTATTTTGCGTTGTCTCCGCCTTGATGTTTGTGCTCGATTGGATCTTTTAAATGGATGGCTTGACTGGAAAATAAGTAAACAACAAATGCCTTTTCGAAATGTCAGCATGCTTCCAGGCTAGCGCAGACATTTAAAGAGCATCTTATCATGTTGATTTAAGCAATTAAACATGAAGTTGTTCTTTCCAAGCTCTGACTGACTGTATTGTCTTAATTAGTATCCACTGAGTCTTATCCTCAAAGCCTTTTTTCTAGCCCGATAAAGAACAGTCTTATCATGGTCATTACGTGGTTAACTGTCTGGCTATGTGAAGAAATGCTATGTTTAGATTTGGGAAACCTTTGGTGGAGTACAACCTAGCCTTTCATGTGTTTGGGAACAGGACTTTACAAATGCTTAAGAAGTACTTTATTTTAAACCACACACTTTGTCCATAGATAACTTGTACTGTACATCCTTATAAAAGGCAAACAACACTGCCAGAAAATTGAGAACTACCGAAATACCCTTGGCTAAGAGGACAGTACAGCGTTTTGACCTTGAACAAATGAACTACAAAGTTGGAATCTTTATAATTTTTGAATATGGAAGTCTCATGCGGACTTGAAACTATTTCTCAAATCTCAACCAACTCAATCAAAGAACAGCATTTTGTTATTCCCATCATGCAATGTCCCTCCCTGTGGGTGGACAGCTTCAGGAGGCACACAATAGCTTGGTGTTACAATAGTTATTAAGCATATGCATGTGACATTTTTTGTTGTTGCCCCCAAGTCAACCACATCCAGATTCAGATCTCCTCAAATGTGACAAAGCATTGTGGGAAGAGATGGGTGAAGATCTGGACGCTGCCCATGCCAGCAGGGAGCTGTTTGGACAAGGTTTATCACACTCATCGCCAGGTAATTTATAACAACCCATAGCTTCCAGGGTCCCACTATCTATCGCAAGAACTTTGCTTACAAATACGACTGAAATGCTGGTAGCTAGGTTTCTCACCTTCTGCTGAAAGAGGAGAAAAAAGGCCCACATTATTGCTAGCCCATATTGCAGGTTGTCTCTTGCAAAGATGCCCTGGTCGTGAATGTCTTGGCACAGCAAATTTTCCGATTTTATTTACCTGCATAGTGATGCAAGGGCTAAGGACTTTATTCAGAAGTCACCATGAATCATCATGTAAAATAAAATCTACTTATTTTCCCGCCTGGCTTTAGTGGGAATCAGGATGGCTTCAAAGAATTCCAAAGTTTCGCAATCCTTGCCCAACTTAATCATTTTTATCTATGGTAGTCAGTTTATGACATGTTTAGTTAACGTTGATTACATAGTATTGCACCACATAATTTATGTTGCATGATTCAAATAAATCCAGAAGCAATGAATGACATAATTACTCATGACATCCCAGACAGACTTTATTACTTGCAGATGCATATCAGTGCCATATGGATGGTTTTCCTTCTAATTGAAGCACTAAACTAGTAATGATACTGGAACTTGCCTATATTACACTGTAGTTACAGATCCTAGCAACTCTCAGTGCCTCCATTATAGCAGGCAGAAAAACCACGAGAGCTTGTTAAATTATTTAAACTGTCAGATTAAACTGTTCATGTTGTAAATAGTTGCTACTTCAAGAAATGTTATGATGGACACTGACAATCCTCCAAGCTAATGTTGTTTAGTTATGAAATATAAGGGTAGCTTTCCCTACAGAATCATACGGAAAGCCTAACAATTAACATGGTAACTTTAAGAGAAAAACGTTTTTTTTTACATACCAGTATGCTCTTAGAAAAAAAGGTGCCATGTAGAACCCTTTACACCACAGGAGGTTGGTGACACCTTAATTGGGGAGGACGGGCTCATGGTAATGGCTGGAGTGGAATCCGCGAAATGGTAACAAACACATGAGCTGTGTTCGAATACCCATACTAACATACTGTACACTGCATAACTACTTAATGAGTATATACTACATACAGTGGGGCAAAAAAGTATTTAGTCAGCCACCAATTGTGCATGTTCTCCCACTTAAAAAGATGAGAGGCCTGTAATTTTCATCATAGGTACACTTCAACTATGACAGAAAAAATGAGAAAAAAAATCCAGAAATCACATTGTAGGATTTTTTATTTATTTATTTGCAAATTATGGTGGAAAATAAGTATTTGGTCACCTACAAACAAGCAAGATTTCTGGCTCTCACAGACCTGTAACTTCTTCTTTAAGAGGCTCCTCTGTCCTCCACTCGTTACCTGTATTAATGGCGCCTGTTTGAACTTGTTATCAGTATAAAAGACACCTGTCCACAACCTCAAACAGTCACACTCCAAACTCCACTATGGCCAAGACCAAAGAGCTGTCAAAGGACACCAGAAACAAAATTGTAGACCTGCACCAGGCTGGGAAGACTGAATCTGCAATAGAGAAGCAGCTTGGTTTGAAGAAATCAACTGTGGGAGCAATTAATAGGAAATGGAAGACATACAAGACCACTGATAATCTCCCTCGATCTGGGGCTCCACACAAGATCTCACCCCGTGGGGTCAAAGTGATCACAAGAACGGTGAGCAAAAATCCCAGAACCACACTGGGGGACCTAGTGAATGACCTGCAGAGAGCTGGGACCAAAGTAACAAAGCCTACCATCAGCAACACACTACACCGCCAGGGACTCAAATCCTGCAGTGCCAGACGTGTCCCCCTGCTTAAGCCAGTACATGTCCAGGCCTGTCTGAAGTTTGCTAGAGAGGATTTGGATGATCCAGAAGAAGATTGGGAGAATGTCATATGGTCAGATGAAACCAAAAAATATAACTTTTTGGTAAAAACTCAACTCGTCGTGTTTGGAGGACAAAGAATGCTGAGTTGCATCCAAAGAACACCATACCTACTGTGAAGCATGGGGGTGGAAACTTCATGCTTTGGGGCTGTTTTTCTGCAAAGAGACCAGGACGACTGATCCGTGTAAAGGACAGAATGATCGTGAGATTTTGAGTGAAAACCTCCTTCCATCAGCAAGGGCATTGAAGATGAAACGTGGCTGGGTCTTTCAGCATGACAATGATCGCAAACACAACGCCCGGGCAACGGAGTGGCTTCGTAAGAAGCATTTCAAGCTCCTGGAGTGGCCTAGCCAGTCTCCAGATCTCAACCCCATAGAAAATCTTTGGAGGGAGTTGAAAGTCCGTGTTGCCCAGCAACAGCCCCAAAACATTACTGCTCTAGAGGAGCTCTGCATGAAGGAATGGGCCGAAATACCAGCAACAGTGTGTGAACCTTGTGAGACTTACAGAAAACGTTTGACCTCTGTCATTGCCAACAAAGGGTATATAACAATGTATTGAGATAAACTTTTGTTATTGACCAAATACTTATTTTCTACCACCATTTGCAAATAAATTCATTAAAAATCCTACAATGTGATTTTCTGGATTATTTTTCTCATTTTGTCTGTCATAGATGAAGTGTACCTATGATGAAAATTACAGGCCTCTCATCTTTTTAAGTGGGAGAACTTGCACAATTGGTGGCTGACTAAATACTTTTTTGCCCCACTGTCCATATACTATTAGTTCATTTTAGTATACTGTAAACAAACGGTATCATTTCAATTGAGCATACTAGGGCTTTGCCTGTCTACTGGAAGTTGGTGCTGTTGCTATGCAACCTCTTGTTAGCATAAGAAATGACTAGCTAAACATTTGACTATTTCGGGTGTGTTTGTGAATTCAATCTGGAGTACCAGAGTGTACTCTGGTCATTGTCAGATTGTCTGTTCTTAATTCAGTTAATTTCGCTCTCGGAGAGTTCAGAGTGCACACTGGAAGCCCTGGCCAAGGAGTAGGGTTGATTCAAACATTCAACGGCACCCAAGCTAATGTTGGCTAATGTTGGCTTCTTCCAGATAAAAATGAGAGAACACCTCACTCTGACCATTTTACTCGCCCTAGTTGAGCTGTATAGGCTGTTTTCATGTTATCCAGAGCGTTGGTGACTGTAACTGTGCTGTTGGCAACAATTTAATTACGCTTTTTATTTTGCTGATGTTTAACGTTACACCGGCCATATTCAATGGGTGTTGAGCCTTCCCGTAAATTCATCAGTTATTCTGCGCGAGAGTGCTCTGAAATCGGAGTAGGAAGCCAGAATGAACCATATCCATTGAAACGCACAACAACTATACCACTTAGCTAAGAATTATGTGAATAATCAAGTCAAGAAACGTCGGTAGTTAGTTAGAAGATAGTTAATAATACTGCCTGGTAGTAGCCAACTAACGTTAAGTAACTAGGATAGCCTAGCTAACAAATTGTCAGCCAATGGAAAGCGTAACGTGACTTATTTGAAAAGTCATTACTTTATTATTAAATTGCTCAACATTTTGTATCCGCCCTCATCGGACTTCGGCTGCATATTTTCCGCCATTTTCTTCAAATCTGAAAACGTTGTGAAGCCACTCCCATTTTCTGAAGAATTGCAGTATGGGCCCTAAAAGCACTGAAATAGTGTCCACTGCATGTTTACTTTGTATTTTGGCAAATTTAGTACGACATCCGGGAACTTTTGGCATACTAAACTATATCCATATCATGACCAATAAGCTTACTATAAATTCAATTCACATCACAAATAGCATGGTTAGTGCGGTTAGTAAGAGTATTCAAACTCTGCTATGGTTTGATTCCATTCGCTCTGTTCCAGCCATGATTATGAGCCGTCCTCCTCTCAGTACCCTCCACTGCTTTACACAGAGGGTTCTACATGGAACCCAAAATAGTTCTCTCTGCAACCAAAAGGGGTTCTACCTGGAACCAAAAAGTGTTCTCCTATGGGGACAGCCAAAGAACTCGTTTGGAACCCTTTTTTCTAAGAGTGTAATTAAAGGTCCCAGCTTAGGGAATGACTGTGTCTATCAATGGTGGTCCTATGTGGCCGGTGGTCCTGTGTGGCTCAGTCGGTAGAACATGGCGCTTGCAATGTCAAGGGTCATGGGATTGATTTCCGCTGTGGCCACCAATGTGTAGCATCTGAGAATAAGGCTCCACCCCTAGTTCAAACTTAGTGTCGCTTCTACGCATACGCAACATAAGCAGTCACTTAGGGCCCAGCAATCACTAGGGGGCCCAACTTACTATTAGTTAGGAGAGTCGAATACACAACGAGCAATTTCTGAATTTGGTACGGCATGTGTCCTAGGGCCCTGACCTCGAGTGGTCCCCCATTGTTTATGTTAGTCACTATCACTCAG
This sequence comes from Oncorhynchus nerka, assembly GCF_034236695.1. Taxonomy (NCBI): domain Eukaryota; kingdom Metazoa; phylum Chordata; class Actinopteri; order Salmoniformes; family Salmonidae; genus Oncorhynchus; species Oncorhynchus nerka. Next base: position 56,212,378 of record NC_088407.1, read on the forward strand.
ATATCATATGAACATGGCATAAGTCATTGCAAAATGTGTAGAACTGCAGGAAATTAGCTTTAAAACTGCAACTGTTTCTCTCCGCTGCCAAGGTCAGGGCTACTCAAATGTTTTGCCTGAAAGGTAGTGGCCAAAAACGTGTTTAAGGCTCACAAAACGCTAGAAACAGCCCTGCTCAAACTTTCACAAAGCGCTATTCAACAGGTATCTAAAATTGCAGTGTGGTGCCAGGAGTATTTGTTTATGTTAATAACCGTATTGTTGTGTTGATAATAGGCCAGCATTACTTTAGAAGTACATTTTCTAAAGTTTTTAGATCTTTGCTTAGTTGAGTTCTGGTTATTATTTCCCCTTGACTTGTGTTTTTGTTCAAGTATCCTTATTCTATGTTTATCTCCACAGGCATTAAAAGGTGCGACACTTAAACCAATTTTGCAGTTTGAAAAGCATGTTGAACATGCTGTTCCATCAATACGATCAATTAACAGCCATTTGTTAATGTGGTCATGGCACATTTTCTCCATGTTCTCGATAAGTGACTTTTAAATGTTAACATTTGCTGGATGTCTACTACATTTCAGATCTGGTCACCACAGAGTAATGAGACTCAGTCCAAAGACGTTATTTTCGGGAAAGCAAGTTAACATGTAATATTCAAAAATCAAAGAGGGAGTCAACCTAGAAAACCATTGACTAATGTTCTGCCCATGTTTTTGTCAGCCTTCTTTGGTTAACAATGTTGAGGGGCACTGTGCTCAAACATAAAGTGAAGGATCTTGCATGTGTTAATCATAAATAGAATTGAAAAATATCATGCAGGATAAAAAATAAATAAAAAAATACCCAAAGTGTAGCCCCATGAGGTTTTGTTCATAGCTTTTTTGTCTGCTTAAAATGAAGAGTAGTTCCAAAAAGCCACCCACACTTTACCAAAGAGACAGCAGACAATCTGTAACCAGAACCTATTTATGGGTTATGCTACTGCCAGAAGAGAATTCCTCCCAAAGTGAAAAAGGCCTATTGAATCAGAGACTCACCCATCATTCATTGGCTGGGAACAGAAAGAGGGAGGCTATGATTTGGTAACACTGCTCATTTGGATTGGTTTTAACACCTACACTCTTCACTTCCCTTCTAACTTTAAATACCCACTGCCTTTTTTGTTTTCAATGTCCACCACAATTTGAATAGATGAATTTACTTATGGTTGTATGTTATTGAAGGGGAAGATGCCTAAAAGGTGTCCATATTAGGACTGACGTGTGACACCGCATGCCCAGGTAACAGGCTTATGATGAAATTAACTTGAACGTAGTGTGGGCCTATGTGTGTGCGTGTGTGTTTCTGCGACCATGTGTGCATACCGTACGGCTCATTGGTTAAAGAGGTGACGTCATGAACTCTTCCCCTGTGCGGACTGCTGGTCGTGTATAGAAAGACACGGTGGCCCTGTTGCACCGGCTTTGATCACAAATAATCGTCTTGCCGCTCTCCCTGGTATGCAAACCTTCCCACGTTATCGGTGCGGAAATCAAAATGATTTCTATTCAGCAGGTTAACAGCCAAAACACTGGGTGAAATTCTTCAGCGTGAGGGTAAGGCCTCCAATCCCCTCATCATTCTGCCATAACCTCTTCATTTATGTCTCACAGAGCGAATCTTGAAGGCCATTGTTGCAGATGTAAATATCTACAGTCTGATTTTGGCAGCCATATTGTTATGATACCTCTTAACTCCCCCTTCCAGAGAATAGGTTAGTTATGAGAGCAGAGAATCACCCAATGGGACCTGTTTGCTGTTGCTAGGGATGGAAAGGGTTTCTGTGAGGGATATTTTTGACTATTTTTTACATGCCATTTCCTTCCAGCAAAGTCCCTGAGCTGTGCTAAGTCATCCCACTGATTAGCACAGAGGAGATTTATGGGCCTCGTTGCTGACCACTCTCATAATGTAGTCCAGCACATTCTGCAGATTTGGACAGAGCTGTGACAACGTGAATATCATAGGAGTATTTTAGTGAGGAAATGGGTAGATAGAACTTCCACCAACACAATTTGAGGCGCAGCCGGAAATCACAGGACCATGTGGGCCAACTTTCTGAGGAAGCTTAACGTCCATTCGGTTAACATTTTTACACATTTGGAATGAGTAAAGCTGTCCTTTTCAAAATGAGTTGCACAAATAGACCACTCTGTCACATTGCACTACTATCCTCTGATATTCCAGTGAGGACTGTAGAAATTGGACTAGATGACAATGGTAAACATGTAGCACACACAGGCCTACAGTATGACATGTCCCAACCCTTGTTAGAATCTTCTGGCGCCATGGTGGTCTTATTTTCAGCCATACAATATTCACTCTGGACAGTTTTCTCACACAAACACACACACACACACACACACACACATACACTATAATATATAAAGATATAACAACATCAGACATACAAACACTCACACTCCAGCATATTTAAGGACATCAGGCAGATGATAGAATGTTGTGGACCGATGCAGATCTCTTTGTAGCTGGAGCAAACAGAAATATTATCAAGATCAGTTTGTTGAGGCCTGAGATTTCTGGACAGCCTCCAGCGGGGTCTCTCTTTCCCCCATTTCACAGCTTTAACAAGTCTGATTTGACTGACCTGGGGAAACAGTTTAATGACCAGTTCTAGACTCCGTTTCAGCACTGCGTGGGTGGGTGGTCCTGCCCGATTGGGGAAGTAGGGGTGGAGACTCGTATGTACATACAGTGTGCAATGTGTGCTATAATTTGATGTCACATTAGAACAACAAATATTTTAAACTTCACCCTCCTGCTGAACTACCCTGATGAGGTCAAGTAGCATATTTACACAATGTTCAATGGGTGCAAATTCCTGGTTCTTATAGAGAGGTCAATCAGATGATTTCCCATAGATACCCCTTTGTGCTTATATATTTGGAGTTCAAAGCAATATTTGATATTGCATCTTGGTACTTTTTGATTATGTGAAAGTTGTATTTTTTATTTGAACTTTGCTTAGTTGCACGATAAGCCCAAACTAAGTTTGTTTAATCCTTCAGACTGGTGTACTTTTGGGGTTGTTGTTTTAACTTTTTTGTACCCCTTTATTTCTTTCAACTGAATTTATTTCAACCCTTTTCCTACTCAGGATTACTGCCTCACAGTGATATTAGTGGAGCGTACTTTTTTTTTTTGTCAACCTGCGGGATGTCTTCTGAAGATGATAGGTTTTCACTGGTCGAGACTTAATAAACATCACAGAGTTTTAAGAGATGCCCGGCGCCACATCTCTCGAGTCAACTCTGCTACTTAAAATAATTTACTTGGAACCTGATGTCCAAGTGTCCTTTTCACTTGTTTCATCTGCAATGAATCAGCCATCATGTTTAATATGAGTTTGTTAAGTTTCCCCCCTTTCCTCCCTTCTGCTCCAGCCAGGTTTATAGTTAGCACAGAGCCTACTCCAAGATTTAAGAGAGTTCTGACACTCAACAAGCTTTCAAGTTTTTATTTCCTTGTAATCCTACAGATATTGATGTCTGACAATCTTCATATTCAAGACTGGTCAGATACCATTTTTGTAAATACTTATCATGACACTGTTGATAGCTAGAATGCTTTAATGGTGCATTTCTAACACAATACTATCTGAAATCAAACCATTTTGCATTCAGTTGCATTGCAAAAGTTTCACATTGTATTTCATGTTCCAATAATCCTTCAAAATGTGCGCTTACACAACAGCCTCTCAACCAAAGCCATGTTAATCTATTTGTCCTTTACTAATGGAACAAATATTTCCCTAATTATGGTAAATACTGCGTTGCTATTTCATGTGGAATCATTCATGTTTGATGCCTGTTCCGATAAGCCACTTTTGAAGTTGTACTGTATACGTTGTAAATTGTTTATTTGATCTCAATTCAAGTACCAAAATCACCCCTGCTTCACCACTGGGAATAGGGAGCAGTGTAAGGGTACTTCAGCACTTGGCTCCTGCGCCAATACTCTCCAAATATCTTTTCCTGGTGCCTAAAATTAGCCTCATAATAAGGTAGTGGCTTCCTTTTCTCTGAACTAATAGCCTGTCCCTGTGGGAATACATGATGTGGGCTAACACTAAAGCTTAATTAACATAAATACATCAGACTGGTACGTGCTAGAGCCCTGAGATGTAAACACATTTTAAGATTCAAATCAAATCAATTGGAGCAACAATTTATTTCAATACTTTTCATTTAACCCATAAATTGAGCATTTTACAGTATATCATTGAAGCATCTAATGTATTATTATTTTTTGCATTATTCTAACAAAGTAGACTAAGACTGGCTCGTAGAAGTGCACAGAGTTGATGTGCAACGTACATTACTGGTCAACAGATCTTGATACTGTAGGTGTGCTGAATCACACGTTTCTATTTAGAGGTTACAAACAGAACCAGAGGGCAGTTAAGATCCCCTCAACACTCTCCACAGCCACCTTTTCCAGTGTACACCTTCATTAAAGGCTTTTATGTGAAGTCCAGGATGGCTGGAGAGAATGGAAAGGACATGCTTAAGTAGACTCCACTTCATTATTAAACCTATAGGTCACATTTTGTTGCACTTGTATTAATCTGTTTTATTTCAACTAATGAGTGCTGCTGTAAATTTAACTGTAGTTGAGGAATTTTTATTACCCTCGGCAATCTTTTGATCAGGTAGCGAAGTTATTCAGGGGCAGGGGAGTTGGAGAATCTTTACTGTGTACAGTACAGTGTCCAATTACAGAAAGGTTTGATTTTCTCCTCTCATTAGGAATTCTCCATCACAAGTCAACAGCTCCACCAGAGTAAGGGTTTGAGGTGACTTCACACGAGGCCTCAACGCACCACGAAAGGTCATTAGCCATGGATGTTACCGAATATTTACTATGGTTCATAGTGTGTACAATAACATATGGATAGGGAAGTTGAACGTGCAATAAATCTAATCAAATGTTATTTGTCACATGCGCTGAATACAACAGGTGTAAACTTTAGCATGAATTTCTGGCATGAGAGCCCTTCGCAATGATGCAGAGTAAAACAAATTAGAAAAATTTAAATTGAAACAAGAGTAATAAAATACACAAGATCGAAGCTATATACAGGGAGTACCAGTACCATATCACTGCGCAGAGGTATGAGGTATTTGAGGTAGATATGCACATAAAGGCAGGGTAAAATGTTTAGGCATCAGGATAGAAATAGTAAAATAAAGAACAGAGTAGCAGCACCATATGATGAGTGTGAAACTGTGTATGTGTGTATCTACTTACCTGTGAACCTGTTCCTTGGTGCCCCTGAGTGTTCCCATGTCCACATACACGCACACACACACAATATACCCAAAAAAGCTTCAGCCTGCACATAGCAAGTGTAGCCAGTGGGATACCAGCCTGTGGTGTTTCAACAGGCAGGCCCATGTCTTTCCATACGTCCAGTAGCTGTTGAGGAGTGTAGAGGATGGTCGTGGTGACAGCGCTGTAGTGACATAGGTTCTGGGAGCCTATACATACCCCTTAAAATTGTTATAATGTTCACACATTGTATTTATGATTGATAACCAGTTGACCTGTTCTGATGACCTGTTCTGACCAGTTGACCTGTTCTGATGACCTGTTCTGACAAGTTGACCTGTTCTGATGACATGTTCTGACCAGTTTACCTGTTCTGATGACCTGCGTGGCCATGCACGCCTCCAACTCAATCATCAAGTTTGCGGACGACACTACAGTGGTAGGCTTGATTACCAACAACGACGAGACGGCCTACAGGGAGGAGGTGAGGGCCCTCGGAGTGTGGTGTCAGGAAAATAACCTCACACTCAACGTCAACAAAACTAAGGAGATGATTGAGGACTTCAGGAAACAGCAGAGGGAGCACCCCCCTATCCACATCGATGGGATAGTAGTGGAGAGGGTAGTAAGTTTTAAGTTCCTCGGCGTACACATCACAGACAAACTGAATTGGTCCACCCACACAGACGGCATCGTGAAGAAGGCGCAGCAGTGCCTCTTCAACCTCAGGAAGCTGAAGAAATTCGGCTTGTCACCAAAAGCACTCACAAACTTCTACAGATGCACAGTCGATAGCATCCTGTCGGGCTGTATCACCGCCTGGTACGGCAACTGCTCCGCCCACAACCGTAAGGCTCTCCAGAGGGTAGTGAGGTCTGCACAACGCATCACCGGGGGTAAACTACCTGCCCTCCGGGACACCTACACCACCCAATGTCACAGGAAGGCCATAAAGATCATCAACGACAACAACCACCCGAGCCACTGCCTGTTCACCCCGCTATCATCCAGAAGGCGAGGTCAGTACAGGTGCATCAAAGCAGGGACCGAGAGACTGAAAAACAGCTTCTGTCTCAAGGCCATCAGACTGTTAAACAGCCACCACTAACATTGAGTGGCTGCTGCCAACACACTGACTCAACTCCAGCCACTTTAATAATGGGAATTGATGGAAATTGATGTAAAATATATCACTAGCCACTTTTAAAAAATGCTACATAATATAATGTTTACATACCCTACAATACTCATCTCATATGTATATGTATATACTGTACTCTGTCATCTACTGCATCTTTATGTAATACATGTATCACTAGCCACTTTAAACTCTGCCACTTTGTTTACATACCCTACATTACTCATCTCATATGTATATACTGTACTCAATACCATCTACTGCATCTTGCCTATGCTGTTCTGTACCATCACTCATTCATATATCTTTATGTACATATTCTTTATCCCTTCACACTTGTGTGTATAAGGTAGTAGTTTTGGAATTGTTAGGTTAGATTACTCGTTGGTTATTACTGCATTGTCGGAACTAGAAGCACAAGCATTTCGCTACACTCGCATTAACATCTGCTACATTTACATTTACATTTAAGTCATTTAGCAGACGCTCTTATCCAGAGCGACTTACCATGTGTATGTGACAAATACATTTGATCTGATTTGTTCTGACCTGTTGACCTGTTCTGATGACCTGTTCTGACCTCTTGACCTGTTCTGACCTCTTGACCTGTTCTGATGACCTGTTCTGACCTCTTGACCTGTTCTGATGACCTGTTCTGACCAGATGACCTGTTCTGATGACCAGTTGACCTGTTCTGATGACCTGTTCTGACCAGATGACCTGTTCTGACCAGTTGACCTGTTCTGATGACCTGTTCTGACCAGATGACCTGTTCTGATGACCTGTTTTGACCTGTTCTGATGACCTGTTCTGACCAGTTGACCTGTTCTGATGACCTGTTCTGACCAGATGACCTGTTCTGATGACCTGTTTTGACCTGTTCTGATGACCTGTTCTGACCAGTTGACCTGTTCTGATGACCTGTTCTGACCAGATGACCTGTTCTGATGACCTGTTCAATGTTATTAATGTCTGTTATGTTTTTGTTTGTTTTGTTTAATACTGCAGTTGGATTAATTCAACTTGGGTTAATGAATTGAATTGATATCTATTGTTCTCATTAAATAGTTATGTCTATGAAATACAATGTATGGACAATCTTGGAGCGTAAACATAACCGATTTATATTGAGTATTTGTCTCTTAAATCCTGTTACGGGCCTCCCGGGTGGTGCAGTGGTTAAGGGTGCTTTACTGCAGCGCCAGCTGTGCCACCAGAGACTCTGGGTTCGCGACCAGGCTCTGTCGTAACCGGCCGCGACCGGGAGGTCTGTGGGGTGACGCACAATTGGCCTAGTGTCGTCCGGGTTAGGGAGGGGTTGGCCGGTAGGGAAATCCTTGCGCACTAACCAAGGTTGCCGGGTGCACGGTGTCTCCTCCGACACATTGGTGCGGCTGGCTTCCGGGTTGGATGCGTGCTGTGTTAAGAAGCAGTGAGGCTTGGTTGGGTTGTGTATCGGAGGACGCATGACTTTCAACCTTCGTCTCTCCCATGCCCGTATGGGAGTTGTAGCGATGAGACAAGATAGTAGCTACTAAACGGGGTAAAATTTAAAAATAAAAAAATCCTGTTACCATGTTACATGACAATTTTGTAATGACATTTTGAAAAGTTTATGAAATATATTAGCGTTACAAATGGCATAAGATTTGCATAGTGGCATGTCTGGGTAAAAATGTGGGAACAAATGGGTTAAAAGCAATGTAGGCTATTTGACGTTCGTGGAGATCCCGTACACGATAAACGCTGCTGATGTCAAGTGCTGTGTTCTTTTCGAACATGGACCTTTGATCCTGAACTTTGTCTGGAAGAAAAAACGCACATTGTTTGTTGCACAATGTTTCCCGTATTATCCCGCCCACTCTTCTTGAAAAACATCTGGAATTACAAACAGCATTCTAGCTGGTTCATCATTGCAAGAAGTCTAAATATCCTCTCTCCCACTACTTGTGCACCAACAAGAAAACAAAGGCTGACCAGCAGGTACTATAACATAAAATATCTATACAAAATACATTTGAAAAGTAATTGTTCACATGTTATTAAGATGGGAGATGTATTCAAACTTGGGGGCAAGGAAACTAAAGGAAAGCAGTTTTCTGGCCTTCAGTTCTATAGTGGGACAATCATCAATTGAATTCACCTCAAAAGAAAGTGTGGCTGAACACTATACCAGCAACAATGTATATTTCTGAAAATGCAATATTGCCTTCTGGTCATGGTGATTTATTTACTTTTTCTCATCACTTCCACATTAATTTTTTTAGGTTCCACACTAATTGGACAATGAGAAACTGGACATTACTAAGTCGGCTGCTGGATGAAGTGCAGTCCCAACCTATGGTCATAGGGAAGACTTGCTCTCCGCTTTGTTCATGTTGAGAATTGTGGTGTTGGGGGCCGCAGCGGATAGGGTGTGGGTGGAAGAACAATCAGAGTTTGTCTGCGACACTAAGATGACAGGATGTCGACCGAGTGACGCAGCTCTCTAAGGCACTGCATCTCAGTGCAAGAGGCGTCACTAAGGTCCCTGGTTTGAATCCCGGCTGAATCACATCCGTCCGTGATTGGGAGTCCCATAGGGCGGTACACAATTGGCCCAGCTACGTTCAGGTTTTGGCCGGGGTAGGCCGTCATTGTAAATAAGACTTTGTTCTAAATGGACTTGCCTAGTTAAATAAAGGTTAAAAAAGACCAGTCTGCTACAACCAAGCCTTTCCTATCTCCCATATCTGCTTCTGGGTCCTTCAAATCACCCTAGTGTCGACCCCTACTAGGGCTGCAGCGATCATGAAATTTCGTCAGCCGGTGATTGTCAAGCAAATAACTGACGGTCTCACAGTAATTGACCGTTAATGAACATAAATACATTTAGCATTTCCTGGTTTCCATACAAGCCACACATTTAGCATCTCCTGGTTTCCACACACTGATCTACATTTTAAAAAGTCTAAATCCATGTAATATAGCCTACACCAATAAATCCATTATTTATTTTAGACAGGTCTAAAGAAACATGATATGAAGAAAATGTAGTCAATTTCAGAAGAACAGAATAGCATACTCTGAGTTGTCCTTATGTTAGGTCCGGATCTGGCTATGACAAATGGCTGTGGGCAACACTAGTTCATTTAGCAGACAAGATTTTCTTAGAATTCCGTATTTTACAGTATGAAGTATACAATTGAACAAAGGTGAAAAAAATAGAAAGGTTAATTTGGAGAAAATATCCATTAGACTATTTCTTCACATTATAAGCGCAGATATGGTAGTAGGCTATAAGCGCAAATGGTCCATTAGCAGAAAACACCATTACCAAAAGTGACCGCAAATGCAATTATGCATGTAATGCTTTTATTATAAAGGTGCATTTTTAGGGTAAAAATTATCTTCCCCAAACTTGAAACTCGCACACTGCTTATGTACAGTTGAAGTCGGAAGTTTACATAGACCTTAGCCAAATACATTTAAACTCCGTTTTTTTTTACAATTCCTGACATTTAATCCTAGTAAAAATTCCCTGTTTTAGGTCAGTTCGGATCACCACCTTATTTTAAGAATGTGAAATGTCAGAATAAAAGTAGAGAGTGATTTATTTCAGCTTTTATTTCGTTCATCACATTCCCAGTTGTTCATAAGTTTACATACACTCAATTAGTATTTGGTAGCACTGCCTTTAAATTGTTTAACTTGGGTCAAACATTTCGGGTAGCCTTCCACAAGCTTCCTACAATAAGTTGGGTGAATTTTGGCCCATTCCTCCTGACAGAGCTGGTGTAACTGCGTTAGGTTTGTAGGCCTCCTTGCTCGCACACACTTTTTCAGTTCTACCCAAAAACAAATGATGGGATTGAGGTCAGGGCTTTGTGATGGCCACTCCAATACCTTGACTTTGTTGTCCTTAAGCCGTTTCGTCACATCTTTGGACGTGTGCTTGGGGTCATTGTCCATTCGGAAGAACCATTTGCGACCAAGCTTTAACTTCCTGACTGATGTCTTGAGATGTTGCTTCAATATATCCACATAATTTTCCTTCCTGATGATGCCATCTATTTTGTGGCGCGCACCAGTCCCTCCTGCAGCAAAGCACCCCCACAACATGATGCTGCCACCCCCTGCGCTTCACGGTTGGGATGGTGTTCTTCGGCATGGAAGCCTCCTCCTTTTTCCTCCAAATATAACAACAATCATTATGGCTAAACAGTTCTATTTTTGTTTCATCAGACCAGAGGACATTTCTCCAAAAAGTACGACCTTTGTCCCCATGTGCAGTTGCAAACCGTAGTCTGGCTTTTTAATGGCGGTTTTGGAGCAGTGGCTTCTTCCTTGTTGAGCGGTCTTTCAGGTTATGTCGATATAGGACTCGTTTTACTGTGGATATAGATACTTTTGAACGTGTTTCCTCCAGCATCTTCACAGGGTCCTTTGCTGTTGTTCTGTGATTGATTTGCACTTTTGCACCAAAGTACATTCATCTCTAGGAGACAGAACGCATCTCCTTCCTGAGTGGTATGACGGCTGCTTGGTCCCATGGTGTTTATACTTGCGTACTATTGTTTGTACAGATGAACGTGGTACCTTCAGGCTTTTGGAAATTGCTCTCAAGGATGAACCAGACTTGGCTGATTTCTTTTGATTTTCCCATGATGTCAAGCAAAGATGCACTGAGTTTGAAGGTAGGCCTTGAAATACATCCGCAGGTACACCTCCAATTGACTCAAATGATGTCAATTAGCCTATCAGAAGCTTCTAAAGCCATTACATCATTTTCTGGAATTTTCCAAACTGTTTAAAGGCACAGTCAACTTAGTGTATGTAAACTTCTGACCCACTGGAATTGTGATACAGTGAATTATAAGTGAAATGATCTGTCTGTAAACAATTGTTGGAAAAATTACTTGTGTCATGCACAAAGTAGATGTCCTAACCGACTTGCCAAAACGATAGTTTTGTACTGTATGTGTACTGTGTACTGTATGTAAACTTCCGACTTCAACTGTATGCCAGTTAGGCTCTACACCCCTCGTAAAACGGATTAATGTGCTTAATTTAAAGACCTTATTTGGTCACTTTAGTTGTGATACAAACCTTATCAAAACATATAGGCTTATGGGCTAGGCTACATTAGGTGAGCGACTATTATTAGGAAAAGTCACAAAAAGAGGCTTTTTAAAAAATTATGCTGGGCATCATTCACAAGTGATAATATATAAGTCACAAGTGATAGGCTAATATTGTCACCCATCAGACTATCCTTGATTTAATATTGTCTTTACAAATACAACATATTATATGTGAATTATTTCAAATCTATAATAGACCATCATCATGCACCTTTATCAAAACATGGAGAGCAGGAAAAGATACATATACAGTACATGTGATTGATTCAACTTAAATATCAAATTGAAGACACTTCCCGTGGTTCATTTTCATGCCAGCCAGGTAGGCTATACTCCTGTTATAAATATAAGCAATGTGCTTAATATTATGAATGTTGAGAAATAAATATAGTAGGCCTAGCCTATAGAAAGCTGATGGGATCCTCTTTTTTAGTAGAGGCCATCACTCTGTTTTCTTGAGCAATTGTATAGCCTATAGAAATGTTGCGCAACATGAGCTCATGGGCTGTTTTGAAGTGATAGATTTTCGATCACATTTGCATTGATGTCAGAGTGATAAGAGGTACAACAGAGTGCTGAGTAACAGGCAGTTAGTATGTTTGGTAGGCTACTAATGACCAGCAGCAACATCAGAGCTTGGAGAAGCCTAATTACCATGACTAAACGGTCATATGGAATTTGACTGCCTTCATGACTCGTGACCACCTGTGTGGCGGTAATACGGTCACCGCGACAGCCCTAACCCCTACCCTCGGCTACATTCTCCACAGCGTTCAAAAAAATCAAAGTGATACAATGCCTTCAGCAACAATCATTGGATGAACAAATGATTAAGCCCCCCGAATACCCTGCTGATAAATAGAATGTCAAATCAATGGTCACTTGCTGGTGTTCTACCTGGTTAACATGCTTCTTATAATCCATCTTCATCAACATCATGTTCGCCTCAGCGTGTTTATCTCTCTTGCTAAATGAGGTGGAGATTTGTAGCAAAAGACCATGGGACAGAATTCACTCACCCAAGAAAACACTCAAGATGTATTCAATGCAAAAATGTATTGGAGGAGAATGCCATTGAGGTAGCGACTCAAACCTCAATATTTAGGCTGGCCATAGTCCCAGAATACAGTATTTACATTGCACGTTTTTTATATAAATGTTGATATATCCACTTAATGCTGATATACCAACTGTTCTTACTTCTTATGATAATACATTCTGTATAGAGGCTACTGTTTCGCAGTCACATTTCTGCCCAAAAAAAGAGCTGTCAGATGGGTGAGTCCAAATTAAAGTATTTTAAACTAGCCAAGCTCTCTGAATTGGGCATATGTACAACCATGTAGAATTACACATAGTAACAATATTTAAATAAAATCAAATAAAATTGTATTATTTACATGCTTCGTAACAGCAGGTGTCCAATGGTGTGTATTTGTGGATGCTTCCCCACCAAAAATAAATAAAAGAAAATACATAAAATAATTTCTTTCACCTCTCTGTATTTTCATAATTTTCCATCATTGCGCAAGAGGTTGAATGTATCTAACCGTAGAAAGCATCCGAGTGAACAAAACAGCGCCCCTCTATCTGAATGTGTAGGCAGTCTATCTGATGCGGTCTGGTCATAAAGATTTTGACACTGTTGCCGTCCATAGCATTGAATGCAAGGTAAGCCAGCGAGCACTTGGCCTCCCTTGATAAAAAAGTATAAAATAAAAGCCAATCTGTCACACCCTGATCTGTTTCACCTCTCTTGTGATTGATTCCATCCCCCATCAAGTGTCTCCCATTACCTCATGTGTATTTATACCTGCGTTTTCTGTTTGTCTGTTACCAGTTTGTCTTGTCCAGTCAAGACCTACCAGCATGTTCCCGTGATTCCTGTGCTCTAGTTTTTCCTTTTCCTAGTTTTCCCAGTTCTGACCTTTCTGCCTGTCGTGACGCTGATCCTGCCTGCCGTCCTGTACCTGCCTGACTCTGATATGGATTACGACTTTGCCTGCCTTGACCTACCGATTGCCTGTCCCTTGTACTGAAATGAACTCTGAAACTCGTACTATCCGCCTCCCGTGTCTGCATCTGGGTCTTAACCTGAGCCGTGATAGTACGAACTGGCCATGACTGATTCAGCACACTCTGACCAGCTCCGCAATGCTGTCTCCTACCAAGGAGCCATCATTAGAAGAGTTACTGCAAAGCCTTATGGAGGGACTCCATACCCTGGCAGAAATCCATGACCATGTGTTCAATACATTGCTGGAGCAATTCCGCAGATTCCCAACTAGGCAGCAAGCCACAACAGTAATCCCCCAGACTCTCAGCAACCCCACCACCAGCAGCGCTTCTTCGCAGCTCACCCCTGTGTACTGAGATATCCGCTTGTAAGCTGCTCCAACAACGTGGTGGAGTTTTGCATGTTGGCGGCTGTGAGTACCTGGAACCCCTGTTCGAAATGTTCCTTCACTGATTATCGGAGGTGATTAAAGCTGAGCTCGCAGCCCGGGAGCTGCACATGGACCTCGACTCCCTCACTAGCCTTGACCATCTAGATTGATTGGCGCCTACGGGAATGTAGGAGGGAGAAGGGGTCTGTTCCCTGTCTCCCTCGCTCGTCATCAAATTCCAACTCGCCTCCGAGGATTCACAGAAATCCCTGAAGTCTACATTTCCGAGAGAATTCGGTGTCACTCGAGATCAATCGGAATCACAGAGGGCTGTCAACTCGCCTCCTCCGGAGCCCATGCCACTGGGCAGGGCTAGATTGTCTTCTGCTGAGCGCTTACACGGACTGAACACCAAGAGCTGTTTGTATTGTGGAGCTACGGACATCTCTTATGTACCTGCCCATTAAAAGACCATGCTCATCAGTACGTACAAGTGTACTGGTAAGCCATACGGGGAGTTTCCAATCTCTCACTACTCGTAACACTCTCTATGCTACCCTGTTGTGGGGAGACCATTCCAAATCCATCCAGATGCTCATTGACTCTGGGGCCGACGAGAGCTTTATGGACACTACCCTGGGGTCGGAGCTGGGTATCTACACTCAACCCCTTTCCATCCCAAATGGACGTCAGAGTGCTGGATGGGCGCTTTATTGGCCGAGTCACCCACAGTACGGTTCCTATCCACTTGTGAGAGTCAGGCAACCAGAGTGATTCTATGCAGTTTCTGCTCCTGGAGTCTCCTCATGTACCCATGGTTTTGGGGTTTTCATGGCTCCAGAGCCACAATCCCCTAATTGACTGGGCTACAGGTTCCATCATGGGTTGGACGCCATTTTGCCATGCACATTGTCTGATGTCGGCGCAGCCTGCCCAGGGACGTCTCTTTGCGGCCTTGGGTAAAACCTCGGAACTCTCCTCCGTTCTCGCGGAGTACCAGGACTTACAGGAGGTTTTCAACTCTGCCCACGCCACATCTCTTCCTCCGCATTGGCCCTACGACTGTGCTATCGACCTTCTCCTGGGCACTGCAACGCCTTGGGGGCGGCTTTATTCCCTGTCGGGGCCGAAGACCAAAGTGATGGAAAGGTACATTGAGGACTCTCTCACTGCATGGATTATGCGTCCATCTGCCTCCTCCACCGGCGCTGGGTTCTTCTTTGTGGAGAAAAAGGACAAGACCCTGGGTCTGTGTATCAACTACCGGGGTCTTAATGACCGTACGGTTAAAAACTGTTACCCACTACCACTCATCTCCTCGGCTTTCGAGCGTCTCCAGGGGGCGGTCATCTTCTCCAAGTTGGACATTCTGAATGCCTACCGTACGGAAAGGAGACAAGTGGAAGACAGCCTTTAAAAATACCTAAAGTTGTATTACAAAAGTAGTTTGAAATATTTTGGCAACGTTTATAGGTGATGCAGCCAGTCAATATCCTCTCAATGGTGCAGCTGTTTAATTTTTTGAGGATCTGAGGGCTTCATGCCAAATATTTTCAGCCTCCCGAGGAGGAAGAAGCACTGCAGTGCCCACTTCACAAGTGTGTGGGTGTGTGTGTGGACCATATTAATTCCTTAGTGATGTGTACAAAGAGGAATTTGAAGCTCTCAACCCGCTCCACTACAGTTCCAATGATGTGGATGGGGGGTGCTCTCCCCTCTGTTTCCTATAGTCTGTGGTCAGCTCCTTTGTCTTGCTGACATTGGGGGAGAGATTATTGTCCACGCACCACACTGACAAGTCTCCTCCCTATAGGCTGCCTCATCATTGGTGGTCAGTCCTACCATCATTGTGTTGTCAGCAAACTTGATGATGGTGTTGGAGTCATGCGCAGCAATGCAGTCATGAATAGGGAGTACAGGAGTGGACTAAGCACACACTCCTAAGGGGCCCCCATGTTAATGGTCAGTGTGGCGGATGTGTTGTTGTCTAACATCATCGCTTAGGGGCAGCCTGTCAGGAAGTCCAGGATCCAGTTGCAGAGAGAGTTATTCAGTCAAAACGTTCTGAGCTTGGTGATGAGCTTGGATGGGGGCTATGGTGTTGAATGCAGAGCTGTATTCAATGAACAGCATTCGTACATATGTATTCCTTTTGTCCAGGTGGGTGAGGGCAGTGTGGAGTGCAATAGAGATTGCATCATCTGTGTATCATTTGGGGTGGTATGTGAATTGGAGTGGATCCAGGGTGTCTGGGATGATGGTGTTGATGTTAGCCATGACCAGCCTTTCAAAGCATTTGATGGCTATACATGTGAGTGCTATGGGACGAATGTTACCTTGGCTTTCTAGGGCACGGGCACTATGGTGGTCTGCTTGAAACAAGTTCAGAATACAGATTGGGTCAGGGACAGGTTAAAAATGTCAGTGAAGATATTTGCCAGCTGGTCAGCACATTCTCTGAGTACGGGTCCTGGTATTCCATCTGGCCCTGTGGCCTTGTGAATGTTAACCTGTTTAAAGGTCTTACTCACATTGGCTATGGAGAGCGAGATCACACAGTCAACCGGAACAGCTGGTGCTCTCATGCATGGTTCAGTGTTGCTACAAATTAGCCTACTGTACATGCTTATGTACTTGTCAAGAAAATACAGTAGCGTACATGTTTTTTTGTGAATCTTTTAGCAAGACAATAACCCCAAGCACACAAAGAAATAGTTTATTGACTACCAAATCAACATTTTGTAATGGCCATCTCAGTCTCCAGACTTGAAAACCATTTGGTTTGAGTCCATAAGGGCAGATGAAGAATATCAAGGATCTGGAAAGATTACAGTATGTATGAATGAATGGTCTCAGATCCAGTGGTGGAAAAGATACCTTAATAGAAAATGACTCAAGCAAAAGTGAAAGGCAACCAGTAAAATATTACTTGAGTAAAAGTCAAAGTATTTAGTTTAAAATATACTTAAGTATCAAAAGTACATTTATTTGCTAAAATGTACTTAAGTATCAAAAGGAAAAGTATAAATCATTTCAAATTCCTTATATTAAGCAAACCAGACAGCACGATTCTCTTGTTTTTCATTGAGGGATCGCCAGGGGCACACTCCAACACGCAGGCATAATTTACAAACTAAGCATTTGTGCTTAGTGAGTACGCCAGAACAGAGGCAGTAGGGATGACCAGGGATGTTCTCTTGATAAGTGTGTGATTTGGACATTTTTCCTGTCCTGCTAAGCATTCAAAATGTAAAGAGTACTTTTTGGTGTCAGGGAAACTGTAAAAAGGAGTAAAAAGTACATAATTGTCTTTAGGAATGTAGTGAAGTAAAAGTAGTCAAAAATATAAATAGTAAAGTACAGATACCCCAAAAAACTACTTATGTAGTACATTCAATTATTTTTACTTAAGTACTTTACACCACTGCTCAGATCCGTCCTAATGTTTTCTGCAATTTCATGAAACATTTTATAAAAAGTTAGTGTCATTAGTCTTTTTGTGATTTAAAAAAAATTACTTGTAAGATTTTTTTTTTTCTGAGCAATTGTATTACTATAAAATAATATAACATACAATATAGCCCAGTATTTCTATTATTTATTTTATACAGTCTTTTTTGCTTATTTTCATAAAGGGTGCCAATCATTTTGGACGTGGTGTCTCCAAATATTAATGCTAAAAGGTTATTGAACATTACTCATGTACAAGCAACATAAAATACATGGAATGTGGATATTATTTTTAAGTGACGTAATATGAACAGAAGTGCAGTGTACTTATGGTTCATCTGTTTAGCCATGTACTGTCACTTACCCCCAGACACAAAGTATCTGCCTGTGAACCATAAAATTCCTCTAGCCCATTGACTCCGGAACGCCTCAGATCGAACCTTGCTTGTTCTGAAAACAAACATGACAACCTGTACAGGAGTCTGGGCCCAGACCTAAAGAACCTTGCATAGGGACACTCCTGACAGCTGTTTCCTGTTTTGTAACCACACACAGCTGCATCTTCCAAGAGAGGGCATCTTGGTGTTGTAGACATTTCCAGGGATCAAGGGGAAGAAAAATAATGCAGTTTTAATAGTGACCAACAACAGACCACCAAGATTTCCGCCATCAAGCATGTGATGCAGGGTTCACAGATGTACAGTAACCTTAAGATCAGGGTGACATTGGGTAGGTTCCTAAGTTCATGTGCTTGATCTCTATGACTACTGACATGCACAGCCAATTCCTCTTCAAGATCTCCATAATGAAGCTAAAGCTAACCCAAGTTCATCTTCCCATCTTACTCATAGCCATTTTCAAATCTTTAAAACTCCTAGATGTCCTAATTTGTGATACAGACTGCTGATCAGTTGACATGAACAATTTTCGCCTAAAATGACATACCCAATTCGAACTGCCTGTAACTCAGGCCCTGAAGCAAGGATATGCATATACTTGGTACCATTTGAAAGGAAACACTTTGACATTTATGGAAATGTGAAAGGAATGTAGGAGAATATAACACAATAGATCTGGTAAAAGATAATACAAAGAAAAGACCAACCGTTCTTTTGTATTTATTTTGTACCATCATCTTTGCAACACAAGAGAAAGGCCATAATGTATTATTCCAGCACAGCTGCAATTTAGATTTTGTCCACTAGATGGCAACAGTGTATGTGCAACGTTTTAGACTGATCCAATGAACCATTGCATTTCTGTTCAAAATGTTGTCTTATTTGTTTATTAATAGCTTTTCATGTTCAAAACTGTGCACTCCTCAAACAATAGCATGGTACTCTATAATTGTAAATTGGACAGTGCAGTTAGATTAACAAGAATTTAAGCTTTCTGACAATATCAGATATGTCTATGTCCTGAGAAGTTTTCTTGTTACATACAACCTCATGCTAATCCCATAAGCCTACATTAGCTTAACCATCCCATGGGAGGGACACCGATCCCGAAGAAGTCAATAAAGCTTTTTAAAACTAATACCACACTAAAATATTGTTCAGGAACATGTACTCAAGCATTGGTTTCCTGCATCACAGTCAGATGACATTTAGTGTCAGGGACAACTTTGTGCTCAAGCGAATTCAAGATAAATGAGCTAGCTGTAGTTCCTGGGAAACAGTGGGAATATTTGGCTGCAGTACCTCTGTAAATATTGGTTTAGTTTGTTTGAGCTTCCTCCACAAAATAAACATTTTACATAGTGAGCAATTAGCATACTTATTTGACCTGGATATTGTTGAATAGCATGTGAACAAGTCTTTATCCTCCTCGCATGGTTGATCACAAAGTGACCACCCTTACCAAAGAATGGGCCTGGCAGCATCATTTGTTTGTGTCTTTTGAAATGCTCCACTTGTGATCACTTTCAGATATCTCATTCTTCATCAGATGGTAACCTTCAATAAGGACTTGAATCCGGGTTCCCCAAAAATGTGTTGTTGCCAAGAAGAAACCAAAGAGATGTGTCAATAAATTACAAATGAACATGCAAATATCTCCGTATAGTGGAAAGAGTAAAATGGCAAGTTGATATTACCACACCTCATAACAGGAGGCAGATTGTAACAGCTCGCACACGGTTCCCCCGGGAGCCAGCAGTATATGCAAGCTAAGCTGTTACTTTACCCAATTAGATTTTAATATATTGCTGTTTCCTATACTCCTATGTCCAGGGATACACAAAAATAAGCTTTGCACTTCCATATTAAACCTTGCAGATTGGTCAGGTGTTGACCAGCCAGAAACCTACAAACAAGTTCAGCAAACTACAAAAAAGTGTCCTCGATAGCACGCTAGAATTGCCTCTGTGGGTCAAGGGTATTTATTGTGGACATCTGTTCTGGGTTAAAGGGCCACAGAAGGTACAAGTACATATGGAAATCTCTTTTCACAGTGGAGGGGGCTTTCCTCCACGGCTGCGGATGTCCAAGGTGTGAGTGTCTCTAGCGTTGATCCTCCCACCACCCACTCAACCCGCCCTTCACTCCAACTCGCCAAGTCAGGTGACAGCCGTCCGTTGAGATTTATCAGGGGCAAGATTTATGTTTTTAACAGCCGGGTCCCGGTCCTTAGTAGTCTTGCTCACCGCAGGCAGTGTTTTTCTTCCTGCACATTCTTATTAGTTTAGTTTATTACAGCAGCACGTCTGGTGAGGTCATTTATGGCCAACCATGGTGGTATGACAAACTCATTTATAACTGCGAGGCTTCAGCACATTGGATGAGATCACTTATGCCTTCCTCTCCCTTGCTGCTCAGACACCCGCTCCATAGGTAATGAAATCATCTTTTTATCTGTATATTTGCGCAGGAATACGATGGACTGGGAGGATGTTGTTGTTGCTGTGGGATCACTGGCTGGGGGGTCATTTCTCACACTGCTGAGGTTCTTCTCCCTCCAGCCGATAAACACCTTGAGATTATATAGGAGAGGCAGCAGGTTGGGAGCACATGTTGCATAAAAGATGTTGGACAGGAGGCTTAAACAGTAGTGATGGGAAACACAATGGCTCCTTGAACTCTACTAAGTGGAAAAATACTATGTACCATCTCACTGGTATTTAAATTCAAAAATGTTAAAAATCCCCTGTAGAATAATTTGATTGGTTCAAATCCCTATGTCTGTGAGTAAGCGCTCCACATACTATTAGCCTCATGATTGTTTTCCTATCTCCAATATAAAGTCAGGAAAACATATTTGTATTAATCAAAATACATCTATTTTTTTAGGGGTAATTAGCAGCACTAAATGGCCTGACAAGGCCTCTGTGAGGGTACCCCGTTGGTGTTGAACTTGTGACCTTCATCCCACGGGGAGATGTTGTGACTAAGATAGAGGGCAGCAGAGAGATTTAGACATGCTTGTGGAACCTGTGTGGTCTTCAGAAATGTGATGTGTAGTCCAACACACACATTCAGGCCTTGGCCAAGACTTAGACCTGATTCATACTGAGTCTCCATCTGTTAGAATACCCAGCAGTGTCATACCCTACCGCTGCCTTTAGAATCCAGGAAAATACTCTCAGGGGCGGTGTGCGGAATCCCAGGCAGCAGAATTGAAAAGCTGTCCATATGTAGAAATACTGGATGATGAAGATGCCGCATAATTCGCTTATTTTGAAAAGGAAGCTTTCGTTTATAATAGATGTGTATATTTAACACCTTCAAAAATGAAAAATGGTAGCACAAGTAGCGACGTGTGAAGACTGGCACTCTCCCAAATATAACAAATAAAACACAATAATACTTCAGTTAAAGTTTGTTCTTTACAGTATTTCTTACAAAACCTACAGTATTTCTTATATGCAAACCTTATCTTAAGAAATGTATTATTCAACAGCCACTCTGGTTGGGTGTTTCAACAGCCACTCTGGTTGGGTGTTTCAACAGCCACTCTGGTTGAGTGCTTCAACAGCCACTCTGGTTGGGTGTTTCAACAGCCACACTGGTTGGGTGTTTCTATCTATGGTTTATTTCTGTATGTCTACATTTTTCAGTGAAACTCGGGCTATGAAAAGGTCACAAGATTTCACCAAGATGTGGAAAATAACATGGTTTATAAAGTGTGATTTAGGAAGTGGTTCTCATATGTAGTTGAAATCATATAATAATTTATGTTTATACTTGAAATATTTCGTAACAACTCTAATATTTGTCACATGTCAACTGTACAACATGGTTTGCATTTGGCAAGGCAGTGGAAATGGAAAGCTGATACGGTAGGCTTTTCTCCTGAGGACTTCAGTGCACACGTAATGAGAGTCATATCTGCGGCAGCAAGTTCTCACAGCAGGGGCATGGGACGCGCGCTGCAATACGAAAATGTTACTCATCATTTCATAAAAGTGGATCATACCCAGACTCGTCGAATGCTTTTTAAAAAACTGTCTCCCAGTTCAGTCTGGTTTCAAACTAGACGTAACATAGTAAATGTAAATCTGGGAGAGTTAAATTAGTATGATATGTTATTGTTACATTAGACAGAAGGTTACTTAAGGCAAAAACAAAAGGAGGGTGGTTGGTTGGGGTGGATGGGTAGGTGTATAAAGTGAACGTCTACCAACCCAAAGGTTGCGTGTTCAAATTTCATCATGGACAACTTTCGCAATTTAGCTAATTAGCCACTGAAATTAAGTGTTAGCTAACACATCCTGAACCCTAACCGTAACCCTTTAACTTAAGTCCTAACCTTTAACCTTACCTCTAACCTTATACCTAACCTTTACCCTTAACCCTAGCCTATCTAACGTTAGCCACAGCACATTAGAATTCGCATCATATCATACGAAATGGATGATGGACAGCCACAAATGAATACATACCATTCGAAACGTAACATATCATACTAAATGGAGGGGGACAGATTTACGTTTACTACGTTATGTCTACCTCAGAGTCCAGGTTGCCCAGTTACACCAGCAGAGTCAGTTCTTGGGGTGTCTGTTACCAGCCTGGAACGAAGGCAGCTGAAGTGGATTAGGCTAAACGTCCTTGGAAAAGATGTCCCACCACAAGACTAAAGGAACAAATTCACAGCACAACACTGGCTGTATGGTGTGTTCCAGAGGAAATGCACCCACAAACTTGGCCATCTCCTTTTGCATGCAACACCATTAAAAAATAAATCCTATTCTACAATTATGAGATGTCTATTTTTGTACCCTGATTCAAGTTTGGCAGATAAAGCATCTTCTGAAAATTGGCATCAATCGGACTGCCAATTGTGGGCCTTTTTCCCCACTTATTCCATAAGATACAAATAGTCTGTTTTTATAGTGATTTTTAGCTAGAGTTAAATATTTAGGCGTGAGTGAAGAAGCTGATGTCAGGTAAAGAGATAAGCGTGAACAAGCACTCTCTGTCTGTGTTTACCTCTGGAGGGCAGCTGTTGGAAGGGGACACTTTCCATTTGCATGGGGCCAGCTGTAGGGGGTCAGTGGTTGGGAATAGGCACACTATTGTCCTTCTTGCAGGAGACAGATGTCAAGATCAGCGCTAAGGTAGAACTGCATCGTCACAAGAAAGAGGGAGGGATCCAGGTTCTACATAGTGGTCTAGAGAGGATATGTTCCATTGGACAGCTTCATGGTAGTATATGTAGATGCATGCAGACGTTAGACCAGCCAAAAGGATTGAGAACTTTTTGTGTGTGGTGTGCTTCTGAGAAAGTGAAGTGAAAAGAATATGCTTTAATAAACGTATTCAGTGTCTGTGGCGTTGAACATCTTTACATGTTCCTGTCAATCCCTTCTTACCTGGTACTCATAGAAAGCGGCTTTCACTGAAACCTGTATGGTGCGATAACATTTCCACTTGGCCAAGCTGTCGTAGCTCCCACTTTACCACCCATGTGGATGCCTCCCAGATGAAGATTCCTCCCTTCAGTGCACATAGTCAATGTGCCCTCATTTAGTCAAGTCTTGCACTCTATCAGTCCGCCCAAGGCCCGTTCACTTTAGTCAAGCCTAGGGAGAGCAAGTGCTCCATTGGGGCTTTTCATTGGCTGCAGAGAAGACTGGTGATACGTGTAACCATATCAATAAATAAAGTGTTGCATTGTTGCCATATTTTTGCAATCTTGTTCTTGTTTTTAATTCATTGATATGCAAACCCATACAAGCGCTTAAGTCAGACCGCCAAGTTGTACTTCTACCTCCACTAAAAGCTTGGAAATGGAAACATTAAATGACATATTCAAAGTACATATGATTCACTTAAAAGCTTTACAGTCCACATCACACAGAGTAATATTATTTAATAGTCCTGTCAGAGTACACAGCTGTACCAAAACACCAGCGCTATAAGCACACCCAAGTCTGACGTTATGCTACTAGGGGAGGAAGGGGGAAGGATTTTTTGTTGTTGTTGCAAATTCGTCAGCAATTATCTCCCTCTGATCCATCCAAGATAGTTGAAAATAAATGATATATAAGGGCTTGCTGACATGTTAAAGTTTATTCAAATTTTTATTTTGGCTGGTCTAGCATTTCTCTAGCCACAGAGGAGGATGTTAGCAGTCATTTGGCTCACTGCATAGGGCTGCTATGCAGTCCAATTCCGTTGAGTCATTACAGAACAAAATCCAAGTCTCAACAGTAATTGCAGTTTGGGTAAAGCCCTTAACTGGATTCAGGAGGCTGGCTCGGTGATGTTGTATTGGAATCTATATTGAATTAGTGGGATTATGAGTCTGATCAGATAATTAGCCTTAAGTGCTTACATTTTTTTGAGAGGCATTGAATTTATATCCTATATTTTCACGATTTTCTATATTTTTCCTTCTCACAATATCCATTTTTTTTTTTAAAAGAAAAAATGAACAATCTCAATGTATCCCTTAACTAATATAGTCAGTCTCCTTACCTTTTCAAACAGGTTAAACACCAGGACTCCCACCACTCTCGGGGATTGTGAACTTTGACCACCTGCCCACTGTGGAGAAGTGCTAAGCTGCTAATCCTTGGGATCTGAAGGTAAATAAGCAGGCTCTAGAATGTCAAGAGGGACACTCACAATATTTAGTTAAGGGATTCAGGAGGGAAGCTTTCAGAGATATCTCACCTGAGGATGGAGGCTGGCTTTGTGTGCTGCTGGACAGGTCAGAGTATCACTTTTCACTAGATGGCGCAAATAGTCGGACACGTAGTCCCTGAGCAATGATTGTATCTGTAGTGTTTACGTAGGGCAATCTCTGACCCTGTCATGATTTATGTGACTACATCTACTAGGATTGTTACTTCCGCACTTGAATCAGAATACACTGGGAAAATAAGTAACACTACAATACGTTTCTCTTATACCTGCAGTAATGCTACAATTACCTAAGTAACAACCTGCATGTCCATATATTAACATGGTGTTTTATAGTAATTTACAATTCACTGATTTGCCATGATTCTCTGACAGTTGTCATTAACGTGTGTTCTCTGTATGGCACCTCTGTTGAACCCAGGGCCATCAGAGCGAGTCAGTCTGATGATCAGATTGGAGCCATATCTCTGCTGCTGTAGCACGTCATTGTGGACCCAGGCCCAGCAGGGTTGAGTGGGATATCTCGCTATGCTCAGGCTGTTCTGGGCAGGTCAACACCTGTTGCACCAGGAAAGCAGAGGTAACGCTTCTACCTCAGACGTGTCTCCTCTCCCTCTTCAGCTCACCTTCACTGAGACAGGAGCAATCTTCTACGGATAGTTGAGAAACTCTATTCCACCGATTAACAGAGGTCAGAGTGGAAATAAGAGGACATTGTGGAAGTACAAGTTGGGCCAAATCCTGATTTGAGATGTCATATTTGTTTATTATGTATTAGACATTCACTATTTCTCTGTTGTAAGACAAATGTTTTTTTTTATTCTTGAAAATATTCCTGCAATTCAAATTGAAGTGTGTGCAGTTGCTAGGAATGGTTAACTGTGTTGTTTCTTCAAATGGGAGCTGCCTGAATTCCCTTGAAACGACTGACCACTGCAGTGACAACATTGGCGGTGATTACAGTAATGAGGGAGGTGTGTTCATGTTCTACCAGCCATTTATCTCAATCTATTACACCAATTGTGACAAAGAAATTAGCAGGCTAAGCCTTAGATGCTACCAAACACATCATTACAGCAACCTAAATCAAAGCGATGGCAGCCTGTCAGAGTGAGACTTGAGTAATTATGATGCTCATTTGCCCCCGGGGAGTGAAAAGGGCATGTGCAATAACTTCGACATGACACGATTAGCCAGACCACAAACATCAGCAGAATATGGCAGCTGCCACTGTCTGATTGATAGCCTTGGAGCAACACAGTTTCTTTTGAAACATTCAAACGTTTTTCTGCTACCGATTTATCGGAAAAGAACAAACCATAGAATCCTTAATTGGCCTCGACAGCTATTAAACTTAATTTACAGTATCAGTGTAGTATTTTGTAAGTGATATACAGTCTCTGGCCCCTGCAGATGACCCCTGCAGATGATAAGGGCCTCCCTGGAGGTGGGGGAAATGGTTCAAGTTGGGCCTTTCAGACACACTTAGAGGGAGCTGTGCTTGAGCCAGGAGTCGCCAACTTTGCAATCTCGCCTTTTATAAGGCAATCACTCGCACAGTGCTATCTCCACCTGAGATCAGAACACAGCAACAAAGAGCTGCTGAAACAGCCCAACAGGCAGTGTTCACATCCGCGGCGAGGAGGTGTAGAAGGCAGGGAGGGTTCAAGCTTGGGGTTTTGGATTGGGCTTGGGCAAGAATGCTTAGACGGTGCCAAGTTTTATTTTCGGTGTAAGCCCATTACAAGAGCAATCACAGAGTGTGTGGCATTATGGAAGACATCCAGACGGTTAAGATGGAAATCCCTGATTGTTTTTGAGACCTGAACCTTGACATGATCCCTATTAGTCAGCACTCCCGTGGCACACAGCTATTCATTAAAGATGATTATCGGTGGGACTGAAGGCGAGAGGGTTTTCAAGGGTAGCCAGCGAGGCGAGATCAATGGGAAGCATCTAGGACTGGCTCTCTATGATATTTCTTCACTATTAGTGGAACTTCAAACAGCCACACCAGTCTGGGAGACACCATGTTCGCTCCTGTGATATCATTGCAGGCGAGAGAAACAAAGGACTGGGAGGCTACATTTAATTAAGGCGTACACACAGGGACACAAAGTCGTGGAATACTTCACAGATGTAACACAAGATCAAAGGCTGAGCTGCAAGGAGTTAGACGTGCTCAACTCATTTTGGAGCCAGTCTAGCGGAAAGCTGCTATTATCTACGTGAATGTCATATCTACACACTTTATTTTCCATTGCTACGTTGTTTGCCTATCTTGCAGTCATACAATTCCACAGTTAGTTCCCAGTTCATTTTCCTGATGCAATTCAAGTGAATTCAAAAGTTCCTTCTGACATTTGTATGTTTTTCATCTTAGCCTATCCTTTTGTGTATACAATTTTGACTGATGTACATGTTTTGGGTTGTCAATGTGGAGCATGATCTATCATGTACAATACTGTATAGTGACTTACAACGCAATAGCGCTGTGTGGTGCTTGACTAGGCAGGATACTCCCGGATCATAGTCACTGCAGGGCTGCAAGGAACAGAAGCTGACATTGACAGGTTGTGTGCACAAGAGGAGAGAGAGAGAGAGAGTCTGGTGATAGAACTCAGCAGTAGAGGGCTCACTTTTCCCTCACTGAGTTGTGGCTGCTTGTTTAACAGATGACTGGTTCCAATGAGGTGATAATGCACTATAAAGTGGAGGAGACAGGGATGGCTTTTTAACCAGCTGACCAACGGATGGTTTTCCTTTTTATTCAAATAAAGGTTCATATTACCTTTAAAATTACATTAGAACATCTGCTTAATACCTATGTCATATCCATTTGAATTTAATTATAAGGGAATGACTTATGTTATTACTACGTAACAAATATGTAATAACAGGGAGTTTTACATATACCAGTAAAAAATAATAGTGTGCTGAAAGTTTTTGTCTTATCCTGGAAACACGGTAACCTGTTTTGATTGAACAAGGCCCCGTGTGTCTGTCAGTGAGACAGAACTCCCTCCTCATTAATCTCCCAGTAGACTTTGGTGTCAGTCTGGATCATCAACGGAAACTTTCTGCCACTTGAGCCTGCTACTGATGTTTGGCTTGAAAGAAGAAGAAAGAGTAGGAATCAATTCCTCCATTAAAAAGGCTAGACATCTGTGTACCTTAGGCTTTGTGGGAAATCCTAAGCGACTCACAGCATTATCTGGACAATCCAATATTTGCTCTGAGGGACACAAACAGCCTCATTTACCTGGCCTTTATTCTGGTATACCAATGATGATGGATGAACACTCACGGTGGAATCCAACCCTTCTGCATCTCAGTTTATCTTAACTAGGAAGATCACTCTTACGGAAGAGCAGTGTTTTCTATTTTATTTAACTTGAGTCGGCATAACTGGATTTGCTCAGATAATCGTGTGTTTACAAACTGTTGCCACAGGATGTTGTCAGGTGTCCTCTGAAATTTGAGCATATGAATTGATGTGCATTGACCAGAATATAGTTGACAAATTATCAATCAGCTGCTGCCATCAATGTGCAAATGGTTAAGAGGGTCTCCAGCCATGATGAAACAAATTAAACAAAAGTCAAATGACTTTATTCGCTGAGTTCAGACGGAACGAGATTTACAGCAGTCTGAAAATGAGAAAGAGCAAGTAACGAGCTGGTTTGAAGTCCAACCACAGTGTGGTGAATCTCTGTTTGAGTCAGGTCTGCTTCGAATAAAAACGGATTTGCCTCCCCCTAAATTTAGTCTCCTAAATTACACACTCCTCAGAGCATTGTAGGAATGCAGGAGGCTTGAAGGCCCTCCTGCTCTGCTCAGTGTAATGAGAAACTGCTTGTGGAAGACGCTGCTCATAAAAGCGAACACCTGTGATGATTAGACCGGGGGCATCAATCTTCATTTATCCCCACCATCAACACCAACTAGAGGGACCATTCTCCTGACCTCTCTATTATTCCCATGCAAGGAAAGTAGGCAGACTACTAGAGGAGGCCTAGAAGGAAGAAGAAAACCTAATAATCAGCCATCATTGGGAATTAAGAACTACAACTCAAAGAGACCAAACTGTCCACTGATGTCTTAGAGCAGGGTTCCCCAACTGGTGGCCCGTGGACTGAATTTGGCCTGCGGGTGATTTTACTTGATCCCCATGTTCTAAAAAATTATTGCTGGACACTGTAAAACACTGTAAAAACACCAGAAAAAGTTATTTTAATTTTGGAAATCTGTTCCAAAGTGTTTTCATGCTTATTAGCGAGATACTGTATATGTGATCTTGTACAAAATAAAATTATTATATTTTAGTCAAATATTATATCTGTTTATATCTCTTCTTGCATATCAATTTGCAGTCTACAAATGATTTGTAAATGTGTTCCGGCCATCTGACCATCCATTAAAACAAATAATTGGCCTGCGAGTGAATCTAGTTGCTGATCCCTGTCTTAGAGGAAACCAATAAGGAAGACTGCCAATTAATAGAAAATAGAAAATCCCTTTTGTACAATTGACTATGCTGATGACAGGATTATTGTGGTCCATTCATAGTACGGCCATCAATTTTCAAGCTTCTTCGAATTAAAATGGTTACTATATACTGTAGAGAAGATTGACAGTTTTAGCTTTGTGTTTTCGTTGGGCCAGCCAGTTCCTCTAGCAGGGGCATACCAGGGCATATTCTGTAGGGAGACATGTTAGCCCTAATACAATAATTGGTCTGTTTTCGTTTTGCAGGTGCCAGGTGGAATGCCATACTACTAAATTCATACAGTGCCATGTTTTCTTTTTACTGGGGAAAATGTCAACAGTTTTTTTTCTTCACTTGTTGAAACGGAAGAAAACCTGAACTGCTATCAATATTCAAAAAATGAAAACGTTCCTCCCATGGTATTTTTTTACTGTTTCTTCTTGGGGGAAGTAAAATGGCAGACAGCCTTGGATTTCAAAACCAGGAGTTTCTGAAACCTTTTCACCTTGCAATCGATAGGCCTTCCCCATTGGGAGACACATTCTCTTTCTTGGCACTGAGAGCAGGAAGAGAAAACGGGCACGTCCTCTGCCAGCCTGACACACATCTTTTGTCTCCCTCTGGGAGTGAATGGAGAGTTGTTGCCTAGCAGGAGATAGTGTACAGGGAGGCGACTAATGACAGCATTTTGTATTTCCCTTGAAGCCACTTGTTAAAATAGCAGCTGTTTTACCGAATCCTTTGAGGATTCATATTTACACTGTGTCGGAATGAATGCACTTGCGTGTGCTGCTTGGTTTGATATACAGTTGTTTTTTTTTCAGAAGGAAGAAGTAGGTTACAGACGTTGAACTTAAAGTTGGGTTGGAACTTGGGTCTACACAAATCCACCATAAAAAATGCACTTCAAGTGCATCCTATGCATAATTCCGAAACACACACACACACACTTTCCATTAAAAGGCACTAACCACATTTCCAAAGTAAAACACACCGCTAAACCGAAAATAAAAAAAGATCATTGCTTATGTCATTAGTTTTTAAAACCATGACAGATTTGCCATTGGGGCTGAACGAGCTGGGACTCACCAGACAATTGAATGCAGTTTAAGCATTTCTTCGGAGGCCCACCTTAGCTATTGTGACTGGGAACTAAGTGTTGACTCATGGTTGACTCTGTCGGTGATGGTAGGTGATGACGGATGTTTGTCTGAGCTTAAAACAACCATCTAACAACTGGCTTGTCCTGATTGGAAAGAGAAAGCTGTTTGTAAGGCCTGCAAAAAAAACTATTTTGATCCATATTATTAATTGATCTCTGAGTCTATTTACTTAACCTGATCCTTGTCGGTATATTGCCCCTCATTTGTGCATAGGCCCACGTCATAAATGTATCCACTCAAATAAAGATGTATGCTTGAGGATCATGTTACCTTCCCCATTACCTGTAGGAGGCTATTTGGTTTCAGAAAATTAGTCATTTTACTTTGAAGGAGAAAACGATAATGATGTGGCTAAAACTTCAACATAGCTCACTTGTTGAATAAATGTACTTTCAACAAACCATAATGGTAAATCACCCTCATTGAACTACATAAAACAGAGAACTGGTTGTCAAAATTGTCAGTATTTTCCAGAAAATGTGTCCTTAAGTATGCAATACTATTTTTCAAATACAGAATCTCAATGAACATTGATACAGCAGAATGAATTTAGTTTCCATAGAGAAATGGTTCCATGAAAGGGTTCAGTACCTCCTTCCTCAAAATATACAGTATATGATTTTCTTCTTCCGGTAAAATGAAATCACATTATTGTGGCAATAACAAAGCAAACATCAACAAAGTATATAAGTTTAATGTTTTAATACACAATACAATATAATTACATTTTTATTCTGTATAGCAATGAGTAGTTAAAGCAAAAATGTCCATCTGTCAAAACTCCAAGTACGAAGACCACATGAGCTGATTGGACAGACATGGTTTATATCTCTACACATTCTTCATTTGAAAATAGTTCATTTCACACATCCGCTTTCTCCGCTTTCTTCCCTTTCTCTCTGAGAACAAATCTGGGTGAGACAGTGCTGGTCTGCTGTGTGTTTTGATAGAATGATGGTGATATGAAAATACCCTCCCATATTTCCTTGTCTTCCTCTCTTTTCGCAGGCCTGTCCCGAGGCCTGTCTAGTCTTAAAGGAATGACATATCCTATTACTCCATTTTCAATTCTAACTGAATGTCATCAAACACAAGCCAATCATATTCGTTCATGAAATGGACTTTCCCTTTTGTTTTTGTGTTCTTGTTTCTTTAACAGGAAAACTCTCAGAGGGCCCCTCTTTTCATGTCATCACAACGCCTCAAACCAGTGTGAGCTCAGTGAGTCTCGGTCGGGGTAGTATCCCTTCCCCATGGAGCAGCAGGGCTAGTTATTCAACATTCAACAACAGGGCCAGACTAACGCATTTGGGGCCCCGGGTCACCTACTTCCCAACCCCCCAATTTTTTTGGGGGGGAAACAGCTAACTTCCTGCATTTCAACACATTTTGACATTGGGCAGAGATAAAAATGTGCAGTTTTATAATGCTATTCTACACATTTTGTCATGAGGATGAGAGAAAATTGTTTGGTTTAAAATAAAGGTCCTGCAATTCTACACATTTTGCCATTGCCTAGAACGTGTTCATATGCTTTTTGGAGGCCCCCAACCTCCAGGGTGCCCCATCCTCTGAAGGTCGAGGGCCGGGCACGTGCCCTGCACTCCCGTTCTGTAACCCAGCCTTGCTCTGACTAACCTAACATTAACCCCTGTTAACTCCATGCCAAATTGACAGCCACCTTCTGGGTCAAGCTGTGTGAGTAGTGAGATGAGAGATGCTGATTTGTCTGAGTGAGCAGGACCAATAGAGCGACACGCACGGATCTCCACGGCTGGACGCATTCATTGCTCATCAAAGGGCCCTGCTGTCTGTGGGTCAGCCTACTGTATAGTTCCGCTGGAGTGCCCTGCTGCCTCTACCAGCTTGAGCCTTGCCACTTTCGGAGAGACACGGCAGTAACACAGGACAATGAAAACACGTACAAAATAAAGTAAACCCTCCAACAAAAGACATATGAAACTGCCAGTGGGAGAAAGAGCAAACGATTTGCGTTCCTTACCTTTACGCTATGAGGTTGCTGCCACAGAGAGATATGTGACCTGCAGTATCTAGACACAGAGACATACAGTAAGTTCCAGACGTTGTCAGTCAATAGGTTACATAAGAGTGTGTTGGTTTAGTTGTGAAGCCGTCTGAGTTTATGAACCCACAGTGAGCCTGGCCTGGAGGTTTTTTTAGAAACACAAAGCTAATGTCTGCTGGTAGCTGGCTGGCTGTACTAACTGGCTGTCATCACAAATCCCAAGGGAGTGGCAGGAGCAGGGTGCGGTCAGAGGGTTGATTAATGACAACCTCCGTGGTTTACCTTTTACCTTTTGTTGCTCCATCTCTCTGAATGACCCCACAGTGACAGTGTTCATTCCAGGGCCTATTGTACACGATATTCCAGCGCAGCTCGACAGGTTCTGCATGCCTCTGCCATGTCACTCAGCATAGACCCGGACCGCTGAGCTTCCCGTCTCTTTGTCCGTCATCCTCAGGCGCAGAACGCTGGCCACCCAGCTTTCAGACCATCACTGACTCGTCCTCAACCCAGACCACCTCTTAGGTCTGGAAACTTGGGACACACTGCAGTTTGGTTCAGTTTGAAACATAAACTTACCATACCTATTCAGAACTCAGCATCATTGATCTTTATAATACAAAAGGTTCAAGCTCTCTGACACTGCAACACCTAATCCCTGTGTCGGAAGCTGTGTTACACGACAGAGCTCTATAAAGTTAGTATCACTCATCTTGAAAGTCCGGGCATTCCAGAACATCAAGGCAACCAAAGTTACACTGTATGTGATGATACATAAAGGCTCATAGTGTCACGACTCCCCCGGTGCTCGGTGGTCGTCGTCACCGGCCTACTAGCTGCCACCGATCCCTTTTCCTTTTTCTGTTTGTTTTGTCTTATTAGTTGCACCTGTGTCTAATTGTGTTTTCCTGATGTGCTTCCTTATTTAAGCCTAGTAAACCCGCCCTTGTTTTGTGCTGGATTAATTTTGCGTTACGTGTTGTGTCGCACTGTTTTTGGGCATTGTATTTTGGTGCCAGATTGAAGTGCACTTTTCCCTTTGGGAACTCTCTGCTCTCTGCGCCTGATTCTTACCTCACACACCCAGTCCCTCATGACACATAGATGCTGATAAGTTATAAAGCATTATATAACGTCAGTTTTATTTCATTTATTTTTATTTCACCTTTATTTAACCAGGTAGGCTAGTTGAGAACAAGTTCTCATTTGTAACTGCGACCTGGCCAAGATAAAACAAAGCAGTTCGACACATAGAACAACACAGAGTTACACATGGAATAAACAAACGTACAATCAATAATAGTTACCGCAACGTTAAAAGGAATCAGACTATTGACATCTCTTTTATATGAGAGAAGGTGGGAAAGGCCATGCTTGCAACTTAAATGTATTGAAATTGTTACTTTCTCTGTATAAGACTCAAGAATGGGAGACAGTGATTTAAAACCTAAGCTGGGGAACATCGCTGTCTTTAGTTTATGTGAAATCTTCAATTGGGTGAACTTAGAAAACTTCACTTGGGTTTTGTTAAGTTACATGTACAGTTGTACATTTTGTTGCCTTTTGCTGCCTTGAAATTACATCTGAAATGGGAATAAATATTATTTTCGACCAATCTACACAACCAACTCCACATTTCCAAAGTTAAATTAATAATTTAAATAAATATGTATTTATTGCATATGTCTTCAAACTCCAGAGTAAATACTTGGTGGAAGCACCTTTGACAGCCATTACAACTCTGAATCATTTTGAAAAAGATTCTATTAACAACTCTTAGGGCAATATTTATCCACTGTTTTTGTCAAAATTGCTGACAAATTGCTGACAAGCATACCCATAACATGATGCTGCCACCACAATAAAAAAAATACAGAGGATAAACAACATTGCATTCACCCCACATTACCGTCCTGTATGACAACGTGAAAAGAATAAAGCCTGTGTTAAAAAATCCACTCCAAATCATCCATTCTGTTTGCAACAAGACCACTAAGTAATAATGAAAGACGACACAGCAAAGAAATGCACTTTTGGCCTAATCCAATACAATACAACACAACACAGAGTGAAACCCTCTGTATTGTGGTGGCAGCATCATGTTATGGGTATGCTTGTCACCGGCAGGAATAGTGAAATGCTTATATTGCTGTCCATCAATGACGCCCAACCAAATTTAATGAACTTGATCCATTTTTGACAAAAACAATGGATAAATGTTGCCCTAAGAGTTGTGCAAAGTTAGTAGAATCGTATTCAAAACCAGTCACAGCTGTAATTGCTGCCAAAGGTGCTTCCACCAAGTATTATCTCTGGGGTGTGAAGACATACTGTCACGTTCTGACCATCGTTCGTGTGTGTTTTCCTTGTTTTAGTGTTGGTCAGGACGTGAGCTGGGTGGGCATTCTATGTTGTGTGTCTGGTTTGTCTATTTCTATGTTTCGCCTGATATGGTTCTCAATCAGAGGCAGGTGTTAGTCATTGTCTCTGATTGGGAACTATATTGTAAGGGTTTTCCTGTGGTGAAGCAGAAGCGGACCAAAATGCAGCGTGGAGGTTATTCATGTTCTTTAATCAAGGAACTAGACATGAAATAACTAGCAAAACAATAAATGTGCGAAAACCTAAACAGTCCTATCTGGTGCAAACACAGAGACAGGAACAATCACCCACACACACACAGTGAAACCCAGGCTACCTAAGTATGATTCTCAATCAGAGACAACTAATGACACCTGCCTCTGATTGAGAACCATACTAGGCCGAAACATAGAAATACCCAAATCATAGAAAAACAAATATAGACTGCCCACCCAACTCACGTTCTGACCATACTAAATAAATACAAAACAAAGGCAATAAAGGTCAGAACGTGACACATATTTAGGTAGCCTGTTTTGTGTTGGGTTTTGTGGGTGATTGTTCCTGTCTCTGTGTTTGCACCAGATAGGGCTGTTTTGGTTTTGCACATTTCTTGTTTTGTTAGTTTATTCATGTATAGTGTCTTTATTAAAGTACCATGAATAACCACCACGCTGCGTTTTGGTCCGCCTCTCTTTCCCCAGAAGAAAACCATTACAGAATCACCCACCAACCAAGGACCAAGCGGCGTGGTAAACAAAGGCAGCAGCAACAGCAGCAGCAGGAGAAGCGACAGGTGCAGCAGGAGCAACAGCAGCAGCAGCAAAGGCAGCAGCAGGAGAAGCAACAGAGGCAGCAGCAGCAGCAGCAGTGGGAGAGGCTGCACTATTTGGAGAAATGGACTTGGGAGGAGATCATTGAAGGGAAAGGACCCTGGGCAGAGCCAGGGGAATATTGCCGACCCAAAGCCGAGCTGGAGGCAGCGAAGGCAGAGAGGCGGCATTATGAGGAGCTAGCACGGCAGAGTGGCTGGAAGCCCGAGAGGCACCCCCAAACATTTCTTGGGGGGGGACACAGGGAGAGTGTGGCAGAGTCAGGAGCCAGACGTGAGCCAACTCCCCCTGTTTACCGAAAAGAGCTATCGGCGAAGCTGAGGGCTAAGTCTGAGAGGGTCGAGGAGTTATTGGACAGAATGGAGGAGAGTGAACGGATGGGAGATGAGGAGACACTCGAGGAGGTGTTAATAGAATTGGGGGAGTGTGAAGAGAGAGAGCAGTTGATTTGGCGTAGTATGCAAGGCATTCGCCCTGGGGTGTGTGTCCCCAGCCCGGTACCAACAGTGCCGGCACCCCGCACCAGGCTGTCTCTCCATCCCATCAACACAGGTGCTCCCGCCTGTCCGGCGCTACCAGAGTTTCCGCCCCTCAGTCCAGAGGCACCAGAGCCCCTCAGTCCAGAGGCGCCAGAGCCCCCCAGTCCAGAGGCGCCAGAGCTTCTCTGTCCAGCGCTGCCAGAGTCTCCCGCCTGTCCAGCGCTGCCAGAGCTCCCGCTCCTCAGTCCAGAGGCACCAGCGCTCCTCAGTCCAGAGGCGCCAGAGCTTCTCTGTCCAGCGCGGCCAGAGCCTTCCTCCTCTCCAGCGCAGCCGGAGTCTCCCGCCTGTCCGTCGCTGCCAGAGCTCCCGCCCCTCATTCCAGAGGCGCCAGAGCCCCTCTTTCCAGAGGCGCCAGAGCTCCTCAGTCCAGTACTGCCAGAGCCTTCCTCTCCAGCGCCGCCAGTGCCGCCAGTCTGCCCAGCGCCGCCAGTGCCGCCAGTCTGCCCAGCACCGCCAGTGCCGCCAGTCTGCCCAGCGCCGCCACTCAGCCAGGAGCCGCCAGTTCCGCCAGTCAGCCAGGAGCCGCCAGTGCCGCCAGTCTGCGCAATGCCGCCAGTCTGCCCAGCGCCGCCAGTGCCGCCAGTCTGCCCAGCGCCGCCAGTGCCGCCAGTCTGCCCAGCGCCGCCAGTGCCGCCAGTCAGCCAGGAGCCACCAGTGCCGCCAGTCAGCCAGGAGCCGCCAGTGCCGCCAGTCTGCCAGGAGCCGCCAGTGCCGCCAGTCTGCCAGGAGCCGCCAGAGCCGCCAGTCTGCCAGGATCAGTTAGATCCGCCAGTCAGCCAGGATCCGCCATTCAGCCAGGATCCGCCATTCAGCCAGGATCCGCCATTCAGCCAGGATCTGCCAGAAATGCCAGTCAGCCAGGATCTGCCAGAGCCGTCAGTCAGCCAGGATCCGCCAGTCAGCCAGGATCCGCCAGAACTGCCAGTCTGCCAGGATCTGCCAGTCAGCCAGGATCTTCCAGATCCGCCAGTCAGCCAGGATCCGCTATTCAGCCAGGATCCGCTATTCAGCCAGGATCCGCCAGTCAGCCAGGATCTGCCATTCAGCCAGGATCCGCCAGTCAGCCAGGATCTGCCAGAGCTGCCAGTCAGCCAGAATCTGCCAGAACTGCCAGTCAGCCAGGATCTGCTGGAACCACCAACCTTCCTGAGCTTCCCCTCAGTCCGGAGCTGCCCCTCAGTCCAGTGGGGCCCGTTGTTAGGGTTCCTAGGCCAAGGTTAGCAGCGAGGGTCGCCACTCAAGGGACGCTAAGGAGTTGGACTAAGACAATTATGGAGTGGGGTCCACGTCCAGCGCCAGAGCCGCCACCGCGGACAGATGCCCACCCAGACCCTCCCCTATAGGTTTAGGTTGTGCGTTCGGAGTCCGCACCTTGGGTACTGTCACGTTCTGACCATCGTTCGTGTGTGTTTTCCTTGTTTTAGTGTTGGTCAGGACGTGAGCTGGGTGGGCATTCTATGTTGTGTGTCTGGTTTGTCTATTTCTATGTTTCGCCTGATATGGTTCTCAATCAGAGGCAGGTGTTAGTAATTGTCTCTGATTGGGAACCATATTTAGGTAGCCTGTTTTGTGTTGGGTTTTGTGGGTGATTGTTCCTGTCTCTGTGTTTGCACCAGATAGGGCTGTTTTGGTTTTGCACATTTCTTGTTTTGTTAGTTTATTCATGTATAGTGTCTTTATTAAAGTACCATGAATAACCACCACGCTGCGTTTTGGTCCGCCTCTCTTTCCCCAGAAGAAAACCATTACACATACGCAATAAATATGTTGTATTATTTATTTCATTCAGGGGCAGGTCAATACACAAATGTTTTGGCCTTCGTCAGGGTCATTAGCGTCTCCTCTGAAGGTGCGCTTCTTAATTGTGGGCTCATTAAGGGTAACGATCGGCAGGTGCGTTCTTCCTGCGCTCCCGGAACAGACACACACAGGTCAATAGTACATCTCAGATATACAATACAATACTACATGCAGATATCTTTGTTTTATATGTATTATGAATTTGGAAAATGTTCTATAATTTTTCTTCAACTTTGGAAATATGGAGTAGGTTGTGTAAATCGGTAGGAAAGAAATCCAATGTATTCCCTTTTGAGAACATTATAAGGCAGCAAAGTGGGAAAACTGGAAGGGGGTGTGTAGACTTTCACAAGCGACTGTACATGCAATATGCCTTTGTTGTTGGCTGCATTTGACTGGAACGCAAGCATCAATTCAACACCATGTCTGTGACCATAGCCTTTAACATATACCTACCTGTATGACGTCTTGATCAACCTCCTACACGTTTGTCGGTTTTATTACATTGTGGTTGTTTGTGGGAACCATAGGGGTCATTGTCCGAAAGAGGAACATGATGTTCATCATGCTGTTTCATGCCTTCGTTCTATTGTCTTTACTGTCAGTCAAAAAATACATGACATCAATATTGTGGTTGCAGACCTTTTTGCTGATGTTGATGCTCGTCACTAGTTGCCTTTCTGATCATGCTTCTTCAAATACCAGTGTGACGCACTTATTAATAATGTCTCATTTCTGTAGCTGCAGCAAACTTGGTTCACATGCAAATACATTTTCCTGCCCAAATTGACAAACAGTACTGTGGCTAACCACTCGTACATTTTTCTGAGTAGAGTCATCTTCCTATTATCACCTCATAAGAAATTGAGCCAAAAATTCAGTTGACAGCAACCTTTAAATCTGATGCCACACAGCTCACTGGTAACGCTTGGCATGTATGTGGCAGCATTAAGCAAAGTATATACTGTATTTCAGCACAGTTAAATAAGTCACAGATGGGCAGAACATTCATTCTATAGTCTTCACAAATTACAGAGAATCCTGCTGGGCCCTGTCAGTGTCTCTCATCTTCTGCCCAGAGAGCTCCTCTCACAGCACATATACTGTACATTTATGACATTCAAAACTGCTGACACAATCACTGAAGTCTATATTTTCCCTCAGGAGGCATGCACATTCTTTAGTGATGTTCTGTGTCTCCCTTTGGACACATGACACAAGAGTCTGTTGCTATATTTGCATACCCAACACTAATACAGCACAGGAATGGCAAGCGTAATTCTGGTTTGCAAAACTATTCTCTGCAGTGTCCTAAAAGGGAACTATTTTATTTGTGTATGCAAACAGAATGTCATGCCGCATTCATCTTCTGTATGTGATAATCAGAGCTGAGGCTCGGCAATTCAAAGAGATCCTGTTGTTATTGCTCTTATTTCTTCATTTCCTTTGCTGCTGTCTCGTTCTGCGGGCCAATACAGCCCCGGAATCCCCCAGAGAGCCAGTCCTAGCATACGTGAAATGATACGTTTTCATTTGAAGGGCCAAATGTCATCATCATGTCTCTGTTCCTTTGCTTTCAGAGCGCCTGGTTGATGTGGTGAGCTGGCAGAGCAAGTCAGAACATGGGAGGGAGACATTTATCATCCTCTCTCTGGACTACAGCCTCCAGTGGAAATCATGTGGACAGGACAGACAGCACAGACAGAGAGTGGAAAAGAAATCATTGATATTTTTCATAATTAGGGAACCATTGGTTTTGTGTTTTCTTTTTAAATTATCATGAGTTTAGTTTGAGTTTACAAATGACTG
This sequence comes from Oncorhynchus nerka, assembly GCF_034236695.1. NCBI lineage: Eukaryota > Metazoa > Chordata > Actinopteri > Salmoniformes > Salmonidae > Oncorhynchus > Oncorhynchus nerka. The sequence continues at coordinate 56,251,915 of NC_088407.1, forward strand.
TATTTTTGTAGTCTCGTTAAGTTCTGTGCATTATGTGCTGCATGTCTGTCACATAGGAAAGAAGATGTATGGACATCTAGACAGCAAACAGTTGCCAAGTTCCCACTCTCCACAGAAGGTTTCTCATGTATCATCCTCTGCCCTTTTTCAGGAGCTATCTCTGTCTGCTTTTCTGTCATTCGTCCTGAGATGCTCTCTGTCTTGCTGAATGGTAGTACACACAAAGGTACTGTACACTGCGTTAAGCGTCTTTTGGCCTGCCCAGGGTAGTTTCCCCCTTCAAAACATTGTGATAATGTTGAAGTCCTAAATCATACCCAGATGAGTGTCAAGTGCATACATTGAGCTCTTGTCTGTACAAAGCAAGCTCCATCTGTCCTATACACACACAAGACACTGATGGATCATTCTAGTCACAGAAGTGTGTGCCATTGCTTGGATTACGCACATGGCCTAATTTCAGACCCATTAGTATCAAGGATTTTGAGTCTTCCCTGCGTACTGACTTTTGTATTTTAAAGCTTGTCACACTAGAGAGTCTTTACAACATTAAGTAGCAGAATAGTATACACTTAAGCTCTTCAGGTTCACAGAGAGGGCACTTTTTGTTGCATCTGCTGCCCACATTTCTATATATTTTTTTTTTAACTCTCTGCCTTTGCGCTAGAAAGTCCTCTAAACGTACAATAACTTGTTTGAAAATAGGGGGCTATATATTTTTTCTACAATAACTGTAGAACCAAATGTAAATCAGATATAAAATACCCAAAGAGTTATACGTTCATATAGCTTGGTCAAAATATACATGTTCCACATCTTCATGGGCCATATTTTTGACCTGAGAAATGACCAGCAGAAAGCCTCCCACCTGTTGCTCTGGTGGTACAGATGTCCAGAGAGTGGCGTGGTGGGGGGGCATCACTCTGGCCACTGATTGATGACGACAGGTCCCGCAGGAAGTAACCCAGCCACCATGAGGGAGTGTTTTCTGAACCCCAAGCGGTATCCAGGAAAACAAGAGTGACTCCAGTCATTGAGCATTTGTACTGGGGGGCATCTTAATGTTTGGATATGCCGAGTCACTGTGGGCTTCGCAGGATAGGAGTAAGGAATTAACCCTTCTAAAATAGAGCTTAGGGAACCTTTCCAGATACTTGGTCAAAAGCCTGTAGATGGGGAATTATCAATCCTCTGCTACATGAATGCATAAGTAGTTGATGATTCACCTTTGAATTTGAGAGTCTGAGTTTGTGATATTCTTAGATTTTTTTTTAACAGCTAAACTATGTTTTCATAAAATAGAGAAATGGAGTTTCAGAAGCCTGTGAACAGTCTTAGAACTAAGATAAACCATGGTCTGATTTAAATCTTATGGGCAAGAGACTAGATTTGAGATGGAATCCCCCTTAATGAAATCAGGGGAATAATGGAAACACTCACTTTACATTTGCTACAACCCTATTACAGTAAAAGGTCAAAACCTAAACACAAGTCTTACATTGAAGCAGCAGAAGTTGGTAGATGTGTTTTCTGGCACTGAAAAGCAGCTGAATGTCACTTACAGTGTTCACGTAACATTAAGAGAATTTTAAGAGAGAAAGATGGTTTGTATGGAACTTGTTCAACACTGAAGAATACAAAAATGAAATATCAAGGTTAGATGTACTTGATTAAGTCAATGTTTTGTCTCTCTGTCTCTAACTCTGTCTCTGTCTCTCTTTCTCTCTCTCACACACTCTTTCACCCTCTCTCTCTCTCACACACACACACACATTCAACATGGAATTGTGATTGCATTGGTTGTCAGAATTAACAATTGTCAATTGTTCTTGATCAGACAAACATGGAAATACACATAGAAATGCCTTTTCACCTCAGCAACACACCTGGTCATTGATTGGTCCTCTCTCATCGAGAGTTCTCTGGGGTTGATTTGCGTAACTGGAAACTGTGTCAACAGATGCAGGAGACCGCTGGTCAGGTGGATTAGGCCTAATGGAGATCCTATCTATCTCTGGACTGTAGTCTGGGCCATGTAAAAATCGGCACTGTAAACGTCTCTTATCTGAGGTAATTTTCCTCAACTAATCTCTGGAAAGACGTATTTTGACGACCCATTTAAAATCAAATGAAACTAATTTAAACTGGTTTTCCTCGCTTTTTTCACTTTGTGGCAGCGCAGTGTAAGTCTTTGAATGTGTAAAACTCAGTAAACCCAATACCCCATATTTGTAAGGATTTTCAAGTTGCATTATTTGTAAAGAGATTGAGCTTATTATTGTCCCAAAAGCAATATACTCACTGGCATAGCTTGCAGGGGCACCTGCATTTCTCATGGAACCGCTACTTTCCCCATGTTGCTTGAATTCGATAGACGGAAAAAATTATATGAAATACTATTATATCTTGATGTATTTTGATTATATTTATCATGTATGTTCTTCATTCAGTTTTTAAAGTACATTATTACAGAGCGCTACACCAATATTGTTTTGCACAAACCATAATAACACTAATAGCCTAACTGACGGATTAGGATGACCAAATCGTGTCCTCATAAAATATATGTTTCACTGTACGACGTTAAGTTTATGCATACATTGTTTTGCAACATTTAACATAAACAATTTCCAAAATGATAGACCTACCCATTTTGATTGTTGGTCCAAGTATCTTGTCTCCTAAAATGACCGCCCTTTATAGTCTAGAAAATGTTCGCATTTAGTTTTAAATGTAACTAATCGAATTCGAGATGCATGACAAATACAGACTATGTAGGCTAATTGCGATGTGCATTTTACTTTGTGAATTGGAATGTACAGTTTATGGGATGGCTGTAACCTATGGCACGCACAACATGTTAGTCAATAGTTGGCTCCAGTGAGACGCACTAACTTTTGGATGGGGTGTTGGGCCTGGAATTATAAATACCTTTGTGGACGTAATAAATATGCTGATTGATAGTATTAGAGAATGCAAATCCTTCGGAGCCATCCGTCCTAGGCTGGCTGGGCTGTGCTTGGCTGGGGCTGCATATATGCACGACTTGAATGTGAGGTTAGGCTGGTCCTAGTCGTGTGGACATGGTCAATAATCTGCAACGGCCCGTGCACAGACCTTTGCATGGCAGGTGCTGAAAGCACAGTATCTCTAATGAAAATGGCATACTGAACACCACGCAACCAACATATAAGCAACGAATTACCCAAATCTAGGCCATATAATTTCACTGTTATTCCACAATGTGCAAAGTATATTCCCATTGTTTGTAAGTAATGTAATGCAATGAGGTGTTTCAATTATCACATCATCCCTTAACGTGTGTGTGTGTGTGTGTGTGTGTGTGTGTGTGTGTGTGTGTGTGTGTGTGTGTGTGTGTGTGTGTGTGTGTGTAATCCCAGCCCCAGCCTCTATTGCAAAATAACATGCACTTGATCGGTTATTTGATTTGCCTCATGGCAAGTATCCAGAAGGAGCCAAGATACCATCACTGGAGGCGCCGAATGCAGTAAGCTCCATTAACACAGAAGCAAGGCGCCCATGAGAGGAAAAGGGATTAGCACCCACACCGTTGGCCCAGCATGATGCTATCTGCAGTGATTTCACTCATACCGATAACTTCGCATATCGATTTTGGCCATCTTGCTGCCTATCGAAATCTAATTGCTACGTTCAACAACTTTTTACTCTTCTGTGGCACCCAGTGAAATCATATCTGAGCCTTAAATCGCTTATCAAACACATGTGACTTGGGAAAATGTTTTGCAGTATGTGTTTGGCATGTTCATTCATGACAGGAGCAGTTCTTTTTTTTATAATGCCTTTATTTAGAATATTTACAATGGATTTATAAAAATATATAATTAAAGCTTTTGCAGTTATTTTACATTTACAATTCATCACTTTGTTCACATCGTTGAGTTTGTATGCAGAAACCAGATTTGAAACCAATCAAGAAAATATAATGTTTTGCGTATACAGGATACAGTTCAATTGTCAATGCGACCCCTTATTTAGACTATAGCAAAATGAAAAATCAATGACAGACATTATTCCATTTAAATCCTGTATTTTACAGAAATATACATCAAGTAGGTTATTTCAATGAAAATATGACAAAACCACCAACCGCCACATCCACTACATGAGGACATTAGTCCTCATAAGTTTACATTCGTAAAGCCACATATCGACTGTAGGTCATATTTGGTTGGCTACTTTTGTATGCATATGCGTCAGGCTATAAGGGCACATTCAATATTTAACACTTTGGCAAACAAATCATAAATAGTGCTTCCACTTACTGTTTGAATTCTTGAGATGCAATTCAATTAGGTAAGGCAAGGTCTGCTGCTCGTTACATAGGCCAATTGTAAGTTCTGAGTCCTCGGTTTGCGGCACGAGCTCCCTGGTTTAAGAGGATGAGGTAGGGAGATTGAGTCCGTGTACACTGCTCAACGCCTCGTGCTGCTGCTGCTTGCTTAGTGGACTGGTGGGCTTTCTGTCTCCTGCAGAACATAAACAGAAGACGTTTGCATAGCACACAAGCAATTACTCTTTACTTCAGCAAAACTCAGAAAGAATGGCAATATTTATTAAAAAACGAAATAGTTTTCTCTTAGGCCTATATCCTACCTACCTGAAAGTAAGACGACACCATGCATGCAACATTTAAATACAAAATAGGTTATGAATAATAATTATAATAATCATATTTATAATAGTCAATGTTAGGCTATAAGGCTATTCATTTGACACCATATTTGAATTATCCATACATTATTTGACGCAATTATTATTTTCCTTTTTAACCTTCACATGACATTTACATTTTAGGCCTCCACTTTTCGTTAATTCACTGACAACATTTATCGCAAGCTGCAATTTAACCTTCAAATTCCGTCTTCTCGGGTTCACACCTCGATTCATTTGAATTTATCCATGCATAGGCATCATTTTCGTCAACGTCATATCATCTGTAAATGTAGGTTAATAACAAACTTTTTATAACACTTTGATTAACTTCATAAATTAATTTGAAATTAAAATATAAATATAACAATGACAAGGAAACGTTTTAATCGAAGCATAACTAGAATACCTGTATAAGGGCCGAGATCATTCAACCGAGATCACTTATTTCAAGGACATATTTAGGTCTATCTCAGCCTAAAATATTTCGTATTTATCTGACATCGATATATATTCACTATAGGTCCGCGCCATCAAGGCTATTGTAGCTACATCAATATTTTAGGCTGCTACAATTTCGAGACCCAAATGTAGTCCTACACTGCTTTTACACTAATACCCTAGTTTTGAGTCTCCCATTATTCGTACTCTATGATACATATTGAGAGGTTTGACAGTAACATAACTTAATATCCACAATTAGACATCTGCTGCTAGATTAATCGTAGCCTTATAAACGTGTGTGTGTGTATGTGTGTGTGTGTGTGTGGTGGTGGTGGTGGTGGTGGTGGGGGGGTTTATAGGCTATATAAAGAAAATAAAAATAAGAAAATATTAACTTAATTTGTATTTTACACTCTGTTATTGAATTTAACATAACGATTCATTTTTCCGTAGATTAAGGACAATTTAAGGGAAACGAGTCAGCTGCCAGTGGTTTTCAAATTACGCTAAAACTACGTTATCGCAGTTGTGATCAGAACCGAACACTATCAAACAAGATATCGCTTACCTTCTCGCGATGGATGTTTGAACGCCATTGAAGAGTGTATGTCTCCCGCGTGCATCGTCATGCCGCTGCTTGGGAGGGACAAACTCGAGTTCTGGGACTGCCAATGGTGTCCAGGGGTCACATAGCTACCTGGCCCACTATAAACGCCATACTGGTTCGAAGATGAGTAGGAACAAGCTGGGACATAACTGGATAATGTTGATGAAGGCTGCAACAAAAAAATACAAACAAAGGCAGAAAATGTCAGACTTAGGTTTCCCAGAACGAAACATTTCACATCTATGACGTACCCTAAGTGTGTAGGCCTATATATACATTCAACCCAATTTATATTAATCTGCTTTGAAAAATGCTGGAGGAAACGTTACAAAAAAAATGGAGGGGGGGGATTGAAACAACTTGAGAATAACAATATTTTATTAAACAGACTAATCCCTTTCAATACACACTATATTACACGTCGAGCCCAGTCTCTCTGTAGATACAGGACGCAGCTAGTATTCTGCATTCATAGGAGTCCCTGTTGTCTTTACCTGTGCATATTTTATGTCCGCATCAATGACTGATTTGTCAATTCCGTTGACTGCATGAGCAGAGGGAAACGTCGCTCTGTTGACACTACTCCAGTCCTCCATTTTCGGTGGATATCCCTCTGCTCCAGCAATAGCTGATTAGGAAACAGCAGATTGCACGTTTCAATGTCGGATCAAAATGTCTCTGATCTATTGTTGATCAGTTAGGCCTTTTCATCACCAGGCCCATCGAATGATCCAATAGAAACACAGTAGCCTAGCCTTAGTGACTGAAATAGTAAACGGGACCTACTAAATGACATGTTCTACTTAATATTGTGCGTTATATCGGCAATATTTCTTAAAATGCTATCAAAACAATATGTTTTCAAAAGAAGAATAGTGTGCCAAATTGTGCGAATCCAAGCAAGGCCTGTTGTTTTTGTTTCTGAATCCAGAACTTTATATAAGGGTTGGTCAGGAATCTATAGGAAATGGGATAAATGCAACAAGGCTATCTATCACACGTTCATATCAAGCGGAAATTTTGAGTGTCACATAAAATGATATATTATTATATCACGTCGTTCTAAAGAATGTGTCACAACTATGCCCTTTCAAAATTAGCTACATGCTAGGCTACTTGCTAAATTAATTCGTTTATTTGATGGCAGAACTGCAGCCATGCCGTGGCTAACAATCCATCTGGGGCCTCGAGGCAACACGTCACTAAAAACATGACGGAGTAGGACCTTATATTGACCTTAGGTCCCACGGGGAACGAGGAGGCTTTAATAAGTATCCTAGCCTAAGCAAGGTGTTTGCCTACAGGCACGAGTGAGTAGACCTACAGAGTAAGTTGTTTTCCTTGTGAGGCACCAAACCAAGGCCTACAAAGATGTATAGGGCACATTTCCTCTCTGATGAACTAACGTTAAAACAGGATGTATAAATCAATTCATCATATAATGAGTAATAAACTGAACAGCACGTCAAATAGCTCGAACCTGTGACCCCAAATGTACTTGGATAATTATTGGAAAATGAGTTACAACTGTGTGTGCATGGTGCCATTCAGATCAGCACGCAATCATTTGTCTGGAAAATAAATTCAATATTACACACCTTGATGATCCATGAAGGCCCTGATACCCAGAATGTTGGTGACAGTGTGTGCTGATGGCCAGGCCCTTGATATGCTTACATGCCCGGCCGTCACGGGTACTCCGGGACCGCTGCCCATTTTGCCATTGGGTGACATAGCGTTGGGGTATGAATAGGGGTATATGTGGTTGTAAGAGAGGCCGGCCTGTGTGGGGGCTTGCTTGTTGCTCTCATACTGGTTCGGCTGGGAAAGATTTCCAATCTTGTTCCGTAAAATCCTGCTGATGGAGCTTACTGAGGGCACGTTGTATTTGTCACAAACTCCGTCTGCGAGAAGCCTGTCCCGGATCTCCCAGGCAAAGATCCCCGGGTCACCTAGTTTGTAATCCCTTATGTTCTTCACCACATTCGGTGTAGTAACCCGTGGTTTGCTCCCCCCGATGGCACCGGGTAAAATAGAACCCGTTTCATTGTATCGTGCTAGTATCTTGCTCACACAGCCATGAGAGACACGAAGTTGCCTACTGATATCGCAGGGTCTGATTCCAAGCTGGGCCAATTCCACTATCCGTAGTCGTATGGCGTTGGGCAGCGGTCGTCCATTGACGAATACACCACCCAACTGATTCACCTCCCCATAGGTTTGCTCTGCAGGGAATGAAGATACATGGACATATTCAACTGTCACGAAAAGCAGACAAAACTATTTTCATGCTCTCCATACATACAGTAAATTTAACCATGGACAATGCGTGCTAATGCAAGTTATTATTACTATTCACAGCAGGAAGATATATTTAACTTACCTTGGATCTGAGAGATACTTTTGACACGTTTTAAGTGTTATGTAAATTAATTGCATCCTTTACATTAACTATCCATTTAATCAACCATTGAATATGAACTCCCAGATTATGAATATTTTCACATTAGCATATCTTTCCATTCGTTCTGGAAAGGGATGTGTCTGTCCACTTTACCTACACCCCGAAATAAACTTTCTGGTTCTTTCTGACGTTATGCAGGCGTGTTAAGCACGGTTATGCTTCCATAAGCTTTCTTTCACTGAAGCATGCAGATGTTAACGCAAGCTTACCCATTTGCCTGTGGTTCGAGATGCTTTGAAATAGTTGCCCCTCAATGGCTGAATGCGGTGGTTCTCCCTTCTGCACGAAGGAAGCAAAAAGTTAAAGAACAAATGGGACTTATAAAAAGTCTCCTCACGATGTTCTTTCCACTCTTCTGTCACAGTGCTTTGAGAGAAACTACTCGGTACAATGGCACTGAAGTGATCTTAATCCGATAAAGGCAAATTTGAGTTATACCGGAGGCTGAAGTTTGCTGGGATTCATTTGACGCGTCCCTCCACGTCAATTTTACCAGTTACGTTGGAGCTCTGGTATGATTTCATTGGCCGTCCTGACTGTGGAAAGGCTGTTACACACATGCACCATCCGGTTTGCTCAATTCAACCTCTGGGTGTTTTACATAGGGGGATGTGTCTGGGGGAAAACGTTTATCAAACATGATGCATTGGCAGGTTAAATAGAAAAGATGGAGTGACTATTCAAAACCATGGAAGAGATTATTTCAAATGAGGTGAGCTTGTGCTTTTGGATGGACTTCAAATAGGCACTTCCACTAATGTTAATTGTGTTTATAATAGTTTGTGAGTGACACTTGGAAATATAGCATGCAGTGAAACCTATATATTTTGATCAGAGCACCATTAGAATCGCATCCACCCCCCCAAAAAAATCTCTGATCTTGAACTCTTTAGGTCAAGATCAGAGATCACTTACACATATTCTGTTATAAACCTGTTATATGTGTGGACGAAATGTATTAGCACATGTATAGGCTCGTGCGTAAAGTGCAATTGCAAAGAATATTGGTATGGGATAGAAATGATATATTTCTATGACGTTTGATTTATAAAAACATTTACTAAGTCTTGTTTATTATTTTCATAAAAACATCATGTTTCAGAATCGTTTAACTCCATCAACGTTGATACATTTCCCCAACATTTGCCAACGCCATTTTGATTAGAAATATTTGTATTTTCTAACCAGGCAAGTAAGTTAAGAACAAATTATTGTTTTCAATAACGGCCTAGGAAGAGTGGGTTAACTGCCGCCTTATTCAAGGGCAGAACGACAGATTAGTGTTTTTTACCTTGTCAGCTCAGGGAATCGATCTTGCATCCTTTCGGTTACTAGTCCAACGCTCTAACCACTAGGCTAAATCCCACCTCGATGTTTTTATATTGTAATGCCTATTATTATGTTATTACAATTGTCTTTAATTACTAATATATTTTCCAGTATGCTTTACAATGCCACCATATGTTAACATGTGTTTTGTTTTTTTGGCATTGAGGGCACAAACTGACCGCCCGTGCGTCACACCTGGGAGCTGAGCTGAAGCCCATGATTTGATCTGCGAGCCATTAGACGCCAGAACGAGCAGACCATGGGCTAATAGAATAGTGTCACATGAAGTTTCGATTACAAGCCAGACCAAGGGACTCACTAACTGGTAAGGCCTTTTTTTTTACACCTCCATCCTTAGCATCAAACATGCTATAGGACCCATGTAATCAATACCTTTGTGGCTTGTAATGCTCCCAGACTATAGGGTATTGACTGAATTCCAGAGCCTAGCATTATCACAGCATGTTCTCTGTGTTTCCTGTGGAAGTTAAAAAAGTATCGTTTATAAGCTTGCAAAATGTCTGTAGTAAAAGTTAACTGTCGTCCCAACCGTAACAAGGTGCAGTGTCACTATCCTCTCTTTCTTGGCCAGTTCACTACAGGTCTTAAAGGGATCGAGACACATGGAAAACATCAGGTTGGGTCACCACAGCAACCTTGGATGGAGGCGAAATAAGAGGAGAGGGCGATCGCTCATTATGGTACAGTTACTGTGAAAATACAGTTAGTGTGATATTGATGCTCACTGCTCTCCAGGTTGTCTGCTAGCAATAGGAAATCAAACATAATGCATACAATGCAAAATGGAATGTTTCTCAATGAAATTAGCATCATTTATTGACTATCTTGATGAAGTGATACGCGACAGAACTACATTAGGTCTATATATCTGTTTTGTTTATCTTCTTGACAGGCTTTTGCTTGGATTCTGTGGAATTATGTTGAAAACTATTTTAGAAATCCATAGGACTGCTCAACAGAAACTCATCCCTCATCTGGAAAGAATAGGAATTACACCTCGTATGCAGTCATCTAGTTTTAACAGATTCCAACATACTGCCACAACTGTGCAGATTATTTGGCTAAGAGGACCACTGGAACACAAACATGTCGTGATGTGTCAGGTATAAATGCATGTTTCAAATATATTTTTCAGAAACTTTTTTGACAAGAACTACAACGTGAAATAGTTTAAGTTTAAATACGAGCTGTATTTGAATGTATTGCGAGTAAATTTGTACTTTGGAGGCACGGTAAAACTGGTAGGCCTATCTGGTATAGAGCTGATTCAGCCGCTTACTAAATCTACAGATCAAATTACAAATCAATGGGTCGACTTTCATCAATTACCAAATTACAAAGTATATTTATTTTCTTTCGAGTTTTGCATTGTGTTTTTATGAAGGCATGTCTGAGAAGATAATCGTTTAAACGTCTGCACTTTGACGCTGAAAATATGAAACATTTCTGTTGCTAACAGGCAATATTATATAATGTCAACAAGCTAATTACACTGTTATCCATAGCTTTTAAAATGAATGAATACTTACTTATTTATTACTATTAGCACCGTTAGATATTTGGTCAAGTAGGTTTACATGCATTTGTTTTTATTCATCTTCCTTTTTTTCAGGAAAATTCAGAAACAATGCAGCATGTATAGTGGGATTATAAGCAATAGGCTACATGGCATTTTAATAACATATGATTTACATTTGATTATTTCTGTAGCCTATAACTAGTTGAACATTTTCGAGTTTGTGCTTTCGTCAATCAAAGGCCAATTACTTATAATATTTTAATTATCTCTGTAGAGAAATGTATATGCAAAACGAATCTTCAACATTGTTGAATATTTGCGTACTAGATAAGCACCAATGATCAATTGAAAAGGATAATTATGACTTTTATAAAGGGACTGGGGAGTAATATTATTTAGGCTGTACGATTGTATCAGTAAAATGTAGTGACAGATACACTACACTACATAGCCTATTACGCAATAGTTTTAACACTTTCAATATTGCATTATGTACACAAAGGCCCTCAAAATTGACTGAAGTCTTTCTAGGTCTATGGAGTCTTTTTTTGTGCATGTTCCTGATGAAAAACGTGCCGAAATACATGTCTGTGAGAAGAATGACCTGCTGGTAAAGTAGGAAGGTCGTGTTCAACTGTGGCGCTGCAAAAGTCACGTGACAAAACCAAACAAACAGTTATGAAGTTCCCTAAATGCCCGTTGTGAATCGATTAACATTTGCATGAATTAAATGTAGTTTTTGTAACGGTTGAAAGATATTATCACTTTCTAACATAGTTGAAATAGAATACATTTTAGATAACGAATCAGCCCAAAACATCTCTTGTCTCTCATGTTTGATTTCCAGGAGTTAGATGTGTCTCAGTTCATTCTGTATGCATCATTTCAATCATTAACGACTGGCATCACGCCAACAAAAATATGAACTGACACCAAAAGGTTATGCTTTTCCATTACTAGTTTGATCGAATAGTTGGTGTTTGTGTTTGTGTTGGTGTTTCTGTATGGGCTATATCCTGGTCTCGAGCGCCTCAAACCAGCACATTCTCCAGTTGCGGTAGCGGCTGGAGAAAGGCCAGCATGCGCGCGGACCTGGGTCCCAACAGGTGTCCACCTCTCGTCTCATGTCACCTCTGTGGTTACAACCCATGACGCAGGAGGCTGGTATGCGCTTACTTTAGTTTTCACACACATCACCACCGCATCACTGGATGTGTTGCAAGGAAGCTGTCGTTTTCGGCAAACTGGCGGTTTCGTCACTGTACATATAGGGCCTATGGGTAGTGTTCTCAATGCCTTATGCATTAAACGCCGTGCACACATCAGGGTTATAAGTATGTTTAGCTGAAGCGGAGACCTTTGTAACCTTAGTTGCGTCTTGTGAACACTGCAGGCTAATTATATTTCACACGTTACTGTAGGTATTCACAATCGTCTTAAATTACATCATATAGCCTTGTATTAGGCTTTAGGTCTTACGGTAGTCCGGTATTTAACTACTTAGGCCTATTCTCGCGGACAGCCCATATTCTGAGCCCATATGCTGCTCAATAGATAAGCCTATGCGTAATAAACGATAATGCATAGTTGTTTTTCCGATCACACCCCTCCACGGTTTACTACTAAAGAAAAACACACCGCGATGCACCAGCAATTTTGAATAAACCCGTCTGATTCCTCTATTTTATTTTATTATTCGATTTTGCATGAAATTTCGATTTTGCAGCTAGCCCACTTACATTTGGTTAAGTTGCCTTTTCGATTATATTTCGTTTAGAAATCTTTCCAACGATTGATCATCGAAATAATATTTGGCCATTAAAAGAAATGAACAATTTCTTGCTATGGTTTTACTGTCAACACATGCCTCATCTCCCCATGAATTGATACATTGTTTTAAAATGTTTATTCATAGTTTTCAATGATAGAGAGATGCAAACAAATTTGGGTGGATATCCGTCGCTTGTTTTAACTTGAATTTGAATACGGTTGAAGATTGCAGGTGCACAGACCCAGTCCTTCAGTATTGATTGATCTTTGTTTCAAGTGACGTTGAGGAATCCTCTCTTCAAGTGTGCATGATCTTATCCTTGAATGAAGGACTTCTTAGATGTTTAGTTTTCATATAGCGGAGGCTAGTTCATTCCTTAATTAAATTACTTTTCTTTCTTCTTTAATTAAATTACTGGCCCTTATTCCCAGTGGAATAGACGAAACATATGCAAATCGACTGTTTAATAATGAATTGCACTTACCCACAACTTAATTCACTATAGCTTATCGGGCATTTTAGGTTAGCAATATTACATATTAGCCTAATACCAATTTCTCCATTGCATTGTGCCTTTTTGAAATTTACATTTTATTTATTTGTATGCGCGCGTGTGTGTGTGTGTGTGTGTGTGGCCTGGAGGCACGTGAGTATTATTTCTGTGTGTGTGTGTGTGTGTGTGTGTGTGTGTGTGTGTGTGTGTGTGGAGGTACGTGAGTAAGTGTGTGTGTGTGTGTGTGTGTTTGTTTGTTTGTTTGTGTGTGTGTGTGTGTGTGTGTGTGTGTGTGTGTGTGTGTGTGTGTGTGTGTGTGTGTGTGTGTGTGTGTGTGTGTGATATTTATGTCAATTATATTTTTCATATAATAGGATGCTCGATTTAAATGAACTATTAATAGCATGATTCACATTTTGAACTTTTCCATATGAATTACTAGCGGAAAAATCGTCCCCATGCATTTGGCCTTCAGACGTTGAAAAGGCAGATGTATACGATATACAGTACTGTCTATTAGTTAAGGTTTCAAATAGCCCTTTTCTACTTGATGGGCCATAGTGTTTTATTGAAGACCTCCGGTTTTGATTTCGTGTTTGTGAGTTTTGTGATCTCATACCTCAGTATGGAAAGTGTTAGACAGGGTCCACAATGAGTGCATCTAGCGCACTAGGATCGACATGGGCCAGAGAATGTAAAACTGGGTGTACTAAAATTCTATTTCAATAAGGCCACAAGTATTCTGTTTGGAATCGGCCCTGAGAGCAAGGTATCCTGTGCATGGATCACATCAATAAAGGATCTCTGTTGCATTTTCGTGCAGTTTAGAGACTCCTCCCATGCCTTTATCTCCTCTTTGGCTTGCATTTGTATGGGACCTATATGAACCTATATGGTTCATGAGTATGACTATATTAATAGATACACATAATAATCATACTCTTTTATTTCTATTAATCCCATCTTTTAAAACATCCATACAAATTAAGCCTGTCTTTATGATTGGGGAAATACCATGTCCTTCCCTTGTCAGGTTTTGAGTAAGCACTGTGATGCACAGTAGGCCCTCATCCTCTCACAGTGTTTGCCAGTACTCCTTTCCCCTTATATCTGATCCAGAGGTGATGTGTAGTTTCCCTTGTGCTGCTAACGCTGGTGGGTGCAGACCTATTAGAGGAGGGTTGGAAGGCAGGGAGCAGCACAGGGATTTTATGGCCCAGAGACCCACTCTAGGCTGCAGTACACGCCTAATGAGAGTGTGCAGTGCCATGTGAGACATGCCAGCTTTTATCCGGTTCAGTAATTGCTTGTGACCTTTTCGAAACACGTCCCGTGTGCAGAGGGGAGTCTAATTGTTACATGGGGAGGGAGCCTTGTCTAGCCGTGTAGGAATATGCATCCCTTTTGATTCTAGGCTGTATGTGCAGCAATCCAAAAACCCACTCAGACAAATACATTAGATTTGTACAGTACTCCTCCATCTCAGAAACCAAGCTTTTATACAGAGAAAAACTCACATATTTTGTCCCCAAATAAATATGCTTCGCAATGTAGCACAGCTGGGCTTGCAAGTGAACTCATTTGGATTTCATTTGTTAAATGTGTATTATCTGTACTGTGGAGTGTAAAAACAAGAATTAATGGCTGTGGACTAAAATGGCTCCACTTCATGATGTTTTTCCTTTACAGGAATTGATGGACATTGTTGGCAGAGATGGCTGGTAAGTGCTGGATATTTGTGCATTTGTGTGTGTGTGTGTTCATGTGTTTGTGAGTGTGTGTCCTATGGCACCAATAAGAGACCAGCTATTTGTCACATGCACTGAATACAACAGGTGTAGACCTTAGAGTGAAATGCTTACTTACAACAATAGCCATCAGTTTTAAGAAAAATAACTGTTAAGAAAGTATTTACAAACAAACTGAAGTAAAACAACAACAAAAAACATAACACATTTAAATAAAACGTAAAAATAACTAATAATTAAAGATAAACAATAAAAGAACAGTAGTGAGCCTATATACAGGTGTCAATGTGTGGGGAGCACAGGTTAGTTGAGGTAATGCTTCATTGTTTATATTCTATATTGTTGGCTGCACTTGAAATCCATAACATGCTACATTGTTTATATTCTATAGTGTTGGCTGCACTTGAAATCCATGACAGTGTTGCTAAATATTGGGGACAAATCTGGCTTTCATTAAGCATGGAAATATATCAAGGAAAATATCAAATAGGTCCTTTTTAAATTTATTGTGCTGTGATCCAATAAAATGTCGTCAGAAAATATGAATAGGGTGATTGTTAACATTCCCAGTTTGATCTCTGTCTATTTAGACTTGTTGCCCCCCACCCCACCCCACCCCCTCCCACCACCCTACACACTACTCTCACGTACCCATCAGCGAAGCATATCTGGTAAACACAACCATAAAGCAGCTATTTTCATTACTCACAGATAGTTGAGTCCCACGATGCATTCACTGCTTTAATAGATGAAGGCTTACTGTAATACACGCAAGGAGAGGCATATCTGGAGGGAATGGAACAGTGTCCCCTACAAAGATAAAAACACAGTAATCAGTGACCACAAATTCAATTTGTCCATATGGAAATATTATCTTAGAGGATCATAATGAGACACGCCTGTGTGTAACATCTGACGTAGGGGTTAACCAAGACAAAGATACATCATCCTCTCTCAAACCTCATCTAGCATGAAACTAATTAGCAATAACGGAATGCAAAAAGTGCAAAGACGTGTAAGGGATCACACAGATACAGTCTGTATGAATGCAATGGCTGAGGGATGATGGTCAGATTGTTGAATCAGGTAGTGTGTGTGTTTTTTAAACTAGTAATGCGAATGAAGATAATCATAATGTTTGCCCTTTTTGTGTTTATTAGTGATTTAGTGATTATTAGATTACTACCTGGACAGAATGCATTCGAATACTACCTCTACTAGAACTGCCTCTACATATGAGATAGACAAGACGAGACCAGAGCATGGGCTATCAAAAGATGATGAAGGCCTCTGAAATTATAAACTGACATAGTTTCATGGGTTTGTGTTGCAAAAGTTCAGGAATTCCTTAGAAACACTCCATATGAAGTGATCACATACTCATGTATTCCTTTAATACTATTTAGGCTTTGTGTGATTCTGTGACTAAATCTATTCTGTATTCTTGATTAAGTCTTCTAATAAGCTTCATTTGGCTACATCAGTGTATCGTTTATAAGGCATGTTTCCCAGATATGAATCCTAATTGGATCAATGCAATTGTTTTAATTGGCTTGGTAATGTTTGCATATGACGTCGGAGAGCCTTCTTCGGTATTTGTGTTGTAATGTTTCTACTACAGGTTTTATAATCTGTGACGCCGTTGGCATTCCATTGTTGGTTTTTGGCAGTGTGGCATGGCCGGGTTTGAGTGGTGTTCTCTCGGTCTGCTATCAATTTACTGGAACACTTACAACTCCAAAGAAGGCTACTGACTCATGTTTGGTCTACTTGGATATCTTCCCATGATATGGAACAATTCTGGATTACATACTGTAGATGTATTATTTGCATTGACTTCTTTTCTTTTTACTTTATAAATATGTGACACCTTATAGTATACTATAGACTGTTCTCTATGCTACAGCATGGCAAGTGTGTGTTATCTATCTATCTATCCTGTTGCTGAGACACTTTATCCCTACCAATTTGTACATACAGTGCATTCAGAAAGTATTCAAACCACTTGACCTTTTCGACATTTTGTTACGTTATAGCCTTACATGCTGACCAGACGGGACACGTCGCATGCGCGAGCGTCGCAAAATAAATGTAGAATTATTGCACCCACACTGCTCACGCGCGTCAACTAGCGTCTGCGATGCCAAGGGCTAAAATAGAACTCCTTTCTATTTCTGACGCAGATCGCGCTGAAAGTCCTGCCTCTCCCATCTCCTCATTGGTTTATAGAAGCAGCTACCCACGTGCCATCTCCTCATTGGTTATACCCACGTGGGTGATTGAAAGACGAACTGTTTTGCCGGTCATTGTGGTAATACTGAGAAAGTTTAGATGCCAATCACCATATAAGTTCAAAGATGAAAAAGCCTGGAAGGAGGAGAGATGACTAGAAACGATTCGGTCGGCAGTTTCATGTGTGGATTAATTGGCGGAGTAGAGGAGCTTGTGCATTTCAGGTAAAATAACAACTCAATGTTTATATCCCAGGACAAATTAGCTAGCAACAGCAAGCTAGCTAAATAGGACAAATTAGCTAGCAAGTGCAAGCTACAGTAACTAGCTAAATTGCCATACATGTTTAATGCTTTTCGACCTGTCCCCAAATTAATGTCATTGGTTCAGAGTTTGTTTCGATATTTTAACCTGGTGACGTTTGGCGTTTGGTGTAGGGGGACAAAATAAATGTATGCACGATGGCGCATGCACGCAGCCAGTTTGGGTTCCGTGTTACTCTAAAATGGATTAAATTGTTTTTTCTCATCATCAATATACACAACATACCCCGTAAAGACAAAGCAAAAACAGGTTTTTAGAAATATCACTTTTACATACAGTACATTTACATTTACATTTAAGTCATTTAGCAGACGCTCTTATCCAGAGCGACACCAGTCAAAAGTTTGGACACACTTCCTCATTCAAGTTTTTCTTTATTTTTTACATTGTAGATAAATAGTGAAGACATCAAAACTATGACATAACACATATGGAATCATGTAGTAACCCAAAAAGTGTTAAACAAATTAGATTCTTCAAAGTAGCAACCCTTTGCCTTGATGACAGCTTTGCACACTCTTGGCATTCTCTCAACCAGCTTCATGAGGTCATCACATGGAATGCATTTCAATTAACAGGTGTGCCTTGTTAGAAAAATATTTGTGTAATTTCTTTCCATCTTAATGCGTTTCAGCCAATTAGTTGTGTTGTGACAAGGTAGGGGTGGCATACAGAAGATAGCCCTATTTGGTAAAAGACCAAGTACATATTATAGTAAGAACAGCTCAAATAAGCAAAGAGAAATGACAGTCCATCATTACTTTAGGACATGAAGGTCAGTCAATCTGGAAAATCATGTAGAAAACAATAAAATAAAGAAAACCCTGAAATGAGTAGGTGTGTCCGAACTTTTGAATGTTACTGTAAATATTCAGACCTTTACTCAGTACTAAGTTGAAGCAACTTTGGCAGTGATTACAGCCTCAAATCTTCTTGGGTATGACGCTACAAGCTTGGCACACCTGTATTTGATGAGTTTCTCCCATTCTTCTCTGCAGATTCTCTCAAGCTCTATCAGGTTGGATGGGGAGTGTCGCTGCGCATCTATTTTCAGGTCTCTCCAGAGATGTTTGATCGAGTTCAAGCCCAGGCTGGGGCTGGGCCACTCAAGAATATTCAAAGACTTGCCCCGAAGCTACTGTGTGCTTAGGGTCATTGTCCTGTTGGAAGGTGAACTTTCACCCCAATCTGAGGTCCTGAGCGATCTGGAGCAGTTTTTCATCAAGTTTCTCTCTGTACTTGGCTCCGTTCATCTGCCACCACCATGCTTCACCGTAGGGATGGTGCCAGATTTCCTCCAGATGTGACGCTTGGCATTCAGGCCAAAGAGTTCAACCTTGGTTTCATTAGACCAGAGAATCTTGTAGAGTCTGGCCAATCTACCACAATGGCCTGATTGGTGGAGTGCTGCAGAGATGGTTGTCCTTCTGGAAGGTTCTCCCATCTCCACAGAGGAACTCTGGAGCTCTGTCAGAGTGACCATCGGGTTCTTGGTCACCTCCCTGATCAAGGCCCTTCTCCCCCTATTGCTCAGTTTGGCCGGACGGCCAGCTCTAGGAAGAGTCTTGGTGGTACCAAACTTCTTCCATTTAAGAATGATGGAGGCCATTCTGTTCTTGAGGACCTTCAATGTTGCAGACATTTTTTGGTACCCTTCCCCAGATCTGTGCCTCGACACCATCCTGTCTCGGAGCTCTACAGAGAATTCCTTCGACCTCATGGCTTGGTTTTTGCTCTGACATGCACTGTCAGCTGTGCGACCTTATATAGACAGGTGAGTACCTTTCCAAATCATGTCCAATCAAAAGATTTTACCACAGGTGGACTCCAATCAAGTTGTAGAATCATCTGAAGGATGATCAAGAGAAACAGGATGCACCTGAGCTCAATTTCGAGTCTCATAGCAAAGGGTCTGAATACTCATGTAATGAAACTTATTTCCATTTTCTATTTTTAATATATTTGCAAACATTTCTACAAACCTGTTTTCGCTCGTCAGTATGGGGCATTGTGTGATTGATGAGGAAAAAAATACATATTTAATCAATTTAAGAATAAGGCTGTAACGTAACAAAACGTGTAAAAGGGAAGGGGTCTGATAACTTTCCGAATGCACTGTATCTAAGTAATTTACCTCGTACCCCTGCACATTGACTCTGTACTTGTAAGTACCCCGTGTATATAGCCAGGTTATCATTACTCATTATGTACTTTTTTTCCTCTGCATTGTGGGTAAGTTTCTCTACACCTTTTCTACATCTTTTCATTATGAAGCATTTGACAATAAAATGTGATTTGTAGTATTGAAAAATTTGATAAGGACAAATATTATTGACCCCAGAGTTGTATAGTAACAACATTTTATTTTGAATTCATTGCACTTTTCCTCTGATGTTTTCATGTCAAGTATTTCTAGTATAATTTTACACAGCACAGGCTTGAAGGGACAGAAGCTTTGAAGTCATGCCCACCTATTTTATAACCTGCAACAACCATGGGTTGTGCTTTTTGAGAGCAACTCAGAGCATGGAGAATCCCCATTGAGCTGTACCCCTCAGATATATAAGTTCAGAATATGTGTATATGTAGTGTTACTTTTTCACCTCTGTTAGGGTTAGTGTGTGCTGTCCTTGTTCATACAAGAATGCTGTGGCCGGGCCAGCCCAGAAAAGTGTGCTCTGGGACATTCAAGGCCTGCTATCGAGAGGCAGTGTGATATCATTTTCCGGCAAACCAGAAATCAAGGCCTTGGACAGACCTTTTCTATGTCAGGGATAGGGGTAGTGTATGTTTTCTGACAGTTGCTCCTTTCAAGATTAATGGGTTTATGAGAACCGTGTGTCTTCCTCCAAAAGCCAAGCTCAAAATCTGTCAGTGTTACCAGCAGCATAATAGTGAAGTCCTGACATTGGAATCCAAAAGACAGAGTGAGTTTTGATGTCACAACAGAGCAGAATATTGTCTCTATACTGTGTGTGTGCTCATGTGTGTATGTGTTTTAAAGACTTATGTTTGGTATAGCCATCTTGATTTTGTTATATTAGGGACGGAAAAAGCGAACCACTTTTGTTCCATGTGTTGACCTTCGTCTGTAACAACTTTAACAATAGGATTGATATCTGTAGGGATGGTAAAAATATAGATTTTTAGCAATGTAGGTTCAGCATCTTTGAGTTGTTATATCATGCACTCCAAAATGAAAACAGTTGCATAAAACTTCAGGTTTGGTTTAAGTTTCTGTAGGTGACTTTATCATTCTTGTTTACTCTGGAGATGAAGAGGAGAAGAGTAGTTACAGTAAATGACATCTGACCAAATAATTGATGTATGATTCATTTTTGAATATTGTTATCATGTACTTATACCACTGAATGCAACAGCATTTCACTTATCTGTAATTAGTTTCACATCATTGGATTTTATTTCTTTTAAAGTAGAAAGCAGAAAAACACATGCCCTTTTGATCTGGTGATCATGGACACAAGAGTGGTCTGAACCCCGGAGAGTCACCGTTAAATTGGTGGCTCAAGATGAGGACTAATCATCTCCCGTACAGGCTTTAGGGCTGGATTCAATCCGTATCGCCCAATATCACGGAAGATACACATTATAGCTCGATTGAAATTTAAAGGCAATGTTCCCACGTTTGTGGAGACTGTGTTCACATTAAATGCTGCATATGTCGGCTCAATCGTAAATTACCTTTACATTTTCACGCAGATCGTTCACGATACTTCAGCGATACAGATTGAATCCAGCACTTAGTTGCTGTGGGTGGATGTGAAATCTAGGGTGATCAGGAGGCAAGGCAATGGCATCCAGGCAGCCTTGTTGTATCTGTGTGGACCTCAGTGAACCACTGCCAGACACCCATAAATACGTTCCCTTATTTCTAACATGGCGTGGATGCCAGTTGGGGCTAGAAGTGGGTTTGTTTTGGGTGTTCTCAATGTATTCCCGCCAGCGCCTCACTTCCACGTTTCTCATAAGAGAGCCACTGACTTCCTGAAATGCATATGTATTCATACTGGTAGTCGTCTGTCATTTCAGTGATTTGTTGAAAGCTGCATAAGTTAAGTCCAGTGTCTGTACAAAGGAGACCTGTTTGTCCAGACACACATGGATTAATCAACTAGACATCCCACATTCACAAAGTGTAGTGTCACATAAATGCAGAATCAACATGAATTTGAACCTCAACTATGTTCAGTAATCCTAGCCCTGGGTATTCAAATCAGTATTGAATGTGGAACCAGCTGAATCTTACTTACAGTCAGTTTAGAGTATTTAGAACTGACTACTCATTAAAAAAATTCTTTTGCATTCTAGAAAATAACTCTTGAATAACACTTACTTTAACACTTAAACTTAAGTAACACTTGAACAATTGCAGAATCCAAATGAGATTTCATTTCATAGTATTTGAAATACAGTGCACACATGATTTAATAAGTCTTCTTTTAAACCTTCCAAAATGGGGGACCGTAGCTCACTCATACAAGTGGTGAAATGCCTGACATGTTTGCATAGAATAGGGACAGGCAGGACTGCATCCAAGCCTGGACTTGCTGGCCAAGACAAAACACAAACATACACACACACACACACACACACCCAAACACACAAGTAGATGGAGGAAATCACTACTTTAGAATTACAGATAGAGGATCTTATTTTGACACGTATTATCACATCAAAATAATCCTGCAGCAACAGGATATGAACGTTTAGTCCATAATGTTGCTTGATTGGTGGTTAGGATGTAAACTGGTCCAATTTAGGCTCCATGGAATGTGCAATACCAATATAAACATGTGTTAGTGCAGGTGTCACGTCCTGACCTTAGTTCCTTTTTTATGTCTCTATTTTAGTTTGGTCAGGGCATGAGTTGGGGTGGGCATTCTATGTTTTGTGTTCTATGTTTTCTATCTCTATGTGTTTGGCCTGGTATGGTTCCCAATCAGAGGCAGCTGGCAATCGTTGTCTCTGATTGAGAACCATACTTAGGTAGCCTGTTATCCCATTTTTTAGTTGTGGTTGATTGTTTTCTGTTTTGTATGAGTACCTGACAGAACTGTTGCGTTTTGTTCTACTTTTGTTTCAGTGTTCCGGTTATAATAAACAACATGGACACTTACCACGCTGCGCATTGGTCTGATATTTCCTACTCCTCCTCAGAAGAGGAGGAGAATCGTTACAGAATCACCCACCACCAAAAAAGGACCAAACAGTGTGATAACCTGGAGCAGAGGGTTCTGGACTCCTGGACTTGGGAGGAGATACTGGAAGGCAAGGGACCCTGGGCACAGGCTGGGGAATATCGCCGCCCCAAGGAAGAGCTGGAGGCAGCGAAAGCTAAGCGGCAGCGAATTGAGGTAAGGCAGCGCAACAGGCACGAGAGGCAGACCCCCCCCAAAAAAATATTTGGGGGCACACGGGGAGTGTGGCAGAATCAGGTTGGAGACCTTAGCCAACTCCCCGTGCTTACCGTGACGGGCGTCGTACTGGTCAGGCACCGTGTTATGCGGTCAAGCGCACAGTGTCTTCAGTGCGTGTTCTTAGCCCGGTGCGCTACATCCCAGCCCCCCGTAAGTGCCATGCAAGAGTGGGTATCCAGCCAGGGCGTATTGTGCCGGCCCAGCGTGTTTGGTCTCCGGTACGCCGTTTCGGCCCAGGGTATCCTGCGCCGGCGCTGCGTGCTGTGTCTCCGGGTGGCTGGGAGGGTGCAGTGAGTCCTATGCCTGTTCTCCGCCCGTGCCGGGCGAATGTTGGTATTGAGCCTAAGGGAGAGGTGCGAGTGGTATGCACCAGATCTCCAGTGCTCACCCACAGCCCGGTTCAACCTGTGCCTGCACTCTGGAGGGTCCGGGCTAAAGTGGTCATCCAGCCTGGAGGAGTGGTGCCAAGGCTGCGCACCAGAGCTCCAGTGCTCCCCCACAGCCCGGTCCATACGGTGCCTCCTCCACGCACCAGGCCTCCTGTAGGTCTCCCCCTCCAGGTTCTCCCGTCTGTCTGGAGCTGCCAGAGCCGCCGGTCTATTCGGGGCCCACTGCAAGGGTCCCCAGTCCGAGGTCGGCGGCGAGGGTTGCCGCTCCAAAGGCGCCACTTAAGTGGGCCAAGACGATGGTGGAGTGAGGTCCACGTCCCGCGCCAAAGCCGCCACCGCAGACAGATGCCCACCCAGACCCTCCCCTATGGGTTTAGGTTTTGCGGCCGGAGTCCGCACCTTTGGGGGGTACTGTCACGCCCTGACCTTAGTTCCTTTTTTATGTCTCTATTTTAGTTTGGTCAGGGCATGAGTTGGGATGGGCATTCTATGTTTTGTGTTCTATGTTTTCTATCTCTATGTGTTTGGCCTGGTATGGTTCCCAATCAGAGACAGCTGGCAATCGTTGTCTCTGATTGAGAACCATACTTAGGTAGCCTGTTTTCCCATTTTTGAGTCGTGGGTGATTGTTATCTGTTTTGTATGAGTACCTGACAGAACTGTTGCGTTTTGTTCTACTTTTGTTTCAGTGTTCCGGTTATAATAAACAACATGGACACTTACCACGCTGCGCATTGGTCCGATATTTCCTACTCCTCTTCAGAAGAGGAGGAGAATCGTTACAGCAGGTTTTCAGTGAATATTTGTAAATCCCAAAGCTCATCTGCATTCCCTGCAGCTCAGGGACATTCAGTGACAACAGAGTGATCAAATTAAGATAATCTGTATGTGCTATAATTGAGTTGGGCCCTGCATTGAGTTAGCCCCAGCACAGTGCAATATGATTAGAAATCCCCTTCTAAACATACAGCCACACACCCCCACTTTACCCCATCAGCAATGAGAGGCTGTTCAGTTTACCTCATTGTGAAATGTCCAAAAGCAGAGCATATACAGTATGTCCTAATAGATGGACAGGGCAATAAGAGAATACCGGTGGGACATTTTTGAATGTTTGAAATGAGAAACAAACGAACTGCCATGATGCCTCTGTTGGCTGTATCAGTGAATGCTATGGGATAGAACAGATACGACAGGGGAGGAGGTGAGCTGTAGCTGAAAGCACACGACAACCTGTATAACAAGAAGTTCTCTAGGTTTGCACACCTTCCCCCAAACACATCTTAACCTTCAACTGCTGTACCAGGAGCCTGTTGTGCTTGTTGTTCCTGAAAAGTCTTTATATGCCTGGACACTGGACAAGGCTGAGAGTTCTGTGTGATTCAGTTACAAAACCTATGGGTGGTGCTCTGTATTCCCACTTACTGACCATGGGGTGCAGCGGACAATATGCATTCTTTGACAAAATAGTCTACATTAAAGAGAATCATTTGAATCTGTTTCATTTTGTGCTGTGTAATGAAATGGGTAATGATCAGAATATGCAGCACCTCAGAAAGTATTCATACCCCTTGACTTATTACACAATTTGTTGTGTTACAGCCTGAATTCAAAATGGATTAAATAAAAACAATTCTCACCCATCTACACACAATACCCCATATTGACAAAGTGAAAACATGTTTTTAGACATTTTAGCAAATGTATTGAAAATGAAACACCGAAATATCTAATTTACATAAAAATTCACATCCCTGAGTCAACACATGTTAAAATCACCTTTGCCAGCAATTACAGCTGTGAGTCTTTCTGGGTGAGTCTCTAAGAGATTTGCACACATGGATTGTACAATATTTGCACATTATTCTTTTAACAATTCTTCAAGCTCTGTCAAGTTGGTTGTTGATCATTGCTAGACAGCCATTTTCATGTCTTGCCATAGATTTTCAAGCTGATTTAAGTCAAAACTGTAACTAGGCCACATTCAATGTAATCTTGGTAAGCAACTCCAGTGTATATTTGTCTTGTGTTTCAGGTTACTGTCCTGCTGAATGGTGAATTTGTCTCCCAGTGTCTGTTGGAAAGCAGACTGAACCAGGTTTTCCTCTAGGATTTTGCCTGTGCTTAGCTCTATTCCGTTTCTTTTTATCCTAAAACAAATCCATAGTCCTTGTCAATGACAAGCATACCCATAACATATTGCAGCCACCACCATGCTTGAATAAATGATGAGTGATAATGAGAGTAACACAAAAATCTAAATTGGATCCAGTTCAGGCTGTATCACAACAAAATGTGTGAACACTTTCTGAAGGCACTGTACATAAAGGTGACTGGGGTTTTTAGCAGAGGAATGTCCTAGTCATGTCCCCGTTGAGTTTTCCATGCGCCATCCTGAAAGACAATAAGACATTGACTGACAGAGAGGAACAGTTTATGATGACACTGCCATGGGAATGTTATATGTCAATTATTACTCCATTCATGTTCATTTTAGAATGATTTTGTGGCAGGTTTGGGGTGTAGAGGCCTCAGATATTTAGTTGAACCACTTTTGCATAGAAAACAACATCAGAGATTGCTAAATGTCAATATGCAATGTTGATGAAACCATCTTTTCCACATATAAAGCCAGTGTCTTAATAGTGATAGTGGTAATTACAGGGTTGGTCAAAGGTGTCTCTTTGCGCATACAAGCATGTGAGCGAGCTCACAGTGCTATGAAAAGTCAAGGAGAGATTACGTTAATCTGGTATAATTAGATGAGGTTCACACCTTTAGCAGAAGTTTGCAACAAAGGGAAATTATCCTTCCCCCCCACCTCAATAATGCTACCCTGTCATTATCTCACAGACAGTTTGTTTAGAGGGATCAATTAAGGATCATTTTATGCCGTTCAGCTATATGGCAAACACCTTTGCGTTGGACTTACTTTCTTCCTATCAAGGCAGTGCTGCCAAAAGAAACGTGAAGGGTTGGAAACTTGATGTCAACAATGCTGTTGCTAAATCAAAGCGTCCCTCTCGGAATCATTGTGCAATTACCTCGAAGGAGAGGCTTTCGTGGAAGATTCAAAGTGTCTCCATATGCTGCAGAGCATAACCTTACACTACATCTCAAAAACATCCAGAGAAATGGAAGTCTGAGTGTCTCTCCTTGAAGAGGAACCGGTCCCAGACCTTCTGCCCAACAGGGAGAGAAAATTACTACACCAAATCGAGAGAAGGAGAATCTTTCCTTGGCAGTAGATGTAGGGACACGGTTCCAGAGCTACCCTCACTCGATGAAACAGCAAGGACTTCTGAATGAAGTACGGCACCGAGTCATCATCACACAAGACTGGGTGCTAAGAGCAACTTGAGGGCTGAAGAGGAAAGCTGTTCTCTTTGTTGCAATCATGAAGAAGATAAAGCTGAAAATTGTTAGGGTGGTGATGAAGATGATTGCATCCTTTCATTTGACTATTTTGAAACACAGTACTTGGATTCAGTGGGGTGTATTTTGAACTTGCCAGCAGTGACATCACTGTGTAAACATAACCTCTAAGTGTTGCATATGAAGATGTGCATCGTCAAACCCGACCACTTGAGAAGAGATACCCTCCCGAGGAGGATGACTTGAGGTCTCTTGTGCTCTGAGAAATTGTCAGTATGGAAATGATGGATTTGCCTGATAGTGGTAAGAGCCAGGTTAAGCTGTGCTCCGTCAGCGGCATTGCTTTAATATCAATAACACGGAAGAATGCCTGGTTTCAGAGAGGAACATTCGGGGAGCCCCGCCAAGGAGGCTTGAATGGATTCCAGACCCAAATAGACCACCAATTCCCCATGGAGACGGGCCCACAACCTCAGAGCCAAGCAGAGACTAGCAGGCCTCCTGTGCTGTGCTATTCTGTTCTGTGTATCCTGTTGCTCTCCCACCATGTAGCCAGGCCCTTGCCCAACATAGAGTTTACATCTCCAGATCAAAGTGATAATGGGCCTTGATTAACAATCTAAACAAATCGAGGTCTCATTGCCATTGAGTTTCCAGAGAAGTCAGGATGGGAGACCAGATTGTGGCCCTTCCTCTTTCTACTGGGATTGGGATGCATGTATAGTGAAAATGATTGACAGTGCCTATAGGCTACCGTTCAATGATTTAGATCTCTATCAGCATATCAAAATATTGGCATGAGAATTCAATTAGAAAACTCAATAATATCCATGTTAAATAATAAAAAAGGAATGACCGGAATACAATAAAAAAATATATATATCATTTTTAGTTTTAAAATGTGATTATTTTTGTACAATTAGCTCATTATTCTTGGGTTTTGTGTGTTGGCTGCTTGAGTTGTATTTCAGTTGTAGGCTATTCCTCAGTGGTACTGTATGACTCTTCAGAACTGGAGGAACAGGTTGAAAGTGATACACTTTCTTTAGAAGAAGCCAGCCTAAATCAAGCGTGACATTATTAGCATTCTAGAGTTTAAATGTTTGAGTTAAATGTAGAAATGGATTTGTCACTGTCTCCTTGTCTTCCGATGATTAATTCTATCAGTAGATGTTTTCCCCCCTCGTTTTTTTTCTGAACTTAAGCCAAAGCAAGCACAAGCAAATCCTGGAGGACACATTTGACTGGCTGGTTTAAACAGTTTTCTTTTTTTCTGCTCGCGCACAGCAAAGAAATAAGAAGTAATTTTTTAAAGATGTCTTGAAGAATTTTTTTTTTTTTTTAACAATGTAGAAATGTGTAAAACATTAAAAAAAAAATTGGATTGCCATTTCAAATGGGCCAACTTCATTCAGGTTTTGTTCATGGATGTGGTGCTTTGAAACTACTCTGTGGTAGAACTTTACAGAGGTGCAACATCATTAAACCCAGTGGCTTAAAGCCTTTACTGGGCCCAGGACAGCGAAGGTGGGATGAGCGGCGATAGCCCAATCCCTTTGAAGTGTGCCTTTAAGTCTCGTCTCTGCACCTTTGCAAACATACAGACATCCCCCATCCCCCTTCACTGCACTCTGGGTCATATTGAGTTCTCAGGGAGAATGTAGATAGCTGAGATGCTGTCGATAAGGCAGTGCGAAGTGATGACACGATTGCAGAATCAGGCCCTCTAACGAGGCGCAGGCCACGGGTGAATAGGAACGCGTCGTTCAGAGGTCACCTGGCATCTCAGTCAAGACGGAGACGAACTGAGCTTGAGCTTGGCATTTCAGCTACTTAAGTCTGATTTGGATTGCTGCTTCTGAAGTTAAATAAATCAAATCTGAGAAGCGTCTACAGCGTATTTTATTCTTTCACACTGCTAAATATGTCTCCTTTCAGCAAAAAGGATGATCCTACTTCTCTTCTATTTCCTCCAGACAGAACCACTAACCTTCAGCGGACTGACCAGTGAGGAGAGCCTCATTACTACAGTCATTAGTGTTTATGAGATAGCTCAGCAGCAGTGGTAGAAAAAGTACCCAATTGTAACACTTGAGTAAAAGTAAAGATACCTTAATAGAAAATTACTCAAGTAAAAGCGAGTCACCCAGTAAAATACTGCTTGAGTAAAAGTCTAAAAGTATTTGGTTTCAAATATACTTATGTATCAAACGTACATGTAATTGCTAATGTATACTTAAGTATCAAAAGTAAAATAATATATATAAATCATTTCAATACCTTATATTAAGCAAACCAGATCACTTTTTTTAAAGATAGCCAGAGGCACACTCCAACACTCAGACATCATTTACAAACAAAGCATTTGTGTTTCGTGAGTCCATCAGAGCAGAGAAAGTAGGGATGACCAGGGATGTTCTCTTGAGAAGTGAGTGAATTGGACCCTTTTCCTGTCCTGCTAAGCATTCGAAATGTAACAAGTACTTTTGGCTTTTGGGTGTCAGGGAAAATGCATGTAGTAAAAGGTACATTATTTGCTTTAGGAATGTAGTGAAGTAAAAGTCATGAAAAATATAAATGGTAGAGTAAAGTACAGGTAACCCCAAAAACAACTTAAGTAGTACTTTAAAGTATTTTTACTTAAATACTTTACACCACTGCTCAACAGTACAACCAGAGAACTTCCAACACAAGCTCATAAAGCCTTATCGGCCTCCTCATGTCTTAGTGTAATTGGAAACAGAGAGACAAGGAAAACAACAAAGTCATGGAGGACAGTGATATAACTAGAGTATACAAGAGGCCTATTTTATATCCTGCATCACTGCATACCCATAGCTTGACTTGATCAAACTTTTCTTTTGGACGATTTTAATTGTATCCTCTGATGATCTTGTGTCCTCATTCTACAATTCAAATTAAATGCTTCTACTGAAGAACTGTTTGAAGAGTGCTGAAACCACTGAATTAAAATCGTGCCAAAGGGCCATAAAGAACAGTTTGTTTTCATTTGTCGGAGAATTCCAGCACCAGTTATCGCTTCACACCACACAGAGAGAGAGAGAGAATGTGCGTATGTGCTTGCATGCATGTTTGTGTGTGTTAGAGAGAGAGCGAGGGAGAGAGCATGACCGAGCCTTGCTCCTTAACAGTAAATAGGCCCTGGGGTGAACCCCCCCCCCCCCCCCCCCCATAGTAGTTTACATATAAACACCCTGAACATGCAGGTGGAAATAAGGGCCTATAGGGGTGAATAAATAGAATTCTGGCCAACACACAAACAGTGGAATTTTTCAGACAGACTTGGACTTGAACAATCTCTTATAACTCCTCTTGTCTTTTGCCACGTAACACTGACAACTTTGTTATTATATCATCTTTGTGCTTGATGAACCAGTAATCACTGAACACATTGCAACTTTATTATCAAACATTTGTTTCTATATAACATAGGATGATATTATGAACATCGTGATGATTTTGAATGAGAAGGAATAAAGTTACAGTAAGAGAAAGCATTGTGTGACAGAAGAACACATACAAGGACAATTTATGTCTAGATGACAAATAATGTATATAAAGGTCTAAGGTGATAATGCGTGAAAGGTCTAAGGTAATTATGCACAAAGGTCTAAGGTGGTAATGCGTAGAAAGGTCTAAGGTGATAATGCGTGAAAGGTCTAAGGTAATTATGCACAAAGGTCTAAGGTGGCAATGCGTAGAAAGGTCTAAGGTGATAATGCGCAGAAAGGTCTAATGTGATCATGTGTAGGAATGTCTATAAAGATAATGCGTAGAACGGGCGAAGGTGATAATGCGCAGAAATGTCTAAGGCGATAATGCGTAGAACGGGCGAAGGTGATAATGCGTAGAAATGTCTAAGGCGATAATGCGTAGAAAGGTCTAAGGCGATAATGCGTAGAAAGGTCTAAGGTGATAATGCGTAGAAAGGTCTAAGGCGATAATGCGTAGAACGGTCTAAGGCGATAATGCGTAGAAAGGTCTAAGGTAGTAATGCGTAGAACGGTCTAAGGTGATAATGCGTAGAAAGGTCTAAGGTGATAATGCGTAGAACGGTCTAAGGTAGTAATGCGTAGAAAGGTCTAAGGTAGTAATACTATAATACTGTAATGCTCATAGACTACTATCATAGATCACAGACAACATTGTAATCCCCCTTCGTATGACCCAATCCACAGCAAAAGGACCATTGTTAACTTATACTCATCAACTGGTTGTCGATCGATAAGAAAAAATATTTAACCAAGACGTTCACAATACTCCGATCAGGATGAAGTTCTTGTAAAGAGGCCCTGGTTAAATTTCTACCAAGTGCAAATGCACCACCGTCTGGCCTGGAGTGGAACTTCCCTCTCTAAGATCTATTTATATACAGGAAGCCCCATGACACCATATACATTACTTATTTCCTGGTGTAGGATGGAATAAGACAATGGTTGCATTCCCCTGCTGACTTTGCATGCATTAACCAATGGTTGTGTGCCACGTCATCGACTGTGTTATCGACTGACAGATTGCTATAAAACATGATGTGGTTTGCTGATAAGTAAAACTCAGGCGTTAAGATCTGGCAGGCGTCAGCAACGTCTGTGCAGAGGAACGCACCCAATATCAACCTATACTTACTTCACTTCCCCTGAAGTGCAACGGACATTGCCCCTGCTAAGTAAATGATAAATATCTGCATTAAAGCAAAAAATAAACACATTAATTCTGACCCAAAAATCAACTGCAATAATCAATATCATGAACATTTCAATTAAACATATATCAGTTGTTGGTTTTGAAAACAATCCCACACAGGATTTGGGGCACCACTGATGTACTCCACTCTCTTCCAAAACCAGTAGATGGCAGCATAGACCAGAAAAATGAGGAATTGGTTATCCCTGAATAGTCTGAGTTGTCAAAACGATATACTCTGTCCCTCCTAGTCTACATTGCTTCATCTGCACCTCCTGTATCCTTCCGGGCTTAATTCTGAATGTGTATAGCCTTTTAAAGTGTTTTATTCAAACAGATACTATGAAATACTAAAATACAGACATCAGAACATATGTAGAACCACAGGAGTTATTGAAAAGGGAGTCGTCATGAGTTTCATGTTGCACCAGAGGGTTATAGTCTTTACCCAGCAATCTCAGAGCCTGGGCAGCACTGCTCTAACAGGCATATCTACATGGGATGCAAGGAGAGAGGAGGAAGAGAGGAGTAGAGTTTACAAAATGTAGACATTGTTTGTAGGGCCGGTCAGAGACATAAATGGTAGGTACTGTATCTATTATGTTGAGATGATACTCTACTGGCCTTGGTGATGAATCTATCGAGGTTATGAAAGTAGGCAAACTGGTGTTAAGCTGGTGTAAGTTGAGGTTTTAACATGTGTAGACCCATCTATTGTGCATGACATGCCCCACAAGGGCGGAATAAGGCCACATTTGATGACTTTCATTGAGTATATTTAAAATACAAAGCAGCTTTACGTATTATGTGGCATTTTAATAAATCTGTTAATTGTTGTATGACGAACCTTTTCCAATCATTGATGAAAGACTTCAAAAAACCTTAAGGAAGTACATCTTCCAAACTGACTTAGTGGAGGTCTATGATCATCTTTCTCTCTGTTGAACATTCAGGTTATGGAATGGTTAACCCCATATTGTTTATCCCTATTCACTGTATTCCAACTTCAAATCTATCATTTCTTTGAGGTGAAAAGACATCAATAACTACAGCAGAGACCTGGCAAGAAAACAGAACCACACATCTAATTGAGTTCACACTACATGTCACCCAATTGTGAAAGTGTGAAGAAACAGTCTCTAGAAGTTGAAAAGATACCTCTGATGGATTTGACTCTTTATTTGAAGAAATATTGACATCTAAGCAAGGGATTTCTTTGAGGTTTAGAGATATCAGTCTCCCTTGACTCTGCCATTCATCTGTTCAACCCGTTCCCCTCCACGGTGAACGTTGAACAAATCTGCTGACATTGATCCTGCTTCTCTGCAGACCTCATTTCATTTCAGTCTAGGAAGAGCCGACTATCTTCCAGAATCTTGACAGACAATTGTATTTACTATTTTCTTTTCACAAGCCAATAAAGGAGGAGCAGTTATTGCATCAGATTATATGCATTTTTTTCATGATTCCAATTTATAACTCTACACTGAATAATGATACAGTTAAGAGATGACAGCCCATGATAAATGGGGCCTCATATAAAACACATTCAGAGTGAAGATTGGCTGGAGATGAATTGCTCACTGATGCAAACTCATGATAAAGCACAGTAAGAGCCACTAGAAGACGTAACAATCTGCTATTCATTTTGAAGTGATTTTGCTGGTTAATAAAAGAGCCCAAATTAAAAATATATTTATTCTGAAAAGACATTGGGGGGGATATCTCCCCTGTCACACACCTATCCCATCTCATCCTCCCCTTAGTTTGAAGCTGAAGCTTTTAAGTCCCTCTACAGAGCAGCACAGCGTCTCTGACTCAGTATTTGTGATCTCCACCTCGGCATCCGTCAATAGCTTGTCCACAGAGGGGACTCCAGAACAGGCTGATATCACTCATGTTGCTTGGGGAGCCGATTTGTAGTGTAATAATGTGGACATACAGAGCTATGACAGACTGCCAGCAATGTAGCATCTACAGCAAGTCCATACTAGTAGACATGAAGGTGGTTGAGTGTGTGTAGCTATGAAGGGGTTGATGGTATGCCCCTTAGTTGCCCTGGATGGTTTGAGCTGTCTGGCTGGTGTTGGTGAGCAAGGAGAGGCAGGAAGCAGAATATCCAGAGCATGTTATTTATATTAAGACTCTTGGAGCCGGTGCAGGTATTTACAAAATGTACAAAGTACCCAACAAGATACTGGACCAGGCTCAAAGTAATGTAATGAATTGATAAATAACTAGTCAACTGAAATACACTATGTACTGAATACAAAAGTATGCAATCTCCACAGACAATCATTGGCAGTAGAATGGCCTTACTGAAGAGCTCAGTGACAATTAACGTGCTCAGTGACAATTAAAGTGGCACCGTCATAGCATGCCACCTTTCCAACTGTTTGTCTGGAGCTTAATAAAATAGGTTTCCATGGCTGAGCAGCCGCACACAAGCCTAAGATCAGCATGCGCAATGACAAGCGCCAGCTGGAGTTGTGTAAAGCTCACTGCCATTGGACTCTGGAGCAGTAGAAACGTGCTCTCTGGAGTGATGAATCACATTTCACAATCTGGTAGTCCAACGGACTAATCTGGGTTTGGCGGATGCACAGTGCTAACTGTGAATTTTGGTGGATGATGAATAATGGTATGGGGCTGCTTTTTGTGGTTCAGGCTAGGCCCCTTAGCTCCAGTGAAGGAAAATCTTAAACCTACAGCATGCAATGACATTCTATACGGTTTTCTACTTCCAACTTTGTGGCAATAGCTTGGGGAAGGTCCTTTCCTATTTTAGCATGACAATGCCCCTGTGCACAAAGCGAGGTCCATACAGAAATGGTTTGTCCAGATTGGTATGCAAAAACTTGACTGGACTGCACAGAACCCTGACCTCAACCCCATCAAAAACCTTTGGGATGAATTGGAACGCCGACTGCGAGCCAGGCCTAATTGCCCAATATCAGTGTCCGACCTCATTAATTGTCTTGTGGTTGAATGGAAACAAGTTCCCGCAGCAATGTTCCAACATCCAGTGGAAAGATTTCCCAGAAGAGAGGAGGCTGTTAAACAGGCAAAAGGGGAGACCAACTCCATATTAATGCCCATTATTTTGGAATGAGATGTTCGACGAGCAGGTGTCCACATACACCTTACATTTAAACTCAGTTTCTCACAATTCCTGACATTTAATTAATCCTAGTAAAAATTTCCTGTCTTAGGTCAGTTCGGATCACCACTTTATTTTAAGAATGTGAAATGTCAGAATAATAGTAAAGAGAATTATATATTTCAGCTTAAATTTCTTTCATCACATTCCCAGTGGGTCAGACGTTTACATACACTGAACTAGTATATGGAAGCATTGCCTTTAAATTGTTTAACAAGGGTCACACGTTTCAGGAAACCTTCCACAAGCTTTCCACAATAAGTCGGGTGAATTTTGGCCCATTCCTCTAGACAGAGCTGTTGTAACTGAATCAGGTTTGTAGACCTTGCTCGCACACACTTTTTCAGTTCTGCCCACAAATCTTCTATGAGATTGAGGTCAGGGCTTTGTGATGGCCACTCCAATACCTTGACTTTGTTGTCCTTAAGCCATTTTGCAATAACTTTGGAAGTATTCTTGGGGTTATTGTCCATTTGGAAGACCCATTTGCGAACAAGCTTTAACTTCCTGACTGATGTCTTGAGATGTTGCTTCAACATATCCACATAATTTTCCTACCTCATGATGCCATCTATTTTGTGAAGTGCACCAGTCCCTCCCGCAGCAAAGCACCACCACAACATGATGCTGCCACCCCCTTGCTTCACGGTTGGGATGGTGTCCTTCGGCTTGCAAGCCTCCCCCGTTTTCCTCCAAACATAACAATGGTCATTATGGCCAAACAGTTCTATTTTTGTTTCATCAGACCAGAGGACATTTTTCCAAAAAGTATGATCTTTGTCCCCATGTGCTGTTTTTGTATGGCTGTTTTGGAGCAGTGTCTTCTTCCTTGCTGAGAAGCCTTTCAGATTATGTCGATATAGGACTCGTTTTACTGTGGATATAGATACGTTTGTACCTGTTTCCTCCAGCATCTTCACAAGGTCCTTTGCTGTTGTTCTGGGATTGAGTTGCACTTTTCACACCAAAGTACGTTTATCTCTAGGAGACAGAACGCGTCTCCTTCCTGAGCGGTATGAATGCTGCATGGTCCCATGATGTTTATACTTCCATACTATTGTTTGTACAGGTGAACGTGGTACCTTCAGGCATTTGTAAATTGCTCCCAAGGATGAACCAGACTTGTGGAGGTCTACAATTGTTTTCTGCGGTCTTGGCTGATTTCTTTTGATTTTCCCATGATGTCAAGCAAAGAGGCACTGAGTTTGAAGGTAGGCCTTGAAATTATTTGACAGATACACCTCCAATTGACTCAAATGATGTCAATTAGACTATCTGTAGCTTCTAAAGCCATGACATCATTTTCTGGAATTTTCCAAGCTGTTTAAATGCACAGTCAACTTAGTGTATGCAAACTTCTGACCCACTGGAATTGTGATACAGTGAATTATAAGTGAAATAATCTGTCTGTAAACAATTTGACCTTCTCAACCGATTGCTCTGTTTGGCCGGGCGGCCAGCTCTAGGAAGAGTCTTTGTGGTTTCAAACTTATTCCGTTCCATCAGGATGATGGAGGCCACTGTGTTCTTGGGGACCCTACGGACAATTCCTTCGACCTCATGGCTTGGCTTTTGCTCTGTCATGCACTGTCTTCTGCAATAATCCGGCGATACGGATTGAATCCAGCCCTTAGACTAGAAAATAGTACTGCTTTTTTAGACCAGCGAAATTATTAATAAAGTTTCTGATTTAGTCTTAATTTTTTACTGTCATATTCAGTGTTTGGAAAAGGATTTAGTTTAGATTAAATACAAGTTGTGCTGACCATTATTAAACACACATATACACTGAGTATACCAAGGAACACCTTCCATATACTGAGTTGAAGTGCAGTAACTTTTGGGACAGTAACCGAAGGTTGCTTGTTCAAATCCCCAAGCCGGCTAGATGGAAAAATCGTCTGTTCTGCCCTTAAGCAATACAGTAAACCCCCATAACAATTGTTCCCCGGGCACCGAAAACGTGGACATCGATTAAACCAGCCCCCCGCACCTCTCTGATTCAGAGGGGATGGTTTAAATGTGGAAGACACATTTTGGTTGAATTGCGTTCAGTTGTGCAACTGACTTGGTATCCCCTTTCCCTTCCCTTTATGAAGCAGATACTCGTTGAGAGCTATGTTTATTGGAAATATTCTGATTCCATGGGCCATGCTTATTTGACATTCATAGTCTCACTGAACATGTAAAAAAAGTGGCAGAACGTTTTAAATCATGGTCAAGTGGTAGACAATGCAGAATATTTGTAGCTGTCTCTGCAGAGGAAAAAGGCTACCACACAAATAAAACGTAAAAAGAGAATCGAGATTCTTCTACCAAAGCATTGCCAAACAATATCAAACAAGTAGGCCTGTTCTTGTTGGACATACTACAAGTTTTAAGTTCTAAGTGCTCTTTTCACTAGTCCCGCTATGCCCTCAGACGAACCATCAAACAGGCAAAGCGTCAATACAGAACTAAGATTGAATCCTACTACACCGGCTCTGATGCTCGTTCGAATGTGACAGGGATTGTAAACTACAAAGGGAGACCCAGCCGCGAGCTGCCCAGTGACGCGAGCCTACCAGATGAGCTGAATGCCTTTTATGCTCGCTTTGAGGCAAGCGATACTGAAGCATGAATGAGAGCACCAGCTATTCCGGATGATTGTGTGATCACACTCTCCGTAGCCGATGTGAGCAAGACCTTTAATCAGATCAACATTCACAAGGCCGTGGGGCCAGACGGATTACCAGGATGTGTACACAGAGCACGCGCAGACCAACTGGCAAGGGTCTTCACTGACATTTTCAACCTCTCCCTGACCGAGTCTGTAATATCTACATGTTTCAAGCAGACCACCATAGTCCCTGTGCCCAAGAAAGCGAAGGTAACCTGCCTAAATGGATACCGCCGCATAGCACTCTCGTCGGTAGCCATGAAGTGCTTTGAAAGGCTGGTCATGGATCACAACAAGACCATCATCACGGAAACCCTAGACCCACTTCAATTCGCATACCACCACAACAGATCCACAGATGACGCAATCTCAATCACACTCCACACTGCCCTTTCCCACCTGGACAAAAGGAACACCTATGTGAGAATGCTATTTATTGACTACAGCTCAGCGTTCAACACCATAGTGCTCACAAAGCTCATCAGTAAACTAAGGACCCTGGGACTTAACACCTTCCTCTGCAACTGGATCCTGAACTTCCTGACGGGCTTCCCCCAGGTGGTAAGGGTAGGCAATAACACATCTGCCGCGCTGATCCTCAACACTGGGGCCCCTCAGGGATGCATGCTTAGTCCCCTCCTGTAATCCCTGTTCACCCACGACTGCGTGACCAAGCACGACTCCAACACCATCATTACGTGTTTTGACGACACAACAGTGATCACCGACAACGATTAGACACCCTATAGGGAGGATGTCAGAGAGCTGGCAGTGTGGTGCCAGGACAACAATCTCTCCCTCAACATGAGCAAGACAAAGGAGCTGATTGTAAACTACAGGAAAAACAGGGCCGAACTCACCTCCATTCACATTGATGGGGGTGTAGTGGAGCGGGTCGAGAGTTTCAAGATCCTTGGTCTCCACATCACCAACTATCATGGTCCAAACACACCAAGACAGTCATGAAGAGGGCACGACAACACCTTTTCCCCCTCAGGAGACTGAAAAGATTTGGCATGGGTCCCCAGATCCTAAAAAAGTCATACCGCTGCACAGTTGAGAGCATCTGGACCGGTTGCATCACCGCCTTGTATGGCAACTGCTCGGCATATGACGCAACTGCTCAGCATGGCGCTACAGAGGGTAATGCGTACGGCCCAGTACATCACTGGGGCCAAGATTCCTGACATCCAGGACCTATTTACTAGGCGGTGTCAGGGGAAGGCCCAACAAATTGTCAAAGACTCCAGTCACCCAAGGCTCCTTAACAGCTTCTACCCCCAAGCCATAAGACTGCTGAACAATTGATCAAATGGCTACTTGGACTATTTACATTGACTCCCCCATCCCCTCTCTGTTTGTACACTGCTGCTAGTCGCTGTTTATTATCTATACATAGTCACTTTACCCTTACCTACATGTAAAAAATAACCTGTACCCCCACACATTGACTCGGTACCGGTACCCCCTGCATATAGCCTTCCTATTGTTATTTTATTGTGTTACTTTTTATTATATTTTTTACTTGTTGTTAAGGGCTTGTAAGTAAATATTTCACTGTAAGGTCTACTACACCTGTTGTATTCAGTGCATGTGACAAATACAATTTTATTTTATTTGTAAATGTAGTGTACACAGAACACAGAGAATAAATATTTTGGGGTAGGATGCTGCTGCATCTTCAGGTGGCCTATGAAGTGGATGTTTAAGCGCTTGCCCGCCACCCCTAGCCTTTCTTTATTGTTTGGGGCGATGTGCATGGAAAGAGCGATATTGTACACATTTGAATGATAAAAGGTGGCTGGCTAATGAGAAAATGCAAATGAGTTTCCGATGACAGGCAGACAGTGGCCTCAATTTGATGTAGAAACAAGGATGAGGGGAGAAATTAGCGGCGGAGCACATTCAGCTTGACACCTGGGTGACGGATGAGCTCGCCATCATTGTGCTCATGGGTACAGACAGATGCACAGGGTGTCTTTCTGTTAACGTGTGTGCGTGTGTGTTTGTGTGTGTGAGGGGGGGGGGGGGTCAGAGGAAGCTCATCAGGACAGGTGACACCACATGAAGTGGAGGGGGGGCTCTCTGTCTCCAGGAGAAGTGGCCGATCAAATGCAGGGTGCCAGGGGTCGACAGGGTCGACCTGTCCCAGTGTCTCTGTGAGTGGATGGAAGGCATCCTCCTCATCACTGGTTCTACAGTCCACAGGTAGAATACAGGATGAACACAGGGGGACTACAGCAACACAACATCAAGAAGCAGTAACACACTGTACGAGTGATCATCTACATAGTGGACATAGAAGAGATATGATGATGGAAAGTGATGATGCATCTGGGGTGCTTCTTCCTGTCAATTACATTTCTTAAAATTACTCTTTTTATAAGAACACTTTTAATGCAGGTTTCTTCCTCAATTTTGGCCTTTCTAGGGAGTTTTTCCTAGCCCCCGTGCTTCTACACCTGCATTGCTTGCTGTTTGGGGTTTTAGGCTGGGTTTCTGTACAGCACCTTGACATATCAGCTCATCTAAGAAGGGCTATATAAATACATTTGATTTGATTTGATTTGAAAGGGCTAAACTCAACCAAGAATCAGTGGTGTGTAATCATGGGTGTCAAGGGAAGCCAGGCGTCCCCAACAATGCTAACAAAAATCAAATAAAATCATGTAGAATTTATCCTTCGTCTCTCTGTTTCATAATTGTTCTTCAAATCGCAAGTGGTTGAATGTATCTCACCGAAGAAAGCATCCGAGAGCGCAAAACACCACCCATCTGTCTCAGTATGTGTAGCCCAAAAAGAGTCTGACATTGTTGCCGCCCGTAGCATTGAATTCAACAGCAAGGGAAGCCAGCAAGCACTTGGCATCCCTTGATAAAAAAAAGTATAAATAAAAGCCAATCAGTGTTGAGCTAAACTGAGTGAGTTCAACTGTGAATGGTCCTGGAGATGGGGATTGTTAGGTGGCTAATAGTATTACAGAGAAACAAAAACAGGACAAATCTGAGGGGGCACCTGCCCCGGTGCCCCTGTGCCCCCTATGTGCATGACGCTGCTGCACACACACACACACACACACACACACACACACACACACACACACACACACACATAAATCAATACAATGGACAGCAACATGATATTCAGCTTACCTTGATTAGA
The DNA here is from genome assembly GCF_034236695.1 of Oncorhynchus nerka. NCBI lineage: Eukaryota > Metazoa > Chordata > Actinopteri > Salmoniformes > Salmonidae > Oncorhynchus > Oncorhynchus nerka. Next base: position 56,292,447 of record NC_088407.1, read on the forward strand.
CTAAGTTGTTTTTTAGTATCTTTAAGTTATCACTGTATAGGTGATTTGATGGTATTGAAATGATGAAGTTGAAATGGTGCCGGAATAGTGGAGGCAGCTCCTGATGTCTTTGCAACTTGCAGTAACTCTCCATGGTCCTAAATCAATAGGGCCGAGCAAGGTTAATGAAATATGTAATACAAATCTCCAAACTCCTTTTTGTTTTGTTTTAAAGCACTATTAAATGCTCCAGGGCAAATTTCGTTAGCATTTATGCATGTTTTTCTACATTTAGAAAAAAATATCATTTATAAAGCCAACATTATCCTTTAGGTCTGGTACAGCAAATACTTAAAAAAATGTAAGCATATGTTGCAGAATAGTGATTATAATATTTTATTGACAAAAAAATATTGACTCCATCAGTGACGGAGTTCACAAGCCACGACAATAGATACTCAAAACATACATATTTTTTCCTTTCAAAATAAAAGTTCAATACAAACATTTGTAAAATATGGAAAAGTATTCATTTGAAAATCCCCAATACTAATAACCACTCTCAGATCTTTCAGAATTCTGATGGCATTGACTTTAAACAAAAATCTGATGGAGTTGATGTTTTAAGGAGTTTTTTTGTTTTTTATTCAAGTGGTATACACAGTAGCAATTTTTTTCCTCAGTAGCTTTGACTGAAACCTAATTAACTGCAATATATTTGAACCACTATTCATATTCTATCTTTATCTATCATGTAGATGGAATTGATAGTTAATTGTTGTGACCATGGTGATTCCAACATTGTTTGTTTAAATCTATCAACAGTGGAAAACTTTATAGACCATGAGTGGTCTTGTTGCACTACGTGTAATTACATGAATAAGGGGTCCTTGTTGTATAGTTGACCCTGCTCATTCCTGATTCATTTAGGATTTGAAACAAATCTGACGGAGTCGACCCAAACTCCGGACACATCTCTTAGGAATTACACTTTTGAGAGAAATCATCTTTAAAGTCCGAAGGCTATTGCAAGAAACTAAATTAGAACATTTTTCTGTTAATTTCCATGAATGCCTGTTTTTTTTTTTTTTAACAACACTTTTTTGGAGACTTTGAAATTGGGATCCTTTGTTTTGGACAAGGGCATAGAGCCGACATGGAAATGAATAATATTGAAAGCATTTAGAAATGTCCTAAAACAAACCTTTTCCCTTATACAATTCCCCCTAAATGTACATATAACACTCAAATAATGTAACAAAATCTATTTTTTTCAAAGATTGTCTTGACTTTCAAGAATCTCTGAGCTAATTTTCTGCTGTTCTACACAGTTTGCCTGAGGCTGAGAGACATTTTTATAGTTTTAACACAAATGTCCTATAATTCTGACGTGTTCACATGCTATCTGGTAACCACAACCTCAATTAGCCACATCGTTAGATCTCAGCCAATAGAAACAAAGAAACAACTAAACACATGAACACAATTTGCTGTTAAGGTTGAGATGGCGGATAAGTTAACTTTAGAACTGTTAAAGATGTGCAAGTGAATGAGTGACTAAATACATACACAAAACACAACTTGCTCTAAAGAAATAAATAGGATAAAACCAGAAGGTCTTCAGGTGAGGAGCCACTTCCTCACACTGAACCTATTCATTCCTGCCGAAATAAAATCCATACTGTATCTCTTTACAACATTTACTGGCAGCTGATGTGAGCACATACTCTGTAGATACAGAGAGATATGAAGCTCAGTTATATTGGTGTTAACACTGGACATTTTCACAATGCATACCATTTGAATGACCGGGCACAGTGCAGGCTTGTGCTATTATGTTTCACAAGCAGTTCTCAGAAATCATTCAGCACACCCAGGGTGAGTGGAAAAGGCATTTGGTAAGTAAACACTGTGGAATTCTGTTTTTTTTTGTGGGTAAATGCAGTCTGGCTGAGCCCAATTCAAAACCACCCACAGATTTAAGGAGAGACACTATTCAATTCATTACCACTCTACCATGACTTAAATAGATTCAACAACGATATCCTTATGTCAGAGAATGGTATATTTCCTCAAAGGACGTATCCAAAAGTGTTAAGAATGTTTTGTCTAATTAATGAAAGATTGTTCTGTTATGCATCAAATGCATTTATAGCTAATATCTCCAATCCTCTAATCCCATATATGACCTATATTCAGGCATAGAAATGAGCTCGGCTCCTACACCATGAAGGGTTTAGAGCCACATCACATATTGTTAGTCCGTCGCAACTTATTACTCCTACACACCATTCTAGAAAGAGAAAAAGGAGGAGAAGGGAAAAGAAAGAGAATGGGTTGTGAAGAGCCAGTCTCCGGTTATCTCAGTTGGTCTCCCCTTGAGATGTTTATCATCCGTAATTACCTGACACCCTGATAGTTCCAGACAACGGGAGCTCTGCTCTCTTCAGCCACTCAGTGACATCCTAGCAACATCCAGTGTCCTCCCCACACAGGCCTTCAGTCCTTGGAGAAGACCCCAGACCAACTTGGAACAACAAGGTCTGAATGGGCCCTGGCCTGGCCTTTGTGTGGCCCCACTGCAGTGTCTCTTTATGTACACAGTCTTTGACGCTGTATGTTTTCTGTCCCTTAATTGCATCGCCCTCTGCTTCTCCCGGTCAATCAATACCTCCTCCCCGGTGACATCAGCCTCTCCTTTCACTGGGGCCATTCCAGGTGATAGGAGTTTCGTGGGAGAGTTGGTAAGAAAAAGGCTTCATCATGCCACCGACTCCTGAACCCAGAATGGACGTTTTAAGTACCCCCCCCACCCCCCACCCCCAACCCTCTCCTCAACAGACCCCCCACCCCAAGGGTTATCTGGAGGACTGGAGGTCCAACGAACTCATGGGAGTTGGCCATCAGAGGAGTTTGGGTGATGTTTAGTTTAGTTTATTAATTCAACCATTTAAAAAACAAGCAAAAAAGCCATACATGCACATGAATAAAATCATCGAGGATAACACACAATAAAGTCTGGGACTTATTCCCATTGTGGTCCTCTTGAGACAAGATGGATAGACAAGATGGAACACAATATGGCAGTGAAATAATAAAACAAAAACATAGAAGAAGAACACCTATCTCATCATTCCAGTTACCTATCTATTATCAGAAACTGACCAAATAATACATACATTAACAGTGTATAACTTCATCTAAAACAAGGGTAGACTGGGCCCTTTGATTTCAGCAACATTCAAATGTGTTGTACTACTGAGCATCACTCTGGCCCTGTGTCTGCTTTGGCTCCTTCCCAACAGGCCCAATGGACACTTCATGGTGAGTGTGGTTAGTGGTACAATCAGCTCCATCAACAAAATATTTTCCTGAACCTTGAGTCTGGAACATTGGAGAGAGGGAGTTGACATGCCTTGACTATCAGTGTGTAAGTGTGACCGATCACATTAGCCAAACGAGGCCTAACCCTCTCCTGTATCCAATTCACCAAATATTCCCTCAAACAGCACGATAACAACGTTTAAACACCGCAGGACATAATGATCTTTTTGTGTACTTTAATAAGGACACATCTGAATGTTCAGTTGACATAAGCACAGACTAAAAAATGTGGTAGAATGATATTATCCCCTTCATTCTACGCAATTAAAACATTAATGATTAATTGGTCCCAACTAACACAACTGGTATGCAAATTCTGGGATTTTAGAGAGTTAAAGAACACAGGGATTTTTTTTTGCCAAATGGGAGCCATTTAAAGTCGACCTCTTGAAATGTTATTTTTCAATGCAATGTGATGGCGCTGTTTAATTTGAAGAGGTACTTATCTCAAAGTCAACATCTTACTTCTGTTTTTCTGACGCACGCTTGGTCACCGTATATTAGTTGGTAGCCTGGCAACCACAAGAGCAAAGCTTGAGCAAATGGATATGTTTGCAATATGATGGGCCCGGTGCACTCCTCCAGCACTGACCCCGCCAGCCATTTTGTTGTGGCCCGTGAAGGTGTCAGTTATAAACGTTACCTTGTCTAAGCAGGTGTGCCTGTATGGAGAGGCCTGCCGGCTCTGAGGGGGTCACCAACCCCACACTGTTACCCCCATTTATTTAAATAATGGGCCATTAGGACGGCTGGATGTCCAATGTGAAAGTAGCTGTTTGTGGTTCTGGGATAAAAGAAGTAATTACCTGAGAGGGGACGATGTGCTGCTGCTGCTACTGCTACTCTTCCTCAGCTGGGCTCCAGGGCTTAGACTGAATATACTCCCACCATTAGATGGCGACAGAGAGGGGAGTAGAGAGATGTACAATCTAGTCTAGACCCTGAGGAAAACTGGCATGAGAAGCGCACTTAGAAAGTTGTCTGTATATCAAAAACCAATACACTGTGATTACTCTGGGGAATGGATATTGAGAAATTAGTTATAGTCTACCATAGTAATAGTGAATAAACTTTGTGATAGCTTAGATACCTCATTCAGGTTCTGTAATAGACATTGAGCTGGTCTATGTGCAGAATAAATATCCTCCCCTTGCCAAATAGCCGCAATCACTTGAATGTCATTCTATTCTATCCTCATGACTGCTGTATTCACATATAATAGTTTCATGAGTATTTTTTATCACACCAATAGTACTTTATTCAGCACCAGAGTTCACTGCTTGAAACAACAAGTGAATTACACAAGGTTGGCGGTGAAGACACAAAATGTAAATCATGTCACTGTAAAATTAAGCATAAAGAATAGGTTGCTGTCAAACTTTTAAGAGATTGAAAATATACTTGTTATTCTTAACAGGCATTGTTATTCTTATTCAGCTTCCTACAATTATTAAACTTAGGTGAGCATGTAGAATCGTGTTTTATATTGCGTTAAGCAAGACATTTAGCTAGCTTAGCAATGCACAAATGGTTATTTTTAGTCGATATTATAACCCCCCTTGCTTTCTAGAACCCATAGCTCAAGAGGGCCTTGCCATGCAGTCAAAGGAAAATGTGGATGGGCCTTACCTTTTTAATGGAGTTGTATTCATATAAACCAACAAGATGGCCAATTAAAGATGAGTTCTCAGTCATTAATTTGCCCTTGGAGGTTTATTTTTCAATTGATATCACTTTATAAAGGCGTCCTTTCAATTTTTTATAATGGGAGTCCAATTTTATTACCTCCTCTAATGGATTTCTATCTATCTTCACCACTTTCGAAAAAAGTTTTCACCTCTCCACAAAACGTGTTAATTGCTATCGTGGGCCTGCATAAAAGAATATCTACAACTTAATTATCCTGATATGTTGGCTGCCCATCTGTAAAAGCAACACTGACATTTATAAATTGCATTTTCCCTTTTCTGCTTTTATTTCGGACACATTGTTAATCAAAAGGCTTCAGAAATGTGCAGATGGGTAATGCCTGCTTCTTTAAGGATTGGTCTGGTTCAAGGTGAGTGTTACATCCTTTTGGGCCCTCCTGTTTCACTCCATTGTGCTCTATGAGTGATGTATCTGGATTGGATCTTGATGTTTCACTGTGCACCATACGGACTACTTTCGGAAGCCTATGAACACACACATAAAAACACACTATAAGGTCTACAATGCAGAGAGGCAAGCACTGATTACCAGGTGTGACTCACAGATGAGTGGTCATTGCTGATTTCAGCACCATCTAAGGTCCAAAAAGGCTTTTATTTTCACGTCAACATGTTTGAGATCAGAATATAAACCCTGAGACTCTGGTAGTTTTCAAAAACTAGATTACTGTATGCTTAGTGCTTACTATGTCAGATTTAGTATATGCCTACATTTTTAGCATATGTAATACATAGGAACTGTTATCAAGAATAATAAGACAAAAATACAGTTGATACTAGTACAATATGCCTTCTACAGATACAGATATAGGGTATATACTGTAGGTTTATACAGTTCCGGAAGGCAGGGGGGGGCTATAATATCTAATAAAAATAACAATTAGTTTGTTTCTAAGTGAGCTAAATGTCTTGCTTAAAAATTCTACAGGACTTCTCCTTGACAGAAGACAACTTAATCACATGCAATCACATTTCAAGGGTATTTCACTTGCCATCATTGAACAATTGGCCGTTATCCGAAAGAGCATTGTCATAAAATTCTTTAGAGCTCCATATCATTTAATCTGTTCTCGAGTGAAACATTTTACAGGATTCTTCTTTGTATTAGTGAACAAAGTATATGAGTCTTTTCCTACCTTCAAAGGCACTTCGATAAAGCTCTCAATATACTTTCAAATGTAGCTTTAAAAGAGACTGGATATGAAGTACACGTTACATAATAGGCCTAATACTCTATGTTGTGTATGCATAAGATAATTATTTGTTTGAAGACTCTTTATATCAACTATGAAGTCCAAGTCATGTAAATGTGCCATGAAATGAAGCACGTTAAGTGCTAACCAAAACAAAGGCTAGTTGAAAGTGCAAATTCTAAGAGTGATGCTGTTATAATGATGTTGTGACAGTAGCGTAACCAGATATTCATTAGGGTGGGCCAGCAAAAATGTGGGTGTGCCCCCCCCCCAAAAAAAAAATGAATCATTTTATTCTACACATTTTGTCATGAGGCTGAGAGAAAATCTTGCTGTTTTGATGCTAATTTCCTGCAATTCTACACATTTTGCGATGAGGTAGAGAGGAAAATGTACAGTTTTATACCTAGTCTCATACTATTCTACACATTTTGCAATGAAGCTGAGAGAAAATGTTGCATTTTAAAGCTAATTAAAGCTGAAATATAGATGTGTTGACTGTGATAAAGGCACTGGATTATTTTCTAAATGAACAAATGAAATAAGCAGTGGCATGATGCATATAGTCATAGAAGCACAGTGACAGCCTCAATGCGGTCATATTCGTGGCTTATTGGGGGTGTGGCTTTTAGTTAGCTACTTTTTGGCCACCCATCCCATGAGGGTAAATGTCATTCCAGTTCATCTAAATGTCATTTTAGTCCACAGCTTGCTATGAATTCTATCTGATTGTGTTTGTATGTTTAGGTAAAAAATACAAATAATGTCCTGTTTGGAACACTGGCAAGTAGAGACCCACTGTGCACAGACGTTAGTGCAACATCTAGTTTTGATTTACATTTGGTTGAGTTGTCAACTAACATGAATTCAATGTGAAATCAACAAAAGAAAATTCACCCTGTCATTGGATTTAGGTACAAATTTGAGTGAAAAATGTTACATTCCGTTACATTAATGACTTTTTGCAAATCCAATCAATTTTCGACATTGATTCAACATCATCACATAATTTTTGTTGTTGTTGAAATGATGTGGAAAGAACATTGATTCAACCAGTTTTTGCACAGTGGGCTTGGCCCCCCAGTGTGTAGGCCCGTGCCTTCATGGCTGTGTTAAAATAATGTCAACAAAAATTAACCTCTACAACCACATTCAACCATCTTTACACATCCATAGTTTATTGTTCTATGGAGAACCATTACTGTATTACTGCAAGCACACCACTACATATCCACAGCACAAATGTACAATACCACTATACATCAATATTAAAAGGTAAGTGTGTGTACAGTGTGTGTGCTAGCATGGGTGTGTTCCTGTATGTCTCTTCACAGTCTGAGTTGTTCCATAAGGTGTAGTTTTATCTGTTTTTTCTATAAAATTTTACTGCTTGCATGAGTTACTTGATGTGGAATACAGTTCCGTGTAGTCATGGCTCTGTGTGGTACTGTGTTTCCCGGAGTCTATTCTGGACCTGGGGACTATGAAGAGACCCGTGGTTGCATGTCTTGTGGGGTATGCATGGGTGTCTGAGCTGTGCACTAGTTGCTTGAGCAGACAACTCGGTACTTGCAACATGTCAATCCCTCTCACAAAGACAAGTAGCGATGCGGTCAATCTCTCCTCTACTTTTAACCAGAAGAGATTGACATCTATGTCATTGATGTTAGCTCTCTGTGTACAATTAAGGTTCAAGGCGTGCTGCTCTGTTCTGGGACAACTATAATTTGCCTATGGCCCTCTTTGTGGCACTTGACCATATGATTGGACAGTAGCCCAGGTGCGACAAAACTAGGCCTGTATGACTTGTTTGTTGATAGCCTTGTCAAGAAAGCAGAGCAGTGCTTTGTAATGGACATACCTCTCCCCATCTCAGCTACAATTGCATCAATATGTTTTTACAATGACAGTTTACAATCCAGGGTCACACCAAGCAGTTTAGTCTCCTCAACTTGCTCAATTTCCAAATGATCCATTACAAGATTAAGTTGAGGTTTAGGATTTAGCAAATGGTTTGTCCCAAATATAATGCTTTTAGTTTTGGAAATATTTAGCACTAGCTTATTAGTCACCCTTTGTTAAGGGTTGCAGTGATTTCACTTGCTGTGGTAGCAGACGTGTATAATGTTGATTCATCGGCATACATACGTAGATAACACAGGCTTTGCTCAGTGCAAGTGACAGGTAATTAGTAAGATTGGAAAAAGTAAGGGGCCTAGCAAACTGCCCTGGGGAATGCCTAACTCTACTTGGATTATGTTGGAGAGGCTTCCATTAAAGAACGTCCTATGTGTTCTGTTAGACAGTGAACTCTCGATCCACAATATAGCAGGGGATGTAAAGACATAACACGTGTTTTTCCAGCAGCAGATTATGAACGAGAATGTCAAAAGCAGCACTGAAGTCTAACAAAACAGCTTCCACAAGCTTCTTATTATCAATTTATTTTAGCCAATCATCAATCATTTGTGTAAGTGCTATCTGTACATGTTGAGTGCACCTACCTATAAGCATGCTGAAAGTCAGATGTTTACTGCTAAATAGCACTGTATCTGGTAAAACACCATTTTTTATAAAAGTTGACTAAGGGTTGGTAGCAGGCTGATTGGTCGGCTGTTTGAGCCAGTAAAGGGTGCTTTGCTATTCTTGGGTAGCAGAATGACTTTTGCTTCCCTCCAGGCCAGAGGGCACACACTTTCCTGTAGGCTTAGATTAAAGAGTGGGCAAATAAGAGTGGCAATAAGGTCTGCTATCATTCTCAGTAGTTTTCTATCCAAGTAAGCAGACCAAGGTGCTTGTCATTGTTGATAGACAATAATCATTTTTTCACCTCTTCCACACTGACTTTCTGGAATTCAAAATTACAATGCTTGTCTTTCATACTTTGGTATGTTATGAATGGATAAGTAGATTCAGAGTTTGTTGTTGTCATGTCATGCCTAAGTTTGCTGATCTTGTCAATTATTTGTTTATTTTACGTAGTTGGAAATATAAATGTGTTTTGTGATGAATCAATCATCTGATTCAATGAAGGATGGAGCTGTGTTTGCGTTTTTGCCCAAAATTGTATTTAAGTTGCTCCAAAGCTTTTTACCATCATTCTTTATATAATTTATATTTTTTGTTTAGTTTAGTCACATGACTTCTCAATTTACAGCACGTTTGACGATCAGCTGGGCAGCCAGACTCATTTGCCATTCCTTTTTCCTCATCCCTCTCAACCACACCATTTTTCAGTTCCACATCAAGCCACAAGGATTTAGCAGTTTTTACCATAATGCTTATTCGTAACTGGAACTAGCCTTTTCATACAATGCATTCGGAGGTGTTCTGAAGTGGCTTTTTCCACATTTTGTTATGTTACAACCTTACTCAAAAATTAATTACATTTTTTTTTGTTCTAATCAATCTACACACAATGCCTAATAAAGACAAAACAAACACTTTTTTGTTGTTGATTTTTTGCTAATGTATTAAAAATTCAAAACAGAAATATCTTATTTACATAAGTATTCAGACCCTTTGCTATGAGACTCGAAATAGAGCTCAGGTGAATCTTGTTTCCATTGATCATCCTTCAGATGTTTCTACAACTTGATTGGAGTCCACCGTAGAGCTCCGAGACAGGTACGTGTCAAGGGACAGATCTGGGGAAGGGTACCACAACATTTCTGCAGCATTGAAGGTCCCTAAAAACAGTGGCCTCCATCATTCTTAAATTGAAGAAGTTTGGAACCACCAACACTCCTTCTAAACCTGGCCACCAGGCCTTACTGAGCAATTGGGGTAGAAGGGCCTGGGTCAGGGAGGTGACCAAGAACCCGATGGTCACTCTGACAGAGCTCCAGAGTTCCTCTGTGGAGATGGAAGAACCTTCCAGAAGAACAACCATCTCTGCAGGACTCCACCAATCAGGCCTTAATAGTAGAGTAGCCAGACAGAAGCCACTCCTTAGTAAAAGGCACATGACAGCCAGCTTGGAGTTTGCCAAAAGGCACCTAAAGGAATCAGACCATGAGAAACAAGATTCTCTGGTCTAAAGAAAACAAGATTGAACTCTTTGGCCTGAATGCCAAGCATCACACCTGGAGGAAACCTGGCACTATCCCTACAGTGAAGCATAGTGGTGGCAGCATCATGCTGTGTGGATGTTTTTCAGCAGCAGGGACTGTGACACTAGTCAGGATTGAGAGAATGATGAACAGAGCAAAGTACAGAGAGATCCTTGATGAAAACCTGCTCCAGAGTGCTCAGGACCTGAAACTGGGGCGAAGGTTCACCTTCCAACAGGACAACGACCCTAAGCACACAACCAGGACAACATAGGAGTGGATCCAGGACAAGTCTCTGAATGTCCTTGAGTGGCCCAGCCAGAGCCCGGACTTGAACCTGATCGAACATTTCTGGAGAGACCTGAAAAATATCTGTGCAGCAATGCTTCCCATCCAACCTGACAGAGCTTGAGAGGATCTGCAGAGAAGAATTGCAGAAACTCCCCAAATAGAGGTGTGCCAAGTTTGTAGCATCATTCCCAAGGCTGTAATCACTGCCAAAAGTGCTTCAACAAAGTACTGAGTAAAGGGTCTGAATACTTATGCAGAGATTTCTGTTTGAATAAATTTGCACAAATCTCTAAAAACCAGTTGTTGCTTTGTCATTATGGGGTATTGTGTGTAGATTGATGAGGGGAGAAATGATTTAATCCATTTTAGAATAACGCTGTAACGTAACAGAATGTGGAAAAGGTCAAGGGGTCTGAATACTTTCTGAATGCACTGTAAATGTGTTATGTGCAGCGTCTGGTTGCTCCTCATTGCACAGACTGACACATATTCTTTAGGTCTTCAACATAGAAATCATTACAAAACATCTTGTATGATCTCTTATACACCACAGTGCCTTCAGAAAGTATGCATACCCTTTGACTTATTCCACATTTGGTTACAGCCTGAGTTCAAAATGGATTCATTCAACAAAATAAATCTCACCCATCTACACACAATACCCCATAGTGACAAAGTGAAAACCTTTGAATTAGAGAGTAGGTCAAGTTACTCCTATTAGAGAGACGGCGAAAGAGCCAGTTGCTCAGTTTAGGGTTCTTTAATGTTGATTGGAGATGAACCATTTTTGCAATTTTGTGCCATGTCACCCAGCTGTGATTATCCAATTTACTGTTCTTTTTTCCATACAAAATGTGCTCTGGAAATAATAATAAACATGTATACAATGGCATCGATAAGGCACATATTCATTTAGCAATAGCAAAACAAGTTACACAGGTCTCATCTGTTATAATAATCCAATGACTGAAATGAACATACAATTAGCAAGCAAGATCAGACTAACCAGCAAACAATTACAGGTGAAATGTTTGCTAACAATGTTAGATAGTTAGCGTCAAAACAAGATACAGAATGCTGTAATAATGATGAAAAATGTTAACTATTGACAACTTTGTCAGTAAAACAGGGGGGAAACAAATACCTTACTTACATTACTGGTATTCACTCACAGTGATGAATAAATTTGTCAGATTTTTTTTTTATTTGTGTTCACAGTAGTAAGTGGCGAGCTGCACTTGTTACTGAACTGAACATTTATTTTTTTATTTTTTTATTTACATTTTTATTTTTTAAATTCAAATTACAGGTCAACAATTTACATTCTTACATCATACAAAACAGAACGCAGGTATTAACGAGAAAATACTGAAACAAACAAAAGATATTTAAAAAAGTGCAATTGTAATCACTCTGAAAAAATCTTATTGTTATTGTTCACAAGGGTTAATGTTTTAATAAAATCTCATTAAATCAAAAATATATATTTGGTATAGAATTTTTGAATTTTTGTTTGTGTATGAAGTATTTCGCAACAAGAATAAAAAATGCACAATCATTTCAGTGGTCTTGTTATCATTACAATAGTAACATAATATATCTTTCATGTCAAAACATAGGTAGTGTTCATAATGGTAAATAAGTACTTTGCAAGGTTTTCCCAAAATTCTGACACAAATTTACATTCAAAGAACAAGTGAGACAGATTCTCACCTTCTTTTTCACAGAAAACACAGATATCGTCAATTGCCACAAATTTGGATATCATAGAATTACATGGATATATCTTATGTAAAATTGCACTTCCTTAACTTTGTTTGGTATACAGTATTTGTAAGGCCTTAACCATGCATTTTTCCAGACAATGTCAGGAATAAGCATGTTCCAGAAAAACTTTCTTCTCGGTGTAAGTTGGTTTTGTGAATGAAGAATGTGTCTTATATATTTATTACAACAAGATTTCTCAAGTAAGCCCACGTCTTCCAATCTGAGTTCTGGATAAACTTTGTGATCATTACCAAAGCTCAGATGAGTTTTCATTAGTGTAGTTAGACCACTGGGAATGGCTTTGATCATAGAAAAAACTCTCTCTATTGGAAACTCTTTCAATGTTATAAATTGTTCATATGTGAGAATATTACCGTTGTTGTCAAAAACATCAAGAACAAAATCAACATTCCTCTCATGCCAGCTGGGGTAGAACAATGACTTATTCCTTATAGTTATGTCTGAATTATTCCACAAAAGAGCTTTACGTGGGGAAAAATTGTGTAGGAAACATATTTTCCAGGCCATTAAAGCTTGTTGGTGAAACCTAGCCAATTTAGCAGGTAATCTTTCGGGAATGTAATTACATCTCAGTAAAAATTGAAGAACTCCCAACTTATTAAAAACATTGTTTGGAATGAAATACCATATTGAACCAGTTTATCTTGAAAGTGTTATTTATGTCAACAAAATCCAACACTTTTAGTCTGCCTTCAGCTCTTTTGTTAGAAAGGACTGACTTTTTAGTTTGTGAGACTTATTTTTCCAGATGAAGTCAAGAAAGGTCTTATTGATCTCTTTACAAGTAGCAGGATTTACACATAACGATAATGAGGGGTACACAAAACGAGACAGAAGTACTTTCCCAAGTATAGAAATATCTCTTTGGAGCCAATTATTGAATACATTTTTGGCTTTCTTAATTTTAGGAGAGATATTCAAATGTTGTCTGACAAAGTAGTTTTTTGACAGATGTATTCCTAAATATTTAACACAGTCCTTTACAGGAATATTTTCTATTTCTTTATCATTAAAGTCAAATAAACATAAGATTTCACATTTAGAAACATTCCATTTTTATCCTGATGCAATATGTTAATGAACTGAACACTGTCAGCTTCTGATAGCAGTGACATCATCACTGAGTTCTTAAAGAGACAGGCTTTCTTAAAATGTTTTGAGAAATTTCAGCAAATTTGATGAAAATGAAATACAGAAATATCTCATTTACTTACAGTACCAGTCAAAAGTGTTAAACAAATCAAACCATATTTTATATTTTGCATTATTCAAAATAGCCACACTTTGCCTTGATGACAGCTTTGCACACTCTTGGCATTCTCTCAACCAGCTTCAGGGGTATTGTTTTTCCAACAGTCTTGATTGAGTTCCCACATTTGCTGAGCACTTGTTGGCTGCTTTTCCTTCACTCTGTGGTACAACTCATCCAAAACCATCTCAATTGGGTTGAGGTCAGGTGAATGTGGAGGCCAGGTCATCTGATGCAGCACCATCACTCTGCTTCATGGTCAAATAGCCCTTATACAGCCTGGAGGTGTGTTTTGGGTCATTGTCCTGTTGAAAAACAAATAATTGTCCCACTAAGCGCAAACCAGATGGGATGGCGTATCGCTGCAGAATGCTGTGGTACCCATGCTGATTAAGTGTGCCTTGAATTCTAAATCAATTACTGACAGTGTCACCAGCAAAGCACCCCCACACCATCACTCCTCCTCCACCATGCTTCACGGTGGGAACCACAAATGCGGAGATCATCCATTCACCAACTCTGTGACACGCTGGTTGGAACCAAAAATGGCAAATTTGGACTCATCAGACCAAAGGACAGATTTCCACCAGTCAAATGTCCATTGCTTGTGTTTCTTGGCCCAAGCAAATCTCTACTTATTATTGGTGTCCTTTAGTCCTTTAGTACTCTGTGAAGCATTTATTTGGGCTGAAATCTGAGGTGCAGTTAACTCTAATGAACTTATCCTCTGTAGCAGAGGTAACTCTGGGTCTTCCTTTCCTGTGGCAGGTCCTCATGAGAGCCAGTTTCATCATAGCGCTTGATGTTTTTTGCCACTGGCCCTCCGATTTGACACACTGAACTCTATCTGAGAAGTAGTTGGTGAACCAGGCGAGGCTGTCATTTGAGAAACCAAGGCTGTTGAGTCTGCCAATAAGAATGCGGTGATTGACAGAGTCGAAAGCCTTGGCCAGGTCGATGAATACAGCTGCACAGTATTGTTTTTTATCGATGGCGTTTATGATATTGTTTAGGACCTTGAGCGTGGCTGAGGTGCACCCATGACCAGCTAGGAAACCAGATTGCATAGCGGAGAAGGTACGGTGGGATTCAAAATGGTCGGTGATCTGTTTGCTAACTTGGCTTTCGAAAACTTTAGAAAGGCAGGGTAGGATAGATATAGGTCTGTAACAGTTTGGGTCTAGAGTGTCATCCCCTTTGAAGAGGGGGATGACTGCGGCAGCTTTCCAATCTTCAGGGATCTCAGGCGATACAAAAGAGAGGTTGAACAGGCTAGTAATAGGGGTTGAAACAATTGCAGCTGATAATTTTAGAAAGAGAGGGTCCAGATTGTCTAGCCCAGCTGATTTGTAGGGGTCCAGATTTTGCCGCTCTTTCAGAACATCTGCTATCTGGATTTGGGTGAAGGAGAAATAGGGGAGGCTTGGGCAAGTTGCTGTGGGGGGTGCAGAGCTGTTGACCAGGTTAGGGGTAGCCAGGTAGAAAGCATGGCCAGTCATAGAAAAATGCTTATTGAAATGCTCAATTATCGTAGATTTATCGGTGGTGACCGTGTTTCCTAGCCTCTGTGCAGTGGGCAGCTGGGAGGAGGTGCTGTTATTCTCCATGGACTTTACAGTGACCCAGAACTTTTTGGAGTTTATGCTACAGGATGCAAATTTCTGATTGAAAAAGCTAGCCTTGGCTTTCCTCACTGCTTATGTATATTGGTTCCTAACTTCCCTGAAAAGTTGCATATCGCGGGGGCTATTCGATGCTAATGCAGTACACCACAGGATGTTTTTGCGCTGGTCAAGGGCAGCCAGGTCTGGAGTGAACCAAGGGCTATATCTGTTCTTAGTTCTACATTTTTTGAATGGGGCATGCTTATTTAAGATGGCGAGGAAATCACTTTAAAAAAAATATCCAGGCATCCTCTACTGACGGAATGAGGTCAATATCCTTCTAGGATACCCGGGCCAGGTCGATTAGAAAGGCCTGCTCGCTGAAGTGTTTTAGGGAGCGTTTGACAGTGATGAGGGGTGGTCGTTTGACCGCAGACCCATTACAGATGCAGGCAATGAGGCAGTGATCTCTGAGATCCTGGTTGAAGACAGCAGAGGTGTATTTAGAGAGCAGGTTGTTCAGGATGATATCTATTAGGGTGCCTGTGTTGAGAGATTTAGGGTTGTACCTTGTAGGTTCCATGATAATTTGTGTGAGATTGAGGGCATCTAGCTTAGATTGCAGGATGGCCGGGGTGTTAAGTATGTCACAGTTTAGGTCACCTAACAGTATAAACTCTGAAGATAAATGGGGGACAATTAATTCACATACGGTGTCCAGGGCATTACTGGGGGCTGAGGTAGGTCAATAACAAGCGGAAACAGTGAGAGAGTTATTTCTGGAAAGGTGGATTTTTAAAGTAGAAGCTCAAACTGTTTGTGCACAGACCTGGATAGCATGACATAACTCTGCAGGCTGTCTCTGCAGTAGATTGCAACTCCACCTCCTTTGGCAGTTCTATCTTGGCAGAAAATGTTGAAGTTGGGGATGGAAATTTCAGAATTGAGAGTCCAAAAATATAATAGGCTCCCACTGGCCTTATTTCCATGAGGCCATCTTTTGTGCAATGTCCTTCTGATATTGTACATGCTTGTCCTTTATTCAATATCATCCCATGTCCATGTTTTCCATATATTATGTAGGTTTAGGAATGTATACAATAATTATATATGAGCTTCCTCTCTCCACTATTTCAGTATGAATCTATGGCGTTGAGGCAAACCAAATATTTGATCACTGCACAGCTTTTGAAGTTGAAACTCCAAAGTGGTCCTTAAGGGCTAGAGTGCGCGAGCAAGGACTGGCTCACTTACCTTGGATGGATCTGGCCTTGGTCTGGCTAAGGATTGTTTCCCGATCAATGGCAAGGTGACTGGCTGCAACTGCAAAAGATAGAAACCTCTCTGAAACCACTATCTCTCCATTCATTTAGTGCGTTATCCTGTAACCCCCCCCCCGTGGGGAATAGTTTGGTATATGACTGCTCCGAGAGACCATCAGATCCCAGCATTTCCATTTCATTGTGACAGTCTGCTTGCTCTTTATGCAGTTAATTTTTTTCTCTGGCTTCTCCACCCATTATAAACACCTCTGCAACAGTGAGACATTGTTGAGCTGGTCATAACCCGTGTGCCTTGATACTGCTCTTCAGTTTTCACCATGGTAAACACTTATTGTCCACCTTGATGGAAAATGACAGTGTGGAAGTGAAAGAGCACCTAACAACGCTCCTCCCTCAATATACATTGCTTATCGAACCTAACTGTTTTGAAAGCCTCATCATACAGATGTGGTCCATGTCTAACAATTGGTAGACAACTATTGAAAGCCTTAATGTTTTAAGTATATTCATTGGAAGGCATTTCAACAGTGACCATGTAGCAAATCCTGGAAGCGTACTCACCATTCCACTGTAAATGTGTTTCGTAAATGTGTTTCGCTCGTCTTTCCATTGATCACTGGTCAAAAATATGGTTTGCACCATTCAATGAGACAGTGTGAGTGTTGGTTTTCATTCCAGCCAATTACAGCGTTTAAGAATTGACATGTAGTACTTTGTCAATGGCAACAATTGTTGCTCAACGTTGCCTTGTCAGTACAGTGTGTGACTCAGTATGTAACCAAGTAAGACAGAAACAATCTGAATTTTGAGTTTGATGCCATTAGTTAAAGGCCTTGAGTATGGCATGTACTGTATGTATGTGTCTGTATTTGGCAGGTAATATGTGTCTCAAGACTCAAGACTCATGTGGCAATAAATAGGTCCTTACCTACGCTATACAGGAAAATGTCTTGAGTTGTTTATTGAAGTTACTGGCCTAACCCTGAACCAAAAGCATTCCATGCCAAGAGTTATTCATTTCAAAATCTCCACCCAAGATACATGTACTTTAAGTTCCATCCAAGGTGCTTGATTCAAACGTGTTGATGGAGAATGCCAGATTTGACGTAACATTTTAGACTCATTTCTTTGGAAACCCTTTACGACTTCACCGAGTCTCTCTCTCTCCAGCCATTGTCTCCTTCCCTTTGCCTTTCCAAGAGGAACTGTGAGAGGATGGATTTTTTTGACCCAGCACTCCACGGCTCCTCTCTTCCCACATTGTGCCACCACCACACAATAAGTGATAGTATTCTCCAATCTCTTGAACCAACCAGTCTATGGAAAACAAGGCTTTTATTTCTACTTTCTCTCTCAGCTCTTAGTGGGCCAAAGACTTCCATTCATCAGGACTGGCACCCATGGATAGGACTCCTAGTACCTCACCTCTATGAGTGCATTTATTGCTGAGGAAAGATTGCTGGGCCTTTTAATAGGAGAGGCCTGTCTATGAGACAAACCAATGGTAATGTATATTAACAACTCCCAGACCAGGAGTCTCAGCCACTCTGCAGGGCTCACACAAAACCACACAAGTGTGCCCTCACGTTGATTAAACATTTTCTCCGAAAGTGCATCTTCCCGTGAAAATCAACCCCACTTTCCCTGGCATTTGTGAGAGGAGAAGCTCTCCCTCTCTCAGCTCTCCTCGAGTGGTCGATATATTAAAACTTGAACAGATTGATTTGAGAATGCCATGCCGTCGGTGTCTTGATATGGCCGTTGACTACATCTGAAGTGTCTTAGTCATCGGGCTTCAGACCAGGGATTGATAATAGCTTGACCGCTGGGCCCATCTTATTCATCCTTGTTCAGGAGGTGTTGTATTTAGTCAACAGAGCACTTATGATGAATCTCAAACAGCGCAAGGGGATTCACAGTGCGGTTGAGTGGAAAGTATTTCTCACTCCTCGGGACCTCATGAATACATCCCAACTCTAACTAACTACTTTGGCTTAATGTGGAATTTGAAAAGTGGGATGAGGCCAATTTATTTATTTGTATTCCCAACGACTTAGCTATACTCTTGAACATGATGATGGCAGGGAGGATAATCTTAGTCTTTCAGCAGTAAAGTGGCTGTGCACAAAACCCCCATCAGTAATGTATTCTGTATTGATTGATGGTCTCTCCTGCAGTACTAGGCAACAGCATTATTATCATGCAAAGATTCCAAACTGCCCACAATAAAATCATTGTGCCTTGATTCAAGTTGTCCTCCCCCAGGGTGTCATAATACCACAGCTGATGATGCTTCATATCCCTTTCTTCACAGCAATCATTGGCATCCCTGCCTCATCCTTACAATAGATATAGCTACTTAGTCCTGTTAATGCAATCTGCTAAAGTTTTCTGAATTAAAGACATGTCTCAATCCATGCTATATCATTTAGATATCTATGGTTAGATATTCTATTTGGATTTTAAATTCAGTTGGCACCAAATGTCACAAGACACCCCACTGTATTATGAATATCGTTTTTTATATCCAGCTAAAATATCCTTTTTTAAACTTATTTCCTATGATTTTTGAGTCATATATAAATGTCTGCCATGTTTACAACTTAGTCTACATATGAATATTATAACGAAGCCTGCATGATGACCGACTAACGTTCTACCACGGTGAACGTAACCCTGCTTCGGTAATAGACTAATGAACACTTGCAGCCTACATCATATCTTTGGAAACTCCCACGGTAGTGTATAATGATAATTTACAGCTAAATTGCTGAGATGATCAAAACGCACTGTTATCGGGGATGAGGCGTTGCTTACTGTAGCCTATGAATAGCAGCATGTAGCATAATTCATTTTTAGTATTGGATCAAAACGTGTGGGCTATTTGATATTATGCAAAGGTGTGGGTTCATGTGGCTACGGCTTAGTTGAACCCTAGTCCCTTGAAGTGCATTTTGCGATGCATGATCGTATAGCAAGCAGCCTAGGACCTAGGCTATAACCTAAAAAGATTATGTAAAATATATTAGACTATTATTATATAATTGATCAAATACATTGTTATAATTGTTGTTGTTGTTGTTATTGCTATTATTTATATTATTGTTTTGTATTTATATTATAAATGTATACTACAGCCCTAATTGTTAGTGACATAGAAAGTAGCCTATAGCAGTTAAACATGAACGCTATAACGTTCATGTTGAGATATAGATTAAATCTAATATTGATTGTGGTGAAGTATGTTTTTTGGAATATACATTTCGATTGATTGATATAATGCATGAACTGTAAAAAACGTATTTTCTTTAATGTCATTATTTCCACGCTTGTTGCGTGTTTATAAGATAGAATAAAGCAGCTTGCATATGTTTTGTTATTCAGTTATTAGGCTACTACTGTGTGTGAACTACACCATTGAGAGAATGGCTTACAATTGCAAGGATTCATAGTGACCTTGCTATCAATCATTGTATCAGTGTATCTAATGTAAACGGGGGTGTTGCATGGATAACATGACACATCTGGTCACTTGGCATCGTTGTATCTTGGTAACCAAGCGATTTATTAGAGATCCTTCTGCGCAACGACTAGCCTACGAGCCATGGTCTAAAGAACCGACAAACTCCTGAGCTCATTTTCAGTTAACTTTTTTTTTAAATCTAAGTTTCACATATAAAAACTAAAGTACCATCTTAAACATCGCGATTTAGCGGCACAAAAAGCAACCTGAAAGAGAAAGTCTGGTTGGCTCAGTTAAAAGCACCATCAAGAGACAGCAGTGTTATCTCTCATGACCAATTTATTGCCGATGAACATATGGCCAATATTTTGTTTCACGTCAGAGCAGGGGGAAAACAAACATCATGCAATGTTAGCGAGTCAGCAAGAGCAGAGCCACTTGGCCAGCTATGCAAACGCACTTGGACCATATCAGAAGAGCACCACTTGCTTTCTGGGTATATAAACCGCATCAAGCTTATCTCTGCACGCACTCCTGACTCCCATTTGGAGATATTTCATTAACCGCGCGCTGTCTTAACGCAGGCTACACAACTCATCCAATTCCAGTCATCAGTCACCAGGTGAGCGCAATATGCCTATGATCGTTTAACTCCCTCAGATACTGTGCATTGTAGGTGATGTAGAATAATACGGTTTATTTTCTTCTCGCTGTGTCCCTGTGTTTGTGTGTGCCTTTGTGCCTGACACCATTTCCTAACAACAAATCCAGAATGTCATAGCCTATATGTCCATGTGTTTCAGATGTTCTAATGCTAGCTTGTACTGCATTTGTGATGTTCCTAAACTTGAATGTGTATCACAACTAGTTTTGAATTACTATGCAGCAGTGGATGTTGATGGTTTTACGCGCACGCAGTTTTACCATGACAGTCACTGTGCCCACATTTCCCTCCATATTGTACATTCAAAACAAATAGGATAGTTAAATCAATCTCGTGTCCACAGTAACTGTATGGAACACAATTTAAACGATATGCTAAAAATAAAAAGAAACTATTTCCAGTGCTTTTGTCTGCCTGTGTGTCATATAATGGGAGGACTTTAAGTATTTTTCTATGGTAAAATCGATCCAATAGTTAGGATTAAAACGTGACAATAATATATATTATTGAAGTAAGATAGTTCTTGATTTTGTTCTGAGTCAAATTTGAGAGAGAAAACTGACCAACGTTTAACACGGGCCTGCATCCGACGATGTGTTCCCCCTTGTCATGTCACTGCTTTGCCAGTAGAGTCCGCTAGAGTACTACAGATGCCTCTCAAAAGACAGTTTAACACCATTGTCTTCCCTGCATAAGGACACTGTGTCAGTATGTTTGTGTCATATTAGTGACTCTTGAGCCGTTTGCTGCTTGGTATAGGTGACGCGAGTTGTTTGGGGAAATGTAATCGTGTTTGCAGGGTGAATGCATGCACAAAGTGTGAACGGTTGCTTCTCGTATGATTAATTTCAAGCAGGTCGCAGAGACTCAAGCAAATGGTTCCTTATAGTCTTCTATGTGAGACAATAAAAGGGGGAAGTGATTAAAAATAATAAACCGTTTAGCAATTTGTCTCAGAGAACCAGATAAAGGCCTGCCCATACACTAACAGTGCAGCATGAAATTCAACGTTACAAATAAACTGGTGGTTTAACAAATGAAGGCATCTCCTCTGGGCACGGGCGCAGCGCTAATCTCGTTGTGACATGTTTAATCATTAGAAGAAGGGAGACGAATAAAGGCATTGGGTTTGCCCGCAAGCGAAAGGTGCTTGGATTTCTGGAATCAAAGTTCTCCAAATGATTTGTGCCTCGGGCCACCCTCCCCGGGCCATGACTTAGTACCATAAATAAACCGGATGTAGGCCTACTTTTACCTGCATATTATATATAGCCTTTTAATCATAGAGGAGGGGAACCGGTCTTGTCACTTTATACATTTATCATGAGCACCTCGAGGCAAACGGGGTTACCGTTATCAAAGCTTAACTCCCAGCCTGAGGTGTCGAAACACACTGAAATTCAGAGATTAAAGAAAGGAATGATCAACGTTATAATACATCGTCCTGGAGCATTCTTAATGCATTCAATCAGAAGATGTATTTAATCAACTGTATAAAAGGCCTTTCTTCATTCGTGAACAATAGTTTCTTTAAAAAATTGGGAAGATTTGGGTGGGAACTATCTATTCGTCCGAAGGCCTTTTTTGATTAATTTGAAAATTAATTAGTCATAGGCAATGTGATGATGGTGAATGCATGCGTCTGCATTGGTTTGGCATTGTATTGTAACAATTATAAGCATGAGAACCGTCTTATAAAATAAGCTGTTTTACAGCGAACTTAGCTCTCTATTATTTATTTGTGTAAAACACAACTAAACAAATTCAACAGTATGCCTATTTTTTCAAGTGCTGTATAATTATTTCAATCACTCGAATATTACAGAGCTTTATACATGCTCCGTTTTAGTTACACACACAACCAGTGATGAAAGAGCTAGGAATTCCCATGTGAATTCAAAATACACTGGTAATGTATTGTTTAGAGTGTATCCAATGCCTTTAGCGACAATTACACTCAACTGGGCGGTAAATGCAAACCACGAGCCTCACTCTATCTGTTGCAAAGCGCCAATTTAAAAAAAAATAGTTTAGGGTTGCATCTTGGTTCTTCTACACATCAACACTCTCTCTGTCCGATCATTACTGGGTCCGATACACAGCAGAAGATACACTCACTCACCCCCGTCAACGCTGCGCCTGAGACCCTCCAGCAGCCGTGCATAATGCTGTGTTGTCATCCTCAGCATCCGTAGTTTTCTGGAGTTAAATATAACGAGAGAGGAAACGATTTATTACAGTTTTATTATTATTATCATTATTATAAACGTCATAAATATTACATCCTAAATAGTAGCAGTATTAATAATACGATTCATATTTCCATTGTGTATATCATTACTGGTATCATTGCAATTAGTGTGGTTTTTATTACATTTTTTCGTGTGAAATAATATATACATAGTAATAACATAATCATGTAGAATATGTAGGCTATTCATTCATTAAATAAGCTTTAGTAAGCTAAGCTCACTTCGTGCAGTGGGCTGATTGAACGGTGCATACATTTATTATAAGTCACTTATTGCCAGGAATCGGTCCTGTCAAGTTAGCTGAACCTGCTTTGTTAAAATTATTTTTTATTTCACCTTTATTTAACCAGTTAGGCCAGTTGAGAACACGTTCTCATTTACAACTGCGACCTGGCCAATATAAAGCAAAGCAGTGCGACAAAAACAACAACGCAGAGTTACACATAAACAAACGTACAATCAATAACACAATATAAAAATCAATGTACAGTGTGTGCAAATGTAGAAGAGTAGGGAGGTAAGGCAATAAATAGACCACTGCCCATACTCAGAGTGAAAAGGCAAGCGGCCTGTTTGAGCTACATGTGAAAGTAAACAGGTAAACACAAGGAGATGGCTCTCGAAGTGAAGTAGGCACGGCCACTTTACCTCTTCCTGCCGAAACCCTCACTTCAATTGTTCAAATACGTCCCCAATAACTACCCACAGACCGCGTCGTGCGCTCCTACTACCATCAACACCAGCGTACTCTTTCATTTTGACACAAAGAAGAATGGCCAAGCGGAATGACATGACTATAAATAATGCATAAACTTAAGTTTTACTGAACATAACAATTAGGCTACTCGTTGTAAAATGAAGTAATTGTCTCATATTGCATATATTGATGAGATGTGCACTTAGGCGTTGCAACAACACGGAGCGAGCTGGATACCCCCGAAGGTGTCTCTCACACATCGCATGTATGCAGCATACTCGGCAGAGAAGGTCAGGCAGCAACCTCTTTGCGATGTCACGGCTCGACTTTGCTCAAACCCCGTTCAGTTCAATTGAGTCATTGTCGCTGTTTGAGACAGTGTGGTTAATTATATGGCCTATGCCAAAACAATTTACCTTTCAGGTCAGGTGCACTGCTAGCTCCGTGGGTGAAGGAAAACATACCTACCACCATCCAGTGTGGATAATAAAAATAACAAAACAATAATAATCAAACAATTATGTTGATATTATCTTTCAAATATTTTGTATTTCAAACTGTGGAAGGACGGGCTTTCCTTCGTGAAAATTGCCTCTGTGGGCGGGAGGCTAGGAAACCCCACAAACCTTAGCCAGTAAAGTAAATGGCATGTTTAGGCACTGAATAACATGTTTTGACACCTTTCTCGTCTGCGTCTTAGAGAGGGAGAAGGAGAGTGTGTCTGTGTATGTATGTGTATGTATGTGTCTGTGTGTGTGCTAAGATGAAGGACTTTCCTTAATAGGCTATTGTGGAAGGATTCAGGACGGAATGAAGAGATAGTCCATTGAAAGCAGTTGAATGCCATGACAACTAGGAACAACCTCAGATTTATTCCAAACAGTTAGAAAGCATTGTACAGGGGCGTCAATCATCCATTATTTCGCCCCTGAAATAAATGCAAAAACTGCACCCAGACAAAAGCTTCCAACAGGAGCCGGACATTTGTCTACATTTCCCCCATTGTCTGCAGCTTAGCAATCGGTTTGTATTTGTGTTTGGCCGGGTCCGACCACCCAGGATGCGCAGAGGACTTTGCTAGAAACGTGCAACATTGTCACCCACATCACATACTAGATAGGAGGCAGAGGGGCAACACCAGAGAGAGGGGAAGATAAAAAAAAGTATTGAAGGGAGGAAAATAAACGAATCTACAATGATACTTTGCTTTCCATGAAAGAGGTGACGATGGAGCACTTATAAAGCAAGTCGAAGGAGCCTGCACAAACAATACTCTGCTGTGTTCTTGGGGGGAAACGCACATTGAAGCGATTTCCCAATAATGCAATTGGAAAAATGTCTTTAAAAAAGTTCTTAGAGCATGCTGTGAGAACCTGTTCTGTTCAATTCAATAGCACGTTCAAAACCATCATTGTCAAGATTAGAATAGTCTTCAAAAGCACGCATAAACGCTAGGCTATTCTTCATCTCGGCTAAAACGCTGCTATAATTCCGATGTATTATTATTATGTATTATTATAATTATTGTAATAGGCTATTCATCAATATTATTATTGGCTACAGGTTATCATTCATTGCCCTTATTATATCCGAAATTGTTTTCCAAACCAATATAATCCGATTTATTTCATTTAAGCCCCTTGTCCCTAAACCTGAATCAAAATATTGACTCAAATGGTTTACATAAATAAGTGTTAAAAATTCAGACAATGTCTTATTTAGGAGAGAAAATATGATAGAAATGAATAGGCTATCGAACGGATATCCAGACCACAGTTTTGTACAAACCATCAAAAATAGTTTTTCCAGCTTAATGATTCAATATTTTATATATGCGGAGAGTACAAGGCAAAAGCTTTTTCAGGAGCAATTTGTTAAAACGAGCGTTCAAGTATTCGGAGTGTAAAGCTACTTGGAGGTCCTTTGTATGTAAATAGGGAGTAAAAAAGGCCCTCCCCATCTTTGTAATTAATTGACACGTTATACCACTCATCATGTTCTGAAGCACCAATGGTAGAGGCTCGGATCTGCCCAAAACCCACAATTTCACATCTGCAAACACTGTCTTCATCCACTTGACTCCCAAGACCCGCCCACACGTGGCCAACCTTTTGCGTTTTTAATGCTTTTTCACTGCAGGTTCATGTGTTGAGACCAACCTTATATGGACTGATCGGACCGGTAATGGCTTATTTCCCCCTAGCACCCAGCAGTAGCACAGTATACATGAGCCAGATATAGCACTTCAGCCACTTTGGCATTCTTCCTGGACTTACAAAACTGATTGCTCTTCTACTTGGTTAGGTAATGCTTATCGACAGAGGCTCATGATTTGCTTTGACTGTAGTTCAACCTAGAACGGAACTGAGAGATCCTTTTTTTTTCTGAACAGCGATTGTGTTTTGTCTTTTAAAACAGCGGATTGCCAAACTGGTGCAGCAACTTTCCTGCATACATTTCCCCAGAATATGTCGTTGACCAACACAAAGACGGGCTTTTCTGTAAAGGACATTTTGGACCTCCCTGACACGAATGATGAAGAAGGATCTATCACTGGACCGGAGGAAGATAACGAGGGATCAGAGACAACAAAAAACACTGGAGTTTTGGTGCAAAGTCCTCTAGAAAACGTTCAGAATCTGCCTATAAAGAACCCCTTTTATGATAGTAGTGACAATCCTTACACAAGATGGCTTGCCACCACGGACAGTATCCAATATTCGCGTAAGTACTCTTTAAGAATGTTAAGTTCATTTGCATTGCACATACTGTTGGTGTTAAGACTTGTCTTCTGTTTTGTGAGTGAGTACGCATCATATATGTGTTATCAAATCTATACTTGATTGAATGCAGAATCACTCTATTCCTTAGTGTCGGGGCTCATTGGTGCCCTTGAATGATGTGCAGCATTCGTCTTTATTCACCGTGCATTGATTGCTGCGCTCGATTTAAGGCGTTACCACCATTAAAATAATGTCATGTTTACTCCATTTATATTAAGTAAACAAGTGTTTCGAATATGATCAATAGAGACTTGTAAATGCATCGACTATAAAGCCACATAGTATCGTCTTCAGAAATGTGACCCTGTGTATTACATTTTAGCACGATGAGGATTCGTATGCAGACAATGCATGGTGTTGCTGCTTCAGTAAATCACTTTCTTTGGGGACTGATGGGAAACATTTTTGTGGGTCCCAACATAAAAAACGACATGAGCTAATAACATTGTATTTTAGCTGTAGCCTACAAACGAAGTGAGTTACTTTAACATGTTGCTTTGAAAAAGTCCTAAATGTTGCATTTCCATGTGTGCTTGGCAGGTGCACTTCAGTCGAGAACCCAATTTTAACGGTTGTATTTTGTCTCTCCCACGCAGTGCATGGTCTATCAGCTAGTTCTCAAGACTCAGCCAAGTCCCCAGAACCCTCCGCGGACGAATCGCCAGACAATGACAAGGAAACTTCAAGCAACGGCAGCGACTCCGGTAAGAAGAGAAAAAGAAGAGTGCTGTTTTCCAAAGCACAGACGTACGAACTTGAGCGTCGATTTAGGCAACAGAGATACCTTTCCGCGCCAGAGAGAGAACACCTCGCGAGTTTGATTCGCCTGACTCCAACTCAAGTGAAAATTTGGTTCCAGAATCATCGATACAAAATGAAGAGAGCGCGCGCTGAAAAAGGTATGGAAGTGACCCATCTCCCCTCTCCCCGGCGGGTGGCCGTGCCTGTCTTAGTCAGGGATGGAAAGCCTTGTCATACTCTTAAAGCTCAGGACTTGGCGGCCACATTTCAGGCTGGATTCCCCCTCTCGGCATATAGCGCCCAGACCCTTCATCAAATGCAATATAATGCTCAGTACAGCGCCGCCACCACGCCACAATTCCCTTCAGCACATCACTTGATGCAAACGCAACAGTGGACTTGGTGAACTAGTAGAGACTGGCGGGGCTGCCCTTTAAGAGCACGATAGGGGGTTCACTACAAAATAAAGACTTTTCATTTTGCAGCTTGACCCATAGGCCTATTTACCATTTTTTGGGGGGCTAATGTGTGCGCCATGTTTACATGTTTTCGTTAAGAGAACTGGGTCCAGCCTCTCCCTAGATTTAAGAATGTCAATGCTCTTGTGAAATTTTGTAAAGTATGTTTGTGTGTTGTAGAAATGTTTTCTTTTTGTCCTTCGTGTTATAAGCACGTACAGAACCACTTTATAATTATAGAAGATTTCTTGCTTCTTTTACAATGGACCGAAAATATTTATGGCCATGAATAAACATTGGCAACTTTTAGCTTTTTCCCCTTTGTTTTTTGTAAATACTTTTGTCGTGATTGTTTGCAAACCAGAAACATGCAGGATCGTATAAGTGGAGATATACATATTTCCAATTAAAAAAGAAGGAAGAATTTGTGGCGAAATTGTCATGACTGTCGTAACATATCTCATATGATTATGTGAATAACAGTTCAATCGCGCGCTGATGGGGAAATATACCGATTTTTATAAGGATTTTAATAAAATGCTGTGTTGAAGAAATGACCTTTTGGTTTGCGTGTCTTAACTACGTTCTATTTGATTTATTGAATACATACGCTTAACATTGGTAAGGAGAGGGACGATAGCATACGTGTTGCGTAAAGTGGCAGAGAGAGGAGGTTCATTTATCTTTCGCGCCACTTGAATTCTTTTTTTTTTTACCTAAATGAGTCCTTATAAATTCTTAGAATTTGGACACGTCAATAATAAGGAGACTAAAGTCACTTTTGAAATGGGCCTAAAATCCACTCACTTAAGGGGGCATCTTCAGCTAAGAAGCTTAGAGTCAAAGCTCTCCTTTTCAAGGTCTCAAACTGCTCTCGTATTGGGGTGTGAAGTGGTATATTTTTACAATTGATTTAATGCAAAAACGTTTTGATTTTACGCACGGTTTTACGCACGTGACTGTTGTCAAGCAAACACAGAAAGTGAAAGGAATATCAGTCAAGTCACGTATAGCCTTCAATATCTCTTGCTCTATGTTAGCCTATGCATTATACTGTAGCTTTTAGTGGATATGTTATATAGGCCTATAGAGCGATGGGCTACGAATGTTGTCTGTATACAAATAGGTATCTAAAACAGGGTACCCAGCAAAGTGCTCGATACAAGGACCAAATTGGTCCCAAGTGAATCACAGAGCGCATTGCGGATTGTCAGACCCAATTCAGTATCCTGGGTAAAATCATTCATTACCTTTGACAAAATCCTAACTGCATTGTGTTTGTCCCAGCACCGAGATCTTATTGAACAGATGTTAGAGTCGCCCTCACTATCATTGAACAAACAGCTACATTGACACGAATTGCTAATTATTTACAGAATTCTATCTCAAGGGGACACTGCTTTTGGTCCAGGCTACAGAGACTCAATATGTTTTCTTCAGAGAGGCTACAATGTTTACATTTGCGAGCTGTGCCGGGGACTTATTCACTAATATTCGCTAAATTAACTAGTTATTAACGTAATCATATGTGTACAAACTAATGGCCGAGTTGTATCGCATTGTTTTTTCACAATTAAGTTGTTGCTTATTCCATAGGCTATAGATTATTTTATTTTTTTACAGTGGAAATAGCATTCCTTGAATGACCAATAGGCAAATAGTTTCAATTTCATATAGCACTATTGGGTAGAAACCCAGGGTCCTACAACATTATTTTAAAGGGCGCATATATGTGGAAGGGGAAATAAACAATATAATTGAAGTATAGCCTAATTTATCGCATTTAATTTTATTTCCAACATAATTTTTATAGATTAGACTATTGCTGCCTGCATTTTCCGTTTGCCTTCACCTCGAGTGAATTAAAAACTTCGTCAAAAAAGATGACATTCATGTTAAGACTATACAACTAGACGTCACAACTAGGATACAATGATACATTCCGATAAACACCCCTGGCTATAGCAACCCGCGTAACACAGCGTTGACATCATTTAGGTTCCGTTTAAGTCAATAAAACATGTTGATTTCTGTGTGGCCCTAACCCCGATGCCCCGAGATTTACTACTGTGACGGGGCAGTTGTGTGCAGTCCATCGTGGCACAATATACAGTACACCACACAAAAATCACACAAAGGCCTAGGGCAGGTTGTGGTGGATGTTAGAGGCGTGCATATTAACGAGGAGCCATAGTGGGAGTGCAGACAGTGTGGATAGAGAGACTGTCAGAGTTTCTTGGTGCTATTCAGTTCTTTTATCTTGACCAGTGCATCTCCGAGTCAGGGAGATGTATCCTTGGGTTTTTGTCGTGCCTGTCAGTTGGTGCCATTGTGATCCTTGATGTACACGTTGTATCCCATATGGACAGCTGGGCTCGGGCAAGGAGAAAAGGATCCCTCACAAACCCAAATTGTGTCCAGCTTTCAAATAAAGCATTGTTGTCTCAAAGAAAAACGAATAAAAAATTCGTGCTATATCTATTGTAGAAAAAGAACCCCCATTCACAGATAACAGGGAGTCCTTCTTCCTTGATAGAGCTATGCTAACAACAGCCCCTCTCATTGCTCTTTCTCTCGCTCTCCTCCCAACTCAAAGAACGATTATTGTCTATCCCCAGAAGTGTGTGGTCGGTCACTGGGCAGTAAAACTATTTTAAAACTCCTAATTTCGAGCAGTCTTATTTCCTGTTAGCTTTATATCAGTTTCATGGATAGCATATTTCTGATCTCTATGGAAAATATCTGATTTGATTTATATAGGCCTACCATAACACGAGACAATACATTCAAGAATTCAGGAATCTGAATGCAATACTAATTTCCCTTAGCTTTATCTATTCGCTTTTCCAGACATTTCTATTTCAATATTTTTTAGAGTAGGCTTATAAACGTTTATTTTTCAACAATGACAATATAATGAATGCAGTAGGCTTACCAATAGATAATACAGAACACGGGATATTGGTTTTGAATGTAGAAATCCGAATGTAGGCCTAAATGAATTTCTCCGATAGCTCTAGGCCTACTTGTTTATTTATGTATTTTGTTTGTTGTCCTTGGGAGAAGAATCGACTATAATAATAAAGACAAGTCTCCGTGCAGACCTAACGCGAAGGATTCTCCTTAAACAATTACTAACTTGCTGAATAGCACCTAGTTCAAGGTCTATCACATTCAGGCGCAGTTCTACGTTTTTTTTACCGGATATAGAAGTATAAATATTCTCCATGACGCACATTCACATTGGGACCAAATGTCGGTTCTTATATTATCATTAATACACGAGGAAATGATGCAGCTTCTCAATGCCAGAACAGTAGCAGCGCTATGTTTATCTGAAATTGCTTTTGGATGCACGAGGTGGCGGGGGGTCTCAACAACAAATAAAACAAACATCTCGGTATGTGCAACATAGTTCACCCCGTGGATAATGCTATTATATGCGTTAGAATAGAATACTTCAGGAAATATGCACTTGGGACTGTGTGGGTCTTCGTCATCCTGACCGTTTGAACCTCGACATAAATCATTTTGGATCGTGTACATCTCCAAATAAACGAGGATTTATTTCAAAGCTATAATAAGCGGAGCTTTCATTTAAAGGAAGCAATCTAGTTTTATTGCCTTAAAGAAGATCTAGATTAGATTCGCCTAGTGCCGTGGCACAGTGCAGATATTAGAGAGAGAGAGAGAGAGAGAGAGAGAGAGAGAGAGAGAGAGAGAGAGAGAGAGAGAGAGAGAGAGAGAGAGATATCAGCAGTTACGCCTGGTTGCCACAAGATGGAAGCAGAGGTCTATAGTTTGAACCTATATTACACCGTTGTCCTCAAAAGTCACAGGCCTACAGTATTACCATTATATAATTTCATTCATTTAAATGTTATTTTACTTATACATCTGATGAACAACTTGGTATATGATCAATAATGGTACATTTTAAAGCGAACAAGTATGCAATGTATGATTTAAAAATAGGTTCAATTAGAAAACAAAGACAAACTTTGTGTCCAATGTAGACCAATATTTCAATGACCTGCATTCCAATATTACATTGCACTTTCGAAAGTAAAGCAAATTACGCACCCTCATTGAGAGAGAGAGAGAGAGAGAGAGCGCGAGAGAGCGAGAGAGAGACCAACTCCACAGTGTGGCGCAATTGGATTATGAAATACATTTCAAATAAAATATTTTCAACATTTTCCATATTAGTGATTGCCATATGCATGACACGGATTAATATGTTTTATTATTGTAGCACCAAGGACATATAAGGGCAATTGCAACATGCCATTTTCAAAACGTTGGTGGAATATATGTGGATAGAAAGCTGCCTATATGATCAGCGGCAGAGTTGGAAAAAGTAATTCTGGTAAATGACCCATGTAAAATTATTGATACTTATATTAAAAATGAAATTTCACTGTAGCAGCATCATCATCCTGCACTCCCCCCTCCTCATCATCATCTTAGAGCAATGGCGCCCTGCTCATACAAACGATTGCAACCAGGGTGGGCTGTATTTACGCACACATAAGCAACAACAAAAACTGCAATTTTTAACAACCCCTCTACAAAAAGCCCGAGTCCGTATTCTCTGGATTGATATTGGATGAATTCAGCCAGTATAGGTTACCAATACCATCCATCATTTTGCGGCAGAATGTACGTGATTTATAGCCAGGACAACAGGCCGGTGGAGTTGGCGCTGGTAACAAATAGCTTACTTTTGTTAGCTTTAATTTGATCATGTCAAGAGGATCACTTTGATGCACATAAAAGCGATTCACTGTGTTTTAGAAATATAGTGAGTAGCCTATGGAGATGTTTATATACATAATTGATGGAGATGCAGTGGGGGAAGCATATATTTTTTTATATAATGATGACTGACTTGTTCTCAAGACGCTTCATTGTGCGATATTCCTCAGAGAACTTGGAGCATTTTACAACGTAAGGGTTTATAACACCTTGTGTACTTGCAAACAGGACAGTCTATCAGTTTCAAACTTTGTACAGACTCTCCAAGGCAACAAGTAAACATCTGTGAATCCGGAAGAATAGGACAGGCAGCGATTCTCAACCTGGGCGGGAAACCCTAGAGGGGCGTATTTCCTCATTTAAGAGAATAAAAAAATACATACAAATATTTTTTTCAATAGCCTAAGCCCATCATAGCAGTTTTTAAGAAAAGCACTTTTTAGAAAATCAGAATAACTTGCATATTTAACCAGCAGACCAAATATTTAGCATTTCTTTAACTCTTCAAAATGGTGGCGAACCTCTGGATAAGGCCTACTTCTTCACTACCAGCTGGTAGGAAAGGACTACTGAGGACAGATGAATAGTGATGTGTATTGTTTAAATATACTGTTATGGGTACAGCTCATTGTATTATAATATATTTTTTAAATACATTGAAAATCTATTGGCCAGATCAGTCTATTTCTATTTTGAGCCTGCGTGATGCCAGCCTCTCCGGGGAGTCAATTTAACCAGACATTCAGACCTGGGATTGGCAACTGGCGAGCCTGCGGACGGCACCCCCTTTGTAGGTTTAAAAAAAATCTTTTTAAAAAAGTTATTATAATTTGGAACTCAGTCATGGGATGAACTTACTATTGAGAGTTATAATAATATAATACAGGCTCTACAATTTCTAAATGTGGTTGTGCATCAGCAGTCACTCAATTAGCCCATGTCAGCTTTTTTTAAAGATTGGTCAAATATTATAGTGGCCAGCTATCTAAACTTGTAGTAAGCATAATCGAATTATCACCAGGGTGGGGCCCATTGATCATCAGTTATCATATTAAAAACAGCTAACATTTGCCTCCACCCTATGGCAAAATATGTAGAATTGCAGGAAATTAGTTATAAAATTGCAAAATCTTCTTTCTGCCCCATGGCAAAATTTGTAGAATTTCAGCAAATTTGCTTAAAAACAGCAAAATGTTCTCCTTGCTCCATGGCAAAATGAACTTGAAAATATTTTTTAAAATTATCTTTGCTGTCACAACGGGGGCCGCTAAAATGTTTTCCTCGCAAGGGGGATATGCAGACCCACGAGCCACTGCGGCCCTTCATGATTAGTTCTGTTTTTTTGTGGCCCCCATCAAAGTTACCCATCCCTGATTTAGACTATAGGAGCATCTCTCCTCTATGGAATGGTACGGTCCATGGGTGCTTTCTGGGTGGAATGTACCACAACTGCAAGTATTTCAATCATCCAAATATCTACTGGACTAACAACTACCATGAAACCAGGGAAAGAGGTGAGTAGAGACAAATATAACTGAATCTGGTTGTGTGTTAAAATGGCTTTGCTGTAAACCGTGTGTGGATACCATGTTGACATACTCCATTGTTTATGTTTTCATTGAAGAAAAATGTATGAGCCATAAATCATGTTTTTTTAAAGTAATGTTGCTCTCATGGAATGTCATTGGACATGACAAAATCTAGTGCTATTTGCATGTGAAAAAGCTCAATGTGTGTGTTGGTGGTATGCATACCTTACAGATTGTGGATTTAAGAGCTCACTTTTTAGAGCTCTCTGTGTGTGTGTGTGTGTGTGTGTGTGTGTGTGTGTGTGTGTGTGTGTGTGTGTGTGTGTGTGTGTGTGTGTGTGTGTGTGTGGTGTTTGTGCGTGTGTGTACGTGTGCATGTGTATGCACGTGTGTGTATGTGTGTGTTCTATCCCTACCAGGTCTAATGGTGGCCGGAGTACCTCCATGCCTGCAATGTAAAAAAAAAAAAAAAGTGTATATGAGTGGAAACTAAATGCTTTGAGGTGCCCTCTGGGTGAAGGCTCAGCTGCCCATAGGATATGGCTGGATGACTTGGGCCTGGGGAAGCTGGGTGGTGTGTGCCAGCCAAAAGCCATGCAGACTATTGAACTGCTGAACAGTGTGTGAATCTCAGGCAATGGGATGATGAGGATCCAGATACACTTGCAGCAACAGAGATATGAACACAAAGACTGAGTAACCACCAGAAGCCAGTGAGGCATAATGTTTAGAAATGTAATGTGACATTATAGAGCAAGACATAGTTCTGCATTCCATGTGATGGAGCGTTAATGCACATTCTATGTTACATTTATATCTGCAGTGTTCCGATCAGTTTGATCGTAGGACTTTTTATTGCTCTCCTAGACATACAGTCATTTTGTAAGTTCAAAAAACATTTCCCCGCCCCCAACCAAAAAAGATCATGTCATCATTTCTTTCCTCCTTGCCTTTGTTAGTGTAAAGTGAGGTGAATAAAGTTAGTATTTTCTGTGCCATGTCTTTATTAAATATGATAACATTCAACTCTTCTGTGTTGCTTCTTCTTCGCACCCTCTGGCTCTCCCCAATCCAAAGAATAAGGGTTTTGCTTTGCCATGTGACACACGAATGGCCCTGAGTGATGGAATAGTGGACATGCTATATATATATTTTTCTATCTATACAGTAATTAGAATTGGGAAAAATGAATAACGAATAAATATTTAAATGCTACTTTGCATCTGGGCATAGGTGCCTTTTAATAAACCTGTTGAAGGTTGAGATGAAAAACAGCTCTATTCCTGTTTTTTTCAGTGGGTGTTGTGTACCATTGTCAACCAGTGACCTTCACTGGTCGTGAACCCAGAGATGTCAGTGCTGCCTGTTTCCATAACGACAACTGTCTCAAGGTCTCAGCTGACTGCCCTTGCTTGCTTTCTCAAGACTTCTACAGCATAGCACATCTACACTGTGTATGAGGCCAAGGCCACGTTCTGTAGATTCCAAACTGGAGTGAGAAATTCCTTTTAGACAATCTTAAGTATAATTGATTCTATTAGAGAATGATTCATCTTGTTTGATGACAACTGATCGTGACCCAGTTATGTGGCTTTGGAGTCACTTCAAGTCAAATCAAATGTTATTAGTCACATGCGCCGAATACAACAGGTCTAGGTAGACCTTACAGTGAAATGCTGAATACAACAGGTGTAGGTAAGACCTTACGGTGAAATGTAAGGTCTACACTTTACATCTTACAACCAGGCAGGGCTCCCGAGTGGCGCAGTGGTCTAAGACACTGCATCTCTGTGTAAGAGGTGTCATTGCAGTACCTGGTTTGAATCCAGGCTGCATCACATCCAGCTGTGATTGGGAGTCCCATCGGGCGGTGCACAATTGGCCCAGCGTCGTCTGGGTTTGCTAGGGTAGGTTGTCATTGCAAAATTAGAATTTCTTCTTAACTGACTTGTCTAGTTAAAAAAAAAAATGCTTACTTACGAGCCCTTAACCAACAATGCAGTTTTAAGAAATAAAGTAACAAATAATTGAAGAGCAGCAGTAAAATAACATGTACAGGGGGAACCGGTTAATTGAGGAAGCAGATATGGGTAGAGTTACTAAAGTGACTTATGCATAGATAATAACAGAGAGTAGCAGCAGTGTAAAAGAGGGGGGGCATTTAACAAGATGATCAGGAGTCTTATGGCTTGTGGGTAGAAGCTGTTTAGAAGCCTCTTGGACCTAGACTTGGCGCTCCGGTACCGCTTGCCGTGTGGTAGCAGAGAGAACAGTCTATGACTAGGGTGGCTGGAGTCTGACCATTTTTAGGCCCTTCCTCTGACACCGCCTGGTATAGAGGTCCTGGATGGCAGGAAGCTTGGCCCCAAGGATGTACATAGCGTGGAACTTAGAAAAATTGCTTTTATTTACCTTGGTTTCACAGTAACTTTATCCAGTTACTGCTAACATGACCCCCATTTTCTCCAAAACACAATACAATAGAGGCAAGATACTTGTTCACATGATTAAGCATGCATTTATTGTAGCAAAAATGACATGAACTAATTTTCGACCAAATGAGCAGTTACTGCCTTTTTGCTTGGTAGGGCAGTATACTCAATGTGGTGCATTGAGTAAAGGCAGTTAGTGAGTTAATGTCTAGGGTCTGATTGTTCCATTCACATTTTACTGTTTTGTTTTGTTATGGTTTACTGTAACATTGCCATTACATTACATTACCAGTCATGACAGTCGTGGAGTTGTTGACAAAAGTTACTCTAATAAGTATGTACAACACAGGAGGTTGGTGGCACCTTAATTGGGGAGGACAAGTTTTCTGGTAATGACTGCAGCGAAATAAGTGGAAGGGTATTAAATCAATCAAACACATGGGTTTCATGTGTTTGATGCCATTCCATTTGTTCCTTTCTAGCCATTATTATGAGCCGTCCTCCACTCAGCAGCCTCCAGTGAAGTACAATATATGTTGTATGCTTACCAGGCAAAACCAGCAACTTCATTTTGTTTTCAGAGATGCTGAGTTGGCTGTTTTTAAGAAAACTGTGTTTTAAGTATCTTAGAGGAGACATCCATCAGTTGGTTTAGTGCCGTCGAGAGAGAACTTGAAGTTGCTTACAATAAATCCCAATTTTGAAAAGGAATATAGGTTGAGAACACAATTGGCAAAGTCTCCAAAAGCCAAGCACACTGGAGGCCTATCAAGTAACCTGTGAGGGGAAAATGGCAGAGGGTTTATATAATTCCTCAGTGTTTTGTAGCATTCTCAGTGTTGAAGTCTCATGCACTGTTTAGTTGTGATACTCATATTCCAAATTCTCTCAATTCTCTGTGTAGTATAGCCTGAACAATGCATCAGGCTTCAACATTGGGAATGCTTCAAAAAACGGAAGATTGTTTCCTGTCTTATTTCAATAGCTGATTTATTCATAAAAAGTGTATGTCAACTACACACCAAATATCGTATTTACATTACAAGACACATAGCAAGTATATTATTACACAATATACACTCCTGCACTAGATTTCTCTCCATTCAAAAGTGTTGTTGCTGTGAGGTTACGGTATTCTCATTTCTGTATGGTCTTATTTTCTTTGTCTTCTCTTTCCCAATGTTCCACCTCAGGACTTGAAATGTCTTGTATAACAAGCACATTCTTTTCAAGTAAGATGGCCATTGGAGACTACGCCAACAATCATGTTCCAAGAGTTGATTGTTTATGCCTCTCGCTAAATGGATTGTCTCACCTTCTTCACAAGATGAATCTGAGGTGCTTCAGATGCCAACAGTGTGAAGCGATGCTTGGATTTTCAGTTTGATAATGACTGCCCACCATCTGTCTCAGACAGACAGACAGACGGACACAATTCAATCAGAGGACAATTTAACCTGCACCATGATAACAAGACACAACTTTGGATGGAAGCTCTGTGCATAATATAACAACTCAAGTCTCTTTAATGTTGTGAAATGTCATAGATGTAAGTTAATTATCATCAACCTCTATATGTGGGTCCCTGAAATAGTCACATTTGTGTTGATTGTATTATGTTAATGACCAATGTTATTTATCTGTGTTTGACCGTAGTGAAATAAAGTTACATCTGTCTCATTTTATGAAAACGTGTGTGTTTTCTTCCCAAAAAGTTAACAGTTTTATGTTGGAGTCCGCTGAGGTACATTTTGATCAACAGAAGAGACAAAAAGCACTGTATGTAACCAGGACAGCACACTACTTGTAATCATTTGATTGGCTCACATCAGGACCATGGCCTTTCTTCAAAATGCTGTGTGTGTGTGTGTGTGTGTGTGTGTGTGTGTGTGTGTGTGTGTGTGTGTGTGTGTGTGTGTGTGTGTGTGTGTGTGTGTGTCTGTGTGTGTGTGTGTGTGTGTGTGTTTTAGTCAGCTGCTTATACACTATTCATACATTTGAGTAACTCCTGAAAATGTACATACAGTATAACATCCAACTGATAAGACGGTGGAGATGAAAATGTATGACATTGATTGAAAACAAATCAAAGTGTTTTGGTGTCTACAAGCCCCTCTAGAAAAGGCTGTGCTTTCATGTAGAGCATAACTACAAGACTTTGTGTGTGTCTGGCTTTAAGATGATCAGGCAGTGTTTCAGGATCAGAGATTACGGACTTTATTTTATGGTAGGCCTACATAAATTACCATACAATTACATACACTATAATTACACTCTTATAACTTAAGAGTGATTTGTTAATGTGTTAAAAGTTCAACTTTACCTTTACATTGACATTTATACATTAAGACTTTAGGTTAGACTTACCTAAACCATAATTCTTAAAAACGGAAAACATAAAATTGAACAGGGAAGGTTTGATAAAAACATAGGTAACTGGAGGTCATGAGATCATGATGTGATACACACCAACTCCACATAGGAACTATGAGGTCTGTTACAAATAGGAAGTTGATTTAGCCTATTTAAACACCATGACAACAAATAAACAAGTAACTTGCTCCAAGAGGACCCTTCTCTGTTCCAGTGGAAACAACAAGTGTCTCTCCATGGCAAGTCTCTTCAAGTCTGCAAACAGTTCTACAACAGGACCAAGACCCAAGGTAGGAAGACTTGTGGAGGAATTTTAAGGTACATTAAAGAGCATCTTGAAATTCAATATAATTCAATGACAGTAGAGCAAAGACATGTACACTGCTATGAAGTCACCATATCACAGATAAATGCAACTCAGTCTCCTGAGCGAAACGTTTAATTTCCACATTTTTGCAAAGTGAACACACAGCTTCATTGCTGTACAGTAGCTGTCTTTTGTCATTATAATCACAGAATGACTTTGCATACCAGAATAACCTACCAGTGTGGTCTCCCGTCATTGGTTGAGGTTTCCAATTATCAGAATAAGAAGCACTCTATGAGCACTCTGCACTCTACACAGGATGTAATTAAAAAACAAAGACACTACTGTTTTCCTATGGCAGGTTCGAATGAGTTCCTGTTTGAATAGTATTAGAATGTAGCCTACACCAACAGGATTGGCCAGTTTAGGTGAACAGTTTAGGAGACACTTGACAACAGGCACAATCTAGATGACAAGGTCATAAAAATGCATTCCAAATGCAAAATAATTAAAGAACACAAATGAAGCTGTCAAAGTCAGCACGAGTCATTTGGCACATTCTGGATATAGGGTATTCCATTTTGTTCCGACACAACAAGCCTAATCTCTGTTGAAAGATTCTTGTTGATGTAGCCTAGCTGTCATGCACAATTGAATTTGCATAAAGTCGAGTGTAGTCAGTGTGAGTCAGTTAGTGTACATTGCAAAAGGTAAAAACGGAACAAAAACAGACCTAAAACAAAGCCTTTACCATACATTGATATCAGTGCCCCTCACTCCGGAAGTTGGAGAATTTAGCATTTTTCAAACACCATTTAAAAAAAAGGGTTTTCCTGTAATCATTATATCTAATACTACTTTTTTTCTCTGCATAGGTTATCTAACCTTACCTCTTCACCTGTTCAATTGTCATTTTAATAAAGGTGTCATTCTGACTGTTGTAAATCACACATCTCTATCAGGAATCAGGGTAAGACCCAAGTGCAGTCTGTGTGAAGTAAGAATGTTTATTGTAACAACAACAGGTCAAGGCAGGCAGGGGCCGATAATCCAGAGTAGGAGTAAAGGTACAGGATGGCAGGCAGGCTCAGGGACAAGGACAGGCAGAGTGGTCAGGCAGGCAGGCTCAGGGTCAGGGTCAGGGACAGGCAGAGTGGTCAGGCAGGCAGGCTCAGGGACAAGGACAGGCAGAGTGGTCAGGCAGGCAGGCTCAGGGTCAGGGACAAGGACAGGCAGAGTGGTCAGGCAGGCAGGCTCAGGGACAAGGACAGGCAGAGTGGTCAGGCAGGCAGGCTCAGGGACAAGGACAGGCAGAGTGGTCAGGCAGGCAGGCTCAGGGACAAGGACAGGCAGAGTGGTCAGGCAGGCAGGCTCAGGGTCAGGGACAGGCAGAGTGGTCAGGCAGGCAGGCTCAGGGACAAGGACAGGCAGAGTGGTCAGGCAGGCAGGCTCAGGGTCAGGGACAAGGACAGGCAGAGTGGTCAGGCAGGCAGGCTCAGGGACAAGGACAGGCAGAGTGGTCAGGCAGGCAGGCTCAGGGACAAGGACAGGCAGAGTGGTCAGGCAGGCAGGCTCAGGGACAAGGACAGGCAGAGTGGTCAGGCAGGCAGGCTCAGGGACAGGGACAGGCAGAGTGGTCAGGCAGGCAGGCTCAGGGACAAGGACAGGCAGAGTGGTCAGGCAGGCAGGCTCAGGGACAAGGACAGGCAGAGTGGTCAGGCAGGCAGGCTCAGGGACAAGGACAGGCAGAGTGGTCAGGCAGGCAGGCTCAGGGACAAGGACAGGCAGAGTGGTCAGGCAGGCAGGCTCAGGGTCAGGGACAAGGACAGGCAGAGTGGTCAGGCAGGCAGGCTCAGGGACAAGGACAGGCAGAGTGGTCAGGCAGGCAGGCTCAGGGTCAGGGACAGGCAGAGTGGTCAGGCAGGCAGGCTCAGGGACAAGGACAGGCAGAGTGGTCAGGCAGGCAGGCTCAGGGTCAGGGACAAGGACAGGCAGAGTGGTCAGGCAGGCAGGCTCAGGGACAAGGACAGGCAGAGTGGTCAGGCAGGCAGGCTCAGGGTCAGGGACAAGGACAGGCTGAGTGGTCAGGCAGGCAGGCTCAGGGACAAGGACAGGCAGAGTGGTCAGGCAGGCAGGCTCAGGGACAAGGACAGGCAGAGTGGTCAGGCAGGCAGGCTCAGGGTCAGGGACAGGCAGAGTGGTCAGGCAGGCAGGCTCAGGGACACGGACAGGCAGAGTGGTCAGGCAGGCAGGCTCAGGGACAAGGACAGGCAGAGTGGTCAGGCAGGCAGGCTCAGGGACAAGGACAGGCAGAGTGGTCAGGCAGGCAGGCTCAGGGTCAGGGACAGGCAGAGTGGTCAGTCAGGCAGGCTCAGGGACAAGGACAGGCAGAGTGGTCAGGCAGGCAGGCTCAGGGTCAGGGACAAGGACAGGCAGAGTGGTCAGGCAGGCAGGCTCAGGGACAAGGACAGGCAGAGTGGTCAGGCAGGCAGGCTCAGGGTCAGGGACAAGGACAGGCAGAGTGGTCAGGCAGGCAGGCTCAGGGTCAGGGACAGGCAGAGTGGTCAGGCAGGCAGGCTCAGGGACAAGGACAGGCAGAGTGGTCAGGCAGGCAGGCTCAGGGTCAGGGACAAGGACAGGCAGAGTGGTCAGGCAGGCAGGCTCAGGGTCAGGGACAAGGACAGGCAGAGTGGTCAGGCAGGCAGGCTCAGGGTCAGGGTCAGGGACAGGCAGAGTGGTCAGGCAGGCAGGCTCAGGGTCAGGGACAGGCTGAGTGGTCAGGCAGGCAGGCAGGCTCAGGGTCAGGGACAGGCAGAGTGGTCAGGCAGGCAGGCAGGCTCAGGGTCAGGGACAAGGACAGGCTGAGTGGTCAGGCAGGCAGGTTCAGGGTCAGGGACAAGGACAGGCAGAGTGGTCAGGCAGGCAGGCTCAGGGTCAGGGACAGGCAGAGTGGTCAGGCAGGCAGGCTCAGGGTCAGGGTCAGGGACAGGCAGAGTGGTCAGGCAGGCAGGCTCAGGGTCAGGGACAAGGACAGGCAGAGTGGTCAGGCAGGCAGGCTCAGGGACAAGGACAGGCAGAGTGGTCAGGCAGGCAGGCTCAGGGTCAGGGACAAGGACAGGCAGAGTGGTCAGGCAGGCAGGCTCAGGGTCAGGGACAGGCAGAGTGGTCAGGCAGGCAGGCTCAGGGACAAGGACAGGCAGAGTGGTCAGGCAGGCAGGCTCAGGGTCAGGGGCAAGGACAGGCAGAGTGGTCAGGCAGGCAGGCTCAGGGTCAGGGACAAGGACAGGCAGAGTGGTCAGGCAGGCAGGCTCAGGGTCAGGGTCAGGGACAGGCAGAGTGGTCAGGCAGGCAGGCTCAGGGTCAGGGACAGGCTGAGTGGTCAGGCAGGCAGGCAGGCTCAGGGTCAGGGACAGGCAGAGTGGTCAGGCAGGCAGGCAGGCTCAGGGTCAGGGACAAGGACAGGCTGAGTGGTCAGGCAGGCAGGTTCAGGGTCAGGGACAAGGACAGGCAGAGTGGTCAGGCAGGCAGGCTCAGGGTCAGGGACAGGCAGAGTGGTCAGGCAGGCAGGCTCAGGGTCAGGGTCAGGGACAGGCAGAGTGGTCAGGCAGGCGAGCGTCAAAACCAGGAGGGCGAGAAAAGAAAAAGTGGAAAAGGTAGGAGCTGAGAAACA
Source organism: Oncorhynchus nerka (assembly GCF_034236695.1). NCBI lineage: Eukaryota > Metazoa > Chordata > Actinopteri > Salmoniformes > Salmonidae > Oncorhynchus > Oncorhynchus nerka. Next base: position 56,335,106 of record NC_088407.1, read on the forward strand.
AAACAGTGGAAGGCTTGAACAAACAAGACGAACTGGGCGCAGACAGAAAACACAGGTATAAATACCCAGGTGATAAGTGGGGAAGATGGGCGATACCTGGAGGGGGGTGAAGACAAGCACAAGGACAGGTGATACAGATCAGGGCGTGACAATCTCAATATACTGCACTAAGATATTACATCCAAATTACAACACAGTAAATGGGATTGTAACACACATCAATTCAGGCACATATCATGACATCATAATTAATACAGAAAAACCATGACATTATCATAAGGTGCCAGATTACATTTAAAACAAGTATTTTTCTGTATATCTAAGCATACCTCTTGAGCTATCTGGATCCTCCTGACTGGTGGTTCTTTGTAATTTTAAGAAACTGACTATGCTTCTCTGCATCTCTGCTAAAATCTGGGTAAAAATATTTCATGGAATGTGAGTCTTTTTCAGTACATTTAGTTATTGCTTGCTTTTCTAAAGTCTAGCAACTTTGCCAGCAGGCATGCCAGTTAAGATAGCTAGACAAGCTATTATAAAATGATTGATAGCCCAAAATGGCTTCCTACTGGGCACACACTGATTGAATCAACGTTGTTTCAACGCTATTTGTTACCATCCTTCATATACACGACAACATCCAAAGGTAATAGTGTATTATCAATATCATGCATTTGACATCCTATTTGTAGGGCTAACGGAAACTACTTCTAAACTTCCAAAGATCCAATTAACCATGGATGAATGACAGTACACCTAGCTCCACAGTGAAATGATTTGTTCGGCAAATCAGATGTAACTGTAGCCTACATAAACCAAACCTCATCTCTGAATTTTCTTTCACATACAGCTTGTGCAAGAAAAGTTTGAGGAGTTACTTTCAACTATTCAATGTGATTTAGGTAGTCTACACATATGAGTATGGAAGCTAATCAATGTCTAAATGTGTTGATGTAGCCAATGTGAAATTGCTAGCTAGTTAGCGGTGGTGCGCGCTAGTGGCGTTTCAATCGGTGACATCACTTGCTCTGAGACCTTGAAGTAGTGGTTCCCCTTGCAGAGGGGAACCTTGGCTTTTATGGAGCGATGGGTAACGATGCTTCAAGGGTGACTGTTGACGTGTGCAGAGCATCCCTGGTTCGCGCCCAGGTCGGGGCGAGGGGACGGACGTAAAGTCTATACCGTTACATTGACATGATACGTACACAGCTTGTTTCCAAAGCTAAGCTGGGTACATAGAGGTAGGCATCTGGAGGATAGACTTGTTCTTACTGAATTGCATTACCCGTCATATACCAGTAGGAGTCACTGTTCAGGTAGGAATCATTCGACTGTGGCTACACATTATATTTTCATGGCATGATGGCATGACATTGAAACATTTATATTCATTCAAACATAGCATTTTACTATGAACATTGAAAAAAGGTCAAATAATATATGTCATATCAAATATGAAGTTCAATATCATTTCCACCACCATTGAATATAGGAGGAAAAAGATTACGTGGAATTTTCATTGCAATTTCTATGTATACATAGTTCTGATGATTACGTTGAAATAACATTGATGTAGCAACCTGTTAGTCAGGTTAAGTCAATGTATTTAAGTTGACTTTTACCTTAATTTCAATGTTCACTAGGCTGGTTGAAATTAGATAAAAACAGTGGCCTACTGGTTGATTACTTTTTTGTGTTGATATATATATATATTTTTTCACCTTTATTTAACCAGGTAGGCAAGTTGAGAACAAGTTCTTATTTGCAATTGTGACCTGGCCAAGATAAAGCAAAGCACATACAACAACACAGAGTTACACATGGTGTAAAACAAACACACAGTCAATAATACAGTAGAAAAATAAGTCTATATACAATGTGGGCAAATGAGGTGAGATAAGGGAGGTAAAGGCAAAAAAGTAAATACAATATAGCAATTAAAACACTGGAATGGTAGATTTGCAGTGGAAGAATGTGCAAGGTAGAGATAGAAATAATGGAGTGCAAAGGAGCAAAATAAATAAATACAGTAGGGGGAGAGGTAGTTGTTTGGGCTAAATTATAGATGGGCTTTGTACAGGTGCAGTAATCTGTGAGCTGCTCTGACAGCTGGTGCTTAAAGCTAGTGAGGGAGATAAGTGTTTCCAGTTTCAGAGATTTTTGTAGTTCGTTCTAGTCATTGGCAGCAGAGAACTGGAAGGAGAGGCGACCAAAGGAAGAATTGGTTTTGGGGGTGACCAGAGAGATATACCTGCTGGAGGGCATGCTACAGGTGGGTGCTGCTATGGTGACCAGCGAGCTGAGATAAGGGGGGACTTTACCTAGCAGGGTCTTGTAGATGACCTGGAGCCAGTGGGTTTGGCGACGAGTATGAAGCGAGGGCCAACCAACGAGAGCGTACAGGTCGCTGTGGTGGGTAGTATATGGGGCTTTGGTGACAAAATGGATGGCACTGTGATAGACTGCATCCAATTTATTGAGTAGGTCATTGGAGGCTATCGGTAGGATGGTCAGTTTTACAAGGGTATGTTTGCAGCATGAGTGAAGGATGCTTTGTTGCGAAATAGGAAGTAAATTCTAGATTTAACTTTGGATTGGAGATGTTTGATGTTAGTCTGGAAGGAGAGTTTACAGTCTAACCAGACACCTAGGTATTTGTAGTTGTCCACAAGTCAGAACCGTCCAGAGTAGTGATGTTGGACAGGCGGGCAGGTGCAGGCAGCGATCGGTTGAAGAGCATGCATTTAGTTTTACTTTTATTTAAGAGCAATTGGAGGCCACGGAATGAGAGTTGTATGGCATTGAAGCTCGCTGGGAGGGTTGTTAACACAGTGTCCAAAGAAGGGCCAGAAGTATACAGAATAGTGTCGTCTGCGTAGAGGTGGATCAGAGACTCACCAGCAGCAAGAGCAACATCATTGATGTATACAGAGAAGAGAGTCGGTCCAAGAATTGAACCCTGTGGCACCCCCATAGCGACTGCCAGAGACCCGGACAACAGGCCCTCCGATTTGACACACTGAACTCTATCAGAGAAGTAGTTGGTGTAGTTGGTGAACCAGGCAAGGGAATCATTTGAGAAACCAAGGCTATCAAGTCTGCTGATGAGGATGTGGTGATTGACAGAGTCGAAAGCCTTGGCCAGGTCAATGCTGCACAGTATTGTTTCTTATCGATTGCCGTTAAGATATTGTTTAGGACCTTGAGCGTGGCTGAGGTGCACCCATGACCAGCTCTGAAACCAGATTGCATAGTGGAACAGATACGGTGGGATTCGAAATGGTCGGTAATCTGTTTGTTGACTTGGCTTTCGAAGACCTTAAAAAGGCAGGGTAGGATAGATAAAGGTCTGTAGCAGTTTGGGTCAAGAGTGTCCCCCCCTTTGAAGAGGGGGATGACCAAAGCTGCTTTCCAATCTTTGGGAATCTCAGACGACACGAAAGAGAGGTTGAACAGGCTAGTAATAGGGGTGGCAACAATTTCGGCAGATAATTTTTAGAAAGAAAGAGTCCAGATTGTCTAGCCCTGCTGATTTGTAGGGGTCTAGATTTTGCAGCTCTTTCAGAACATCAGCTGACTGGATTTGGGAGAAATGGGGAAGGCTTGGGTGAGTTGCTGTGGGTGGTGCAGTGCTGTTGACCGGGGTAGGGGTAGCCAGGTGGAAAGCATGTCCAGCCGTAGAAAAATGCTTCTCGAAATTCTCAATTATAGTGGATTTATCAGTGGTGACAGTGTTTCCTATCTTCAGTGCAGTGGACAGCTGGGAGGAGGTGTTCTGATTCTCCATGGACTTCACAGTGTCCCAGAACTTTTTTGAGTTTGTGTTGCAGGAAGCAAATTTCTGCTTGAAAAAGCTAGCCTTGGCTTTTCTAACTGCCTGTGTATATTGGTTTCTAGCTTCCCTGAAAAGTGTCATATCACAGGAGCTGTTCGATGCTTATGCAGAACGCCATAAGATGTTTTTGTGTTGGTTAACCTGTTGCTTCTACTCGGGACGCTTGCGTCACAACTAGAGCTCTGGAAATGCAAATGCGCTACGCTAAATGCTAATAGTATTAGTTAAAACTCAAAAGTTCATTAAAATACACATGCAGGGTATCGAATTAAAGCTACACTCGTTGTGAATCCAGGCAACAAGTCAGATTTTTAAAATGCTTTTCGGCGAAAGCATGAGAAGCTATTATCTGATAGCATGTAACACCCAAAAAGACCCACAGGGGACGTAAACAAAATAATTAGAAAACATTCATTACCTTTCACCATCTTCTTTGTTGGCACTCCTAGATGTCCCATAAACACTATTTGGGTCTTTATTTCGATTAAATCGGTCCATATAAAGCCTAGATATCGTTATATGTAGACTGTGTGATAAACGAAAAAAACATTGTTTCAAAACGTAACGTAATTTTTTAAAATTCAAAAAGTCGACGATAAACTTTCACAAAACACTTCGAAATACGTTTGTAATGCAACTTTAGGTATTAGTAAACGTTAATAAGCGATAAAATTCATCAGGAGGCGATGTAAAGATCATTAGCTGTCCGTCTGGAAAAATGTCCGGCTAGAAACTCAACGAAAATATCCGGTCCTAGACCATAGGAGATACGGTGCCCTGCATGTGTTTGACCAAGAAAAAACTCGAAGGGAAATGACAAGACTCTAGACACCGTGTGGAAGCTGTAGGTACTGCAACCTCAGTCAATTAATTGTGGTTCACCTTTATCAATGGGTTCAAGTAGCGCATGGATATATTTTCCCATTTTCAGTGATCAGTTTTTCCTGTGCTTTTCGATGTAAATGCCGTTCTGGTAAAGCCACAGCAGAGATTTAACCAGTTTTATAAACGTCTGAGTGTTTTCTATCCACACAGACTAAGCAAATGCATATACTATATTCCTGGCATGAGTAGCAGGGCGCTGAAATGTTGCGCGATTTTTAACAGAATGTTCAAAAAAGTAGAGGGTCGACTTAAGAGGTTAAGGGCAGTCAGGTCTGGAGAGAACCAAGGGCTATATCTGTTCCTGGTTCTAAATTTCTTGAATGGGGCAATCTTATTTAAGATGGTGAGGAAGGCATTTTTTTAAATAACCAGGCATCCTCTACTGATGGGATGAGATCAATATCCTTCCAGGATACCCCGGCCAGGTCGATTAGAAAGGCCTGCTCGCTGAAGTGTTTCAGGGAGCGTTTGACAGTGATGAGTGGTGGTCGTTTGACCGCTGACCCATTACGGATGCAGGCAATGAGGCAGTGATCGCTGAGATCTTGGTTGAAAACAGCAGAGGTGTATTTAGAGGGCAAGTTGGTTAGGATGATATCTATGAGGGTGCCCATGTTTACAGCTTTGGGGTGGTACCTGGAAGGTTCATTGATAATTTGTGTGAGATTGAGGGCATCAAGCTTGTAGGATGGCTGGGGTGTTAAGCATGTTCCAGTTTAGGTCGCCTAGCAGCACGAGCTCTGAAGATAGATGGGGGGCAATCAGTTCACATATGGTGTCCAGAGTACAGCTGGGGACAGAGGGTGGTCTATAGCAGGCGGCAACGGGGAGAGACTTGTTTTTAGAGAGGTGGATTTTTAAAAGTAGAAGTTCAAATTGTTTGGGTACAGACCTGTTTGTTTTGTTTACTTTATGTTACAGTACAGTTTTGTGAGAGACCTTTGCTTTATATTATGTGTTTGACTACAGGTTCACCGAAAATATGTAATGGAATTTCCAACACCCTTATTGGACATATTCCTGACATTTGCATTCATGTATTGAGTAAACAATATGTCTGAGATAGTAAAACATACATCATGGAACGTGAGTGGACTGAATGGACCTGTTAAACGGAAACAAGCGTTAATGTACTTGAAAAAGCTAAAGACTGACACTGCGTTTATACAAGAAACACATCTAACAGGGTTAGAACATAAAAAGATAAATAAGGAATGGGTGGTCAGGTTTTTGCTTCTTCATTTAACACAAAGACACGGGGAGTAGTTGTGTTGATCAATAAGAATTTACCCTTCTGTATAACAAAAGCAATTATGTTACGTAGTGTTCCATGGCAGAATGTATTTTGCATCTTGGACCTTGTGATATGTATATGCACCTAATTATGATGATCGTATTTGTATTCAAAATATATTCCTCAAGGTAGCAGAGTGTCAGGGAACCCTCTTGGTTAGGGGTGACTTACATTTTTGTCTGGATCCGATTCTGGATCGATCCTCAGCTAAAGCTACCTCATTGACTAAGTCAGGCAAATGCACTTTGGCTGACTTAGACTTCAATTTGAGAGACGTGAAGACACCCCCAAGACAGAGAGGACTCATTCTACCCCTGCCCTCATAACTCTCATATCCAGATGGATTATTTTCTCCTGTCAGCACAGTTAACCCATAGAGTTGTGGAAACTGAGTATTTATCCAGAACCATCTCAGATCATTCTCCCCTCACACTTTCTGTGTTGATGGCCAATGGAGTTCAAGTGACCTATTGATGGCACCTAAACCCAGCTCTTTTGAATTTTGTCAATTTATCAGTAACCAAATAATTTTTTTCTGTGACACAAACTGTCCTCTCCCAATAGTTTTGTACTACTGGATAACATTAAAGGCCTTTCTAAGGGTTAGAAAAAAATAGTGAATGAAATCCTATTATTACAAAAGGAACACCAAAAAAATCTCTCTTAAAGAAACATACCGGTCATTGGTGAATTAACAAAAATATATATAATACCTTAAGTACTTACGAAAACGACAGCTAAAAGATTAGGACAATATTTACCAAACCTGATCAACACTGATCAAACAGGCTTTATACAGAAAAGATCCTCCACTAATAATTTGTGCAGGTTATTTAAAGTAATTTCATTGGCCAGTGTGAGGGGCGATCCTAGTACTGCAGTATCTCTACATGCTGAAAAGTGGCCATACCTATTCAAATAGCTAAGTTGAACTTTGGTTCTTCGTTTGTCAACTGGGTTTAGACTTTATAGCATAAACCGCAAGCCACGATCACCACTAATGGCATGATGTCAGCTACTTTCTCACTCTTTAGAGGTAGTAGGCAGGGCTGTTCACTTTCCCCACTCCTTTTTGTGTTAGACATAGAACCCCTGGCGGAGGCCATAAGAACGGATCCTGGCATAAAGGGCTTTCTGTTTTGCTTTATTTAACTAGGCAAGTCAATTAAGAACAAATTCTTATTTACAATGACGGCCTAGGAACAGTGGGTTAACTGCCTTGTTCAGGGGCAGAATGAAAGATTTGTACCTTGTCAGCTCGGGGATTCAATCTAGCAACCTTTCGGTTACTAACCACGAGACTACATGTCACCCCTGTTGGGCCAGATAATGCACAAGATCTCATTGTTCGCAGGCAACATTATTTTGTTTGTCTCTGACCCGACTGTATCCCTCTCAAAACTACAGACGCTTTGGAGTCCATAGAGATCTATATCAGGTCATGTCAACATGGACTAAAGTAAAATACTTCCACTGACTCGCTTTGATTACAGCATCTGTGAACAGACAGGTATTTTCAGATGGTCGCCACAGGGCTTCCAATATTTAGGAATCACAATTGATAATGACTTAAGAAATGTGTATAAGCTAAATCACTCTGTCTTGGTTCAGAAGGTGGTGGATGACTTGAATAGATAGATAGATCTGCCTCTTACATTGTTTGGGATAATTAATTCATTGTATTAAGATGAACGTTTTGCCGAAGATGATGTATCTATTTAAATTTTTACCCATATCCCTACCAAATAGATTCTTGAAGTCCCTTAATGAGACCATAAGATAATTTGTGTGGAACAGAAAACTCCAAGGGTGAGTCTGGACAAATTAATATGGGATTAGAATTTTGGAGGTTTACAGCAAGCAAATTTCAAGATGTATTACTGGACAGCGCAACTTAAATGTATTTCATTGTTATTTTAAGCTGAACCAGCCACCTCTTGGACTCCGGTGGAAATGTTTGATCTTAATAGTTAATAGAGTTTGGAAGTAATATTATCTACAAGTGAAAGCCCCAAGACTATAGCAACTAAAATGAGCAATCCCTGTACCATCAATTTAGTAAGATCTTGGCATGAAATTCGTGAGCTTTTTGGTCTGAAAGGAGACGTGTCACCTAAAACACCTCTGCGTGTCACACCCAGATCTGTTTCACCTGTCTTTGTGATTGTCTCCACCCCCTCCAGGTGTCACCCATCTTCCTCATTATCCCCTGTGTATTTATACCTATGTTCTCTGTTTGTCTGCTGCCAGTTCGTCTTGTTTGTCAAGTCAACCAGTGTTTTTGTCTCAGCTCCTGCTTTTACCAGTCTCTCTTTTTCTCGCCCTTCTGGTTTTGACCCTTGCCTGTCCTGACTCTGAGCCCGCCTGCCTGACCACTCTGCCTACCCTGACCCTGAGCCTGCCTGCCGTCTAGTACTGTTGCCCCACCTCTGGTTTACTGACCCCTGCCTGCCTTGACCTGGCTATTGCCTGTCCCTGTTGGATTATTAAACCATTGTTAATTCGATGTTGACTGCATCTGGGTCTTACCATCATACCTGATACTGTGCCAAAACAGATTCCTGCCAATGATCTTGGATAACAAAATTACTAACATTGGCATGAGAAGGGAATAACACATGTAGAATATTGCTATGTATATGGAGTACTCAAGCAACTGAAAGAGAAATGCCAGTTATCCAATAAGCATTCAGTTTGTTATTTACAGTTAAGAAACTTTCTCAGACGCACTCTTGGAGATATTACTTATAATATATAAAGTATTGAACAACTGCTCAATAATAACCATGGCCCATTTAGATCCTTATCCATAGTCTACTCATTGCTGATGCAACAATGCCCAAAATCAGATGTGCATAAGTCAAGAGAGAGATGAGAATCTGATTTTAATATTACAATTGACGAAAGGCTATGGTCGGACCGATGCCAAGATAGCGTACGGGTAGTGGTTAAATATATTAATGGAAGTATGGAGGTAGTTTTGTACCTACCCCAAACAGAAGGGTTCACTATGTGTATATGTATATATATATCCTGAGCTTTCTTATATCTCTTAGATGTAGGAAAGACAATTAAAAACCTTTTCTTTATGATTTATTTTTTGACTGTGTTATTCAATGCATTTCTATGGGCTATAGTGATAAAGACGAAATTCAATCTTTTATCAAATCATTTTTCTATATATTTTTGGGATATCTAAAATGGGTCTTAAAATTCTATATCAAATAGCTAAATGAACCATGGCATGACCATAAATACAGTTGAAGTCAGAAATGTACATACACCTTAGCCAAATGCATTTAAACTCTGTTTTTCACAATTCCTGACATTTAATCATAGTAAAAAATCCCTGTTTTAGGTCAGTTAGGATCACCACTTTATTTTAAGAATGTGAAATGTCAGAATTATAGTGTTGTGAATGACTTATTTCAGCTTTTATTACTTTCATCACATTCCCAAAACCTGAGAAGAAATCCAAACAGGTTGTGGGAAATCTGAGGTTGGTCGATTTTCAACTCAGCCCCTATTGAATACACAGTGGGATATTGGTTATGTTGCACTTCCTAAGTCTTCCACTAGATGTCAGCCGTCTTTAGAAACTTGTTTGAGGATTCTACTGTGAAGGGGGAGAGAATGAGAGAAGATTGAGTCAGAGGTCTGCCAGCAGTCACGTGCTGGTCAAGCGCATTTCACATGAGAGGTAACTTGCGCTGCTTTGCTTTTCTGAAGATAAAGGAATTCTCCGGTTGGAATATTATTGAAGATTTATGTTAAAAACATCCTAAAGATTGATTCCATACATCGTTTGACATGTTTCTACGGACAATAACGGAACTTTTTGACATTTCGTCTGCAACTAGTGAAAGCGCTTCGTAACTTTGGATTTGTTTACCAAACGCGCTAACAAAAGTAGCTATTTGGACAAAAATTATGGGCATTATCGAACAAATCAAACATTTAATGTGGAACTGGGATTCCTGGGAGTGCATTCTGATGAAGATCATCAAAGGTAAGTGAATATTTATAATGTTATTTCTGATTTCTGTTGACTCTTTGTTTTCTGATCGCCGTTCTCAGATTATTGCATGGTTTGCTTTTTCCGTAAAGCTTTTTAAAAAATCTGACACAGCAGTTGCATTAAGGAAAGGTTTATTTAGATTTCCATGTCTAACACTTGTATTTTCATCAACATAATGAGTATTAATGAGTATTTCTGTAAACTGATGTGGCTCTCTGCAAATTCACTGGATGTTTTTGGAACTACTGAACATAACGCGCCCAATGTATACTGAGATGTTTTGATATAAATATGAACTTTACTGAACAAAACATACATGTATTGTGTAACATGAAGTCCTATGTGTCAACTGATGAAGATCATCAAAAGTTAGTGATTCATTTTATCTCTATTTGTGCTTTTTGGGGCTCCTCTCTTTGGCTGTAAAAATGGCTGTGTTTTTCTGTGGCTTGGCTCTGACCTAACATAATCGTTTGTGGTGCTTTCGCTGTAAAGCCTATTTGAAATCAGACACTTTGGTGGGATTAACAACAATATTACCTTTAAAATTGTATAAGATACTTGTATGCATGAGGAATTTTAATTATGAGATTTCTGTTGTTTTGAATTTGTCGCCCTGCACTTTCACTGGCTGTTGTCATATCGATCCCGTTAACAGGATTGCAGCCCTAAGAAGTTTTAAGCCATTTTGCCACAACTTTGGAAGTATGATTTGGGTCATTGTCCATTTGGCAGACCCATTTGCAACCAAGCTTTAACTTCCTGACTAATATCTTGAGATGTTGTTTCAATATATCCACATAATTTTCCATCCACATGATGCCATCTATTTTGTGAAGTGCACCAGCCCCTCCTGCAGCAAAGCAGCCCCACAACATGATGCTGCCACCCCTGTGCTTCATGGTTGCAAGCCTCCCCCTTTCCTCCAAACATAACAATGGTCATCAGGGTCAAACAGTTCTGTTTTTGTTTCATCAGACCAGATGACATTTCTACAAATAGTACAATCTTTGTCCCCATGTGCAGATGCAAACCATAGTCTATTTCTTTTTATGGAGGTTTTGGAGCAGTGGCTTCTTCCTTGCTGAGTGGCCCTTCAGGTTATGTCGATATAGGACTCGTTTTACTGTGGATATAGATATGTTTGTACCTGGTTCCTCCAGCATCTTCACAAGATCCTTTGCTGTTGTTCTGGGATTGATTTGCACTTTTCACACCAAAGTATGTTCATCTCTAGGAGATAGAATGCGTCTCCTTCCTGAGCGGTATGACAGGTCTTGGCTGATTTCTTTTGATTTTCCCATGATGTCAAGCAAAGAGGCACTGAGTTTGAAGGTAGGCCTTGAAATACATCCACAGGTACACATCCAAATGACTCAAATTATGTCAATTCGCCTATCAGAAGCTTCTAAAGCCACAACATAATTTTCTGGAATTTTCCAAGCTGTTTAATTAAAGGCACAGTCAACTTAGTGTATGTAAACTTCTGACCCACTGGACTTGTGATACAGTGAATTATAAGTCTATAAGTCTGTCAAAAATAGTTGGAAAATGACTTGTGTCATGGACAAAGTAGATGTCCTAACCGACTTGCCAAAACTATAGTTTGTTAACAAGACTTTTGTGGAGTGATTTGAAAAACGAGTTTTAAAGACTCTGACCCAAGTGTAGGTAAACTTTTGACTTCAACTGTATGTAGCTTAAGAATTTATTTATTGGGGACAGGGGGGCAGTATTGAGTAGCATGGATGAATAAGGTGCCCAGAGTAAACTGCCTGCTACTCTGTCCCAGATGCTAATATATGCATATCATTAGTAGTATTGGATAGGAAACACTCTGAAGTTTCTAAAACTGTTTGAATTATGTCTGTGAGTACAACAGAACTCATATGGCAGGCGAAGATCTGAGACAAATCCAACCAGGGAGTGGGAAATCTGAGGTTTGTAGTTTCATTTAAGTGATTACCTATCCAATATGCTGTGTCTATGGGGCCAGATTGCACTTCCCAAGGCTTCCAGCAGATGTCAACAGTCTTTAGAAAGTTGTTTGGGGCTTCTATTGTGGAAGGGGGTCGGATAAGAGCTGTTTCAACAAGTGGACTAGGCTGAGGCCAATCAGTTGTTTACTGCGCGGTCACGCGGGCGCGCCGTGCCTTCTTTTTCCTCTGTAATGAATACGCTATTGTCCGGTTGGAATATTATTGAAGATGTATTTTAAAAAGACCCTAAGGATTGATTGTAAACATTGTTTGACATGTTTCTACAAACTGTAATGAAACTCTTTTGACTCTTCGTCTGGATTTTGCGCTCGCGCATTGTGCCTTTGAAATAGTGAACTAAACGCGCGAACAAAACGGAGGTATTTGGACATAAATATGGACATTATCGAACAAAACAGACATTTCTTGTAGAAGTGGGAGTCCTGGGAGTGCATTCCGACGAAGATCAGCAAAGGTAAGTGACGATTTATAATGCTATTTATGACTTTTGTTGACTCCACAATTTGGCGGGTAACTGTATGGCTTGCTTTTGTGGCTGAACCCTGTTTTCAGATGATTGAATATTGTGATTTTGCCGTAAAGCTTTTTTGAAATCTGACACAGCGGTTGCATTAAGAGCAAGGTTCTTTAATTCTATGTAAAACATGTATCTTTCATCAAAGTTTATGATGAGTATTTCTGTTACTTGATGTGGCTCTCTGCAATTTCTCCGGATGATTTGGAGGCACTTCTGAACATGGCGCCAATGTAAACTGAGGTTTTTGGATATACATATGAACTTGATCGAACAAAACATACATGTATTGTGTAACATTGAGTCCCGGGAGTGTCATCTGATGAAGATCGTAAAAAGTTAGTGATTAATTTTATCTATATTTCTGCTTTTTGTGACACCTCTCTTTGGTTGGAAAATGGCTGAATGCTTTCTGTGACTAGTTGCTGACCTAACATAATGATATGTTCTGCTTTCGCCGAAAAGCCTTTTTGAAATCGGACACTGTGGTTGGATTAACGAGAAGTGTATCTTTAAAATGGTGTAAAATACTTGTATGGTTGATTTCTGTTGTTTTGAATTTGTAGCCCTGCAATTTCACTGGCTGTTGGCGAGGTGGGACGCTAGCGTCCCGAACGATCACAGAGAGGTTAAGAAACAAGATTCATGAACTCAATAGTTTGCTAGTAACAGATGGCATTCATATTCTGACTGATCTCTGAAACTAACTTAAAAAATACCTTTGACGATACAGTGGTAGCAATACAAGGTTATAACATTTACTGAAAATATTGAAATGCCAGTGGTGGAGGTGTTGCTGTTTATATTCAGAACCACCCTTCCATGTCAAATACTGTTGATGTAATATGGCTGGCTACAGGTTCATTTGCCTCACCTAAAGCCAATTCTGGTGGGAAGCTGCTACAGACCACCAAGTGCTAACAGTCAGTATCTGGATAACATGTGTGAAATGTTTGATAATGTATGTGATATCAACAGAGAGGTATATTTTCTGGGTGATTTAAATATTGACTGGCTTTCATAAAGCTGCCCACTCAATAAAAAGCTTCAAACTGTAACCAGTGCCTGAAACCTGGTTCAGGTTATCAGTCACCCTACCAGGGTAGTTACAAACAGCACAGGAATGAAATCATCAAAATGTATTGATCACATCTTTACTAATGCTGCAGAAATTAGCTTGAAAGTAGTATCCAGATCCATCGGATGTAGTGATCACAATATAGTAGCCATAAATAGGAAAGCCAAAGTTCCAAAGGCTGGGCCTAATATGGTGTATAAGAGGTCAAACAAGAATTATTGTAGTGATTCCTATGTTATTGATATAGAGAATATCTGTTGATCCGTGGTGTGTAATGAGGAGCAAACAGACACTGCACTTGACATATTTATGAAATAGCTTATTCCAGTTGCTAATAAGCATGCACTCACTAAGAAAATCACTGTAAAAACTGTTAAATCCCCATGGATTGATGAGGAATTGATAACAAACTTTCAGCATGCTTATAGAGAAGGACATTCAACAAGCACAGCACTTACACAAATGACTGATGATTGGCTGAGAGAAATTGATGATAAAAAATATTGTGGGTCTGTTTTGTTAGACTTCAGTGGGGCTTTTGACATTATCGATCATAGTCTACAGCTGGCAAAACGTATGTGTTATGGCTTTACACCCCCTGCTGTATTGTGGATAAAGAGTTATCTGTCTAACAGAACACAGAGGGTTTTCTTTAATGGAAGCCCCTCCAACATAATCCAGGTAGAATCAGGAATTCCCCAGGGCAGCTGTCTAGGTCCATTACTTTTTTCAATCTTTACTAATGAATTGCCACTGGCTTTGAGGAAAGCCAGAGTGTCTATGTCTGCGGATAAATCAACACAATACATGTCAGCTAGTACAGTAACTGAAATGACTGCAACAGTTAACAAAGAGTTTCAGAGTGGGAGGCAAGGAATAAGTTAGTCCTAAATATATCTAAAACTAAAAGCATTGTATTTGGGACAAATCATTCACTAAACCCCAAACCTCAATTAAATCTTGTAATAAATCGTGGAAATTAAGAAAATTGAGGTGACTAAACTGCTTGGAGTTACCCTGGATTCTAAACTGTCATGGTCAAGACATATCGACACAACAGTAGCTAAGATGGGGAAAAGTATGTCCATGATAAGGCCCTGCTCTAACTTCTTGACCCCACTGTCAACAAGGCAGGTCCTACCTACCCTAGTTTTGTTGCACCTGGACTACTGTTCAGTCATGTGGTCAGTTGCCACAAAAAAAGCACTCCGAAAAAATTGCAATTGGTTCAGAACAGGGCAGCACTGCTGGTTCTTGGATGTACACAGAGAGCTAATATTAATACTATTTAATGTCAATCTCTCCTGGCTCAAAGTGGAGGATGCATTGACTTCATCACTGCTTGTATTTATGAGAGGTATTGACATGTTGAACGCACCAACACGGACACCCATGCATACCCCACAAGACATGCCACAAGAGGTCTCATCCCAGTCCTAAATCCAGAACAGACTATGGAAGGCACACAGTACTAAATAGAGCCATGACTATATAGAAGTCTATTCCACATTAAGTAACTCATGCAAGCAGTAAAATTAGATTTAAAAAAAAAGATTAAAAAACACCTTATGGAACAGCAGGGACTGACAGATGTTTTTATAAATAATTATGATAAAACATGGGCTTAAAAATCAAGTTTAGTAATTAATTTAACATCTAAAAAAATGAATACAAAAATGAAACATCTGAGGGGGCACGTGCCCTTGTGCCCCCTATGGACATGATGCTTCTCCGTGTACCTACCGACTGTTACAGAGAAGTCTGAAACTGAGATCCAGAGATTTTTTTTAAACATGGAAGAAGCGTATAAAAAATGCGACATAAACTGATGCATGTCCTTTTTTTGCAGCTAACTCTCACAGTCTCACCTCAGAATTAGACATTAATGTTCCTCAAGAGTAAAATTAAAAATTTGTTCCAAATGTAAAATTTCGAAGATAATGGTTAAGGTTTGGGTTAGGCTTAAAAAAACATATAAAAAACAACTTTCTACTGATGGATTCAAACTTGCAACCTTTGGAATCAGATGCTTACGCCCATCCGCCATCCCCATCCACAATGCCTTAGCAAAACCGAAACCTACTTGAAGGTAAGAGCGCTCACTGTTGCCCCTAGTGGCCGGTTTCCACGTCATCTCCCGAGAGAGAGAGTGAATGTTTCAGTGTCTGTGGTAATAATGAGGTAGCCTAGTAAACTAAGGGCACCACCTTTCATACACCTTTCATCCACATGTGCGGTTGGGCATTTGAAAGAATGTCTGTGTTCAAGTAATCTCATGAAAATAATTGTGAGTACTCAAGTACTCGCATGATAGCATGGAACGGGTCTGAAGGCAAAAAAGATTGCAGTATGCTATCGGGTTGTTCCAATTACTGGTTCTGATATTCAACTGAAAACAAAATGTAACATATTTTAACTGCATTTGACATACTCCACAAATAGTAAACACATCTCAGTTTTGTCAGTGCTTGTGAATTTAACCAGGTAGATACTGTAGATAGGAAAGCAGCCTATAACGTGCAGGGTTGAATAACCGCGTGGTAGCCGGCTACTGATATTTAACAGTTTGATGGCCTTGAACCTGTTTTTCAGTGTAACGGCGTTCTTCGTTTGTTGAAAGAGAGGACCGAAATGCAGCGTGGTGGTTACTCATGTTCTTTAATGAATGAATGACGATACATGAAATAACTATTAAATACGAAAACAACAAACGGAACGTGAAACCTAATACAGCCTATCTGGTGAACACTACACAAAGACAGGCACAATCACCCACGAAATACACAGTGAGCCCAGGCTACCTAAATACGGTTCCCAATCCGAGACAACGAGAATCACCTGACTCTGATTGAGAACCGCCTCAGGCAGCCAAGCCTAACTAGACACACCCCTAATCATTCGCAATCCCAAATCCTAATAAAACCCCAATACGAAACACAACACATAAACCCATGTCACACCCTGGCCTGACCAAATAATAAACGAAAACACAAAACACTATGACCAAGGCGTGACATTCAGTCTATTGGTCCCAGCTTTGATGCACCTATACTGATCTCACCTTCAGAATGATATGGGGTGAACAGGCTGTGGCTCGGGTGGTTGATGTCCTTGATAATATTTTTGGCCTTCCTATGACATTGGGTGCTGTAGGTATCCTGGAGGGCAGGCAGTGTGCCCCCGGGTTGCGTTGAGCAGACCACACCAACCTCTGGAGAGCCCTGCGGTTGCGGGCAGTGCAGTTCTCGTACTATGCAGTGATACTGCATCTTCAGATGGGGCCACAGTGTCTCCTGACACCTCCTGTCTCAGCCTCCAGTATTTATGCTGCAGTAGTTTATGTGTCGGGGGGCTAGGGTCAGTTTGTTATATCTGGAGTACTTCTCCCGTCTTATACGGTGTCCTGTGTGAATTTAAGTATGCTCTCTCTAATTCTTTCTTTCTCTCTTTCTTTGTCTCTCTCGGAGGACCTGAGCCCTACTTACTTACTTACTGACTTTATTGTCCCCATGGGGAAATTTTCTCGTTCTGTTTTTCCTGCTGAGGGGTGCCCTATACCTGCGCCCAGAAGGGTGTAATTCAAAGTCCAGGTACAGGACTTGGGTCTAAAATGATTTTGTGAACCTTACGGAGGGCCCTGACCTTAAAGATCTCATCCAGGCCTGTCTGTTTGACTCCAAGTACCTTACTTGCTGTGGTGATAATCCTTCTCAGCATGTTTCTCTGGCTGACAGTGGCATTGCCAAACTAACAAACAATACAAAAATGTCAAATACTCTCAATAAAGGATTTGTAAAACAGAGTCAGTACATTTACTCCACTGAAGCTGATTGTCCAAAAGGACACAGAGATATTTGTATTCCTCTACAATCTCTATATTCTGACCTCTGATAGATGTTGCAGAGGTAGGTGTTTCCTATGCACATCTCTTTGGTCTTGTTGGTATTGAGGACCAAGTGTGATTCCTCACACCACTCTACAAAGTCATCTAGGACCGGGCCATGATGTTCCTCATCATCATGCAACAGGCTGATCAAGGCAGTGTCATCAGCGAACTTAACAAGGTGTCTGTCAGTATGGTGACTAGTACAACTATTAGTGTACAAGATGTACAGAAGTGGGGACAAAACACATCCCTGAGGAGAGCCTGTGTTGGTATTGCCGTATATCCGACACATGGGGACCTATTTTGACTCGCTGTGAGCGTTGGCTCAGGAAGTCCAACAGCCACAAAACCAGCCCCCCATCTAAGGAGAAGTCCCGAATGAGTCTCTGTGCCAGAATGTAAGGCTGGGTTGTGTTGAAGGCAGAAGAAAAGTCAACAAACAGAACCTTGACATGGGATTTGGCACCCTCTAGATGTCTATAGACCATGTTAAGGAGGGTAAGAATGGCATCATCAACTCCGCATTTCATTACCAAGGATGTCGAGGCGACAGGGCGGTAGTCATTCAGCACAGTGGGATTAGATGCTTTAGGAATTGGTATAATTATTGAGTTTTTCCACAATACTGGCACGTGTTGCTGGTCAAGTGAGGATTGGAAAATGTCTGTAAAAACACCAGCCAGTTGTTCAGCACAGTGCTTTAACACATGTCCACTTATTTTGTCTGGGCCTGGGTTTTTTGTATGTGTTACATCCCCTGAACAACTTTAGAACATCAGACTGTTGAACAACAACTCTCTCAAACATATGTAATGGTGCTTCCATTTGCTTTACCTCCGACACAAAGATGTCTGATTCAAATCTTGAGAAGAAAACATTCAGTTCATTAGCCATGTTCTGGCCCTCATATCTCCCAAGGTCAGCAGTAGTTTCCCCCTGCTTATGTGGGGGGCGCTAGCCATGGATTTAATCCCTTGCCAGGCCACCCTTGCGTTTCCTGAGGAGAGGGTCCTCTCCACCCTTTGCTTGTATGCCTCCTTGTCCACCAGTATCTCTCTTTTGATCTCACGTTGTACATCTCTTAAAGCCTGTCTATCACCCCCAGCATAAACTGCCTTCTTCCTATCATGTAGTGATTTTAGATGTTTTGATACCCAAGGCTTGTTGTTAGGGAAGATTTTACAGGTCTTAGTAGGCACAACTGACTCAACACAGAAGTTTACATAGTCTGAAATAACATCTGTGAGTTCATCCAGATCAGAGCTGTTGTCCTCAAATACCTCCCACATTGTACAGTCAAAACACCCCTGGAGACAAGTGATACCCTTGTCATTCCAGATCTGGACAGTTTTAACTGTGGGTTTCTCCCTCTCCAGGAGCAGAAAGTAGGTTGGCCTGAGGTAGACCACATCGTGGTCTGATGTCCCCAGGGGAGGTCTGGTGGTGGCAGAGAACGCCTTTGGTATTGTCCCATAGCACAAGTCAAGAGTCCTATTTTATGTGACATTTCACATACTGATGGTATGTGCGCAAGACTTTGTGCAAGGTAGAGTTGTTAAAATCCCCTAAAATAAATGTGGGTGCGTCGGGGGAGATGGATTCCAGTTTCTGTGACAGATTATAAATAATCTCTGATGCCTTTGTTCTATTAGCTTTAGGTTGAATGTACACAACGGTAACAAACAATTGGGGGAACTCACGGGGCAGATAGTAAGGTCGCAGTGACACAGAAAGCAGTTCAATGTCAGGGGTACAGAGTCTCTCTCTTACCAGGATCGATTTACACCACTGGTCCCTGACAAGCAGGCAGATGCCCCGGCTGACTGTCAGATCAAGGTCCGCTCTGACCAGAGCGGACCGGCTCCACTTCTCAGTCCGGGACTCTGTCATCCAGCCAAGTCTCAGTAAACGCCAGCAAACAGGCCTCCCGATATTCGTGTTGGAAGCGCAAATTCGCTGACAACTCATCCGCTTTCTCCCTCAGTGACCTGGCAAGGTGGTGGGTAAGGGAAGTTTGTTCTTACATTTTTAAAGTCTTTGTCTGATTACCCCGCACTTTCCACGTTTGCATTTGGGTTTGTAATCCACTCGCAGACAATCGGGTATTAGATGGGCCATTGGGATATCCATCGCGTTCGTATTTGAGTTGCATTGTAATAAGAACTCTCTGCTGTATTGCAATCCGCTGCCAGCAGCATTTTCATTATTTAGTCCGTTCGTAGCGGGTATGAACACGATCAACAAGATCAGTCCAACACCCCACCACTATAAATCCATGGTTGGCAGATTGTTTGTAAACTAAGTGTACAAATTAAAAACATAAAATAACGCCACACCAAACGTCACACACACTGCAGGTCGCAACAGAGCCGCGCACCTCCTCCTGCGGCTTTATCTGATGACCCATGAAGCACAAACACACACACTAGGACCATGCCTCAGGACTACCGGGCATGATGATTCCTTGCTGTCCCCAGTCCACCTGGCCGTGCTGCTGCTCCAGTTTCAACTGTTCTGCCTGCGGCTATGGAATCCTGACCTGTTCACCGGACGTGCTACCTGTCCTAGACTTAATATTTGCTGGTCATTTATGAACATTTGAACATCTTGGCCATGTTCTGTTATAATCTCCACCCGGCACAGCCAGAAGAGGACTGGCCACCCCTCATAGCCTGGTTCCTCTCTAGGTTTCTTCCGAGGTTTTGGCCTTTCTAGGGAGTTTTTCCTAGCCAACGTGCTTCAACACCTGCATTGCTTGCTGAGCACAAACCCTTGTGGGGCCCCTGTGTTGAGGATCAGCATTGTGGAGGTGTTGTTTCCTACTTTCACCACCTGGGGGCAGCCCGTCAGGAAGTCCAGGACCCAGTTGCACAGGGTAGGGTTCAGACCCAGGGCCTTGAGCTCAATGATGAGCTTGGAGAGTACTATAGCATTGAAGGCTGAGCTATAGTCGATGAACAGCATTCTTACAAAGGTATTCCTCTTGTCCAGATGGGATAGGGCAGCATGCAGTGCGATAGCGATTGCATCATCTGTGGATCTATTGTGACAGAGTGCAAATTGAAGTGGGTCTAGCCTCTTAAATGTAAAGTCCCCATATTTGATTTTTTTTCCAATTCAGTCTGTTATGAGAATGGTAGCCCATATCTGAAAAAGCAGGGTATCTGTGGAAAGCTGAGTATCTTGGCTATTGGTCTGTGCATACCATATATGGGCATAAAAGTGTATAAGGGCAGGCCGAGCCGATGACCTCATTTCAAGATGGCTGCTACCTACATTCGGGTTAGTGTTATGGAGCATAAACAAAATAAACACTGAATATGTCGATTCACACCGAAAGCCGGGACTCCACAGACCATGATGATGTCTTATTTATCTGCCTTTGACTTACCGTTATTGATCACCAGCCCCGAGAGTCAAATTTTTTATTTTACACAACATTTTCACCAATCAGCAAACATCTTCCAAAGTAAGCTTCGATTTGGTCTGTGTTTGAGTTATAGGTACATGAGGGTTATGACTTAATGCATGACTTAATGGTAACATTGAATGTCCACCGAGTGACTATATCAATGGGGGGCAAAGTACGACCCGCGGGCCTGGGCACTTCAATCTAGACCGCGAGACATAAAAATAAAAATAAAAATTATAGTTTTTTTTTTTTACTCCTTTTTTCTCCCCAATTTCATGGTATCCATTTGGTAGTTACTGTCTTGTCCCATCACTGCAACTTCGTACGGACTCGGGAGAGGCGAAGGTCGAGAGCCGTGCGTCCTATGAAACACGACCTAGCCAAGCCGCACTGTGTCACGGCCGTTGAATGAAGAGGACCAAAGCGCAGTGTGGTGAGTGTACATTTTCTTTATTAGAATGAAAAGACGCCGAACAAAACAATAAACACTATAAAACAAACCGTGAAGCTACAGGCTATGTGCCATAAACAAAGTAAACTTCCCACAAAGACAGGTGGGAAAAAGGGCTACCTAAGTATGGTTCTCAAGCAGAGACAACGATAGACAGCTGTCCCTGATTGAGAACCCTACCCGGCCAAAACATAGAAATATAAATAATAGAACATAGAATACCCACCCCAAATCACACCCTGACCAAACCAAATAGAGACATAAAAAGGATCTCTAAGGTCAGGGCGTGACACACTGCTTCTTGACACAATGCCAGCTTAACCCGGATCCCAGCCGCACCAATGTGTCAGAGGAAACACTGTACACCTGGCGACCGTGTCAACATGCATGCACCCGGCCCGCCACAGGAGTCGCTAGAGCATGATGGGACAAGGAAATCTAAGCCTGCCAAACCCTCTCCTAACCCGGTCGATGCTGGGCCAATTGTGCGCCTCCTCATGGGTCTCCAAATCATGGCCAGCTGTGACACAGCCTGGGATCGAACCCCGGTCTCTAGTGATGCCTCAAGCACTGTGATGCAGTGCCTTAGACCGGAGGCCCCCTCAAATTGATTTTAACAAAAAATTGGTCCCCCCAAAAATGCAGCTGTTGAGTTTCAAAATCCCGGTGTGGCCCTCAAGCCAAAACGTTTGCCCACCACTGAACTATATCTTTGCGCATCAAAAATATGACGTATATTTGGATATTATATTTGGACAACGAGTATTTCGACTCAGTTGATGAAGATTTCTTTCTGGAAGGATTGGATCCACTTTTAGATCTGTATGTAAATTATTTTCAGGACTTTATATAGCTAATTTAGTATATGTATTTCATTTTTTATAAGTTGTCTGCTTTTTGTGCTTTGGATTTAGTTTACATAGGCCTATGTGACCTTAGAGAGCCGATTTATTTCTCTATTTGGTTAGGTCAGGGTGTGATTTGGGGTGGGCATTCTATGTTGTCTATTTCTTTGTTTTTGGCCAAGTATGGTTCCCAATCAGAGGCAGCTGTCTATCATTGTCTCTGATTGGGGATCATACGTAGGCAGCCCTTTTTCCCACTTTCTGTTGTGGGATCTTGTTTTTCTTAGTTGCTGGTTTAGTGCTACAATACTTTATGTGTCATTTATTCTTTCTTGTTTTTTTGGTGTTCATTTAATAAATTCAAAATGTAAGCCTACCTCGCTGCACCTTGGTCTCATTCCGACGACAGCCGTAACACTATGTAACAAGTGGTTTGAACGTTATAGTAGTTATTGTCTCTGTTTCGTATTAGTCCACTGTTTGCTGTTCTAAGTTTCATCCTTTGGAGAGGCCACTGAACACTCATGGCCTTTGGAGAGATCACTAAACACTCATGGCCTTTGGAGAGATCACTAAACACTCATGGCCTTTGGAGAGATCACTAAACACTCATGGCCTTTGGAGAGATCACTAAACTCTCATGGCCATTGTTAATTTGTGGTCCTCACCTCTGCCTCTGACTCCACAGTGTTACTGTTTGCATTGTGTGTGTGCTTCACACCTTCTATGTGAGTCACTGTTCAGATCAAGTTTAGGCTTCGTGTTTTTACTTTACAGCAATGTTGTTTTGTAAATTTAGCCAACTGTAATTCTGTGTGTGTTACAACAATATATCCCTTTATTTTATTCACCACGGAGTGGAGGATGCAAAGAATTTGGATGATGGCATTTGGGAGCCACCCGCTTGCTGGGGAGTCGTGGCTGATAGGCTACTGCCAGGTCCTCGACAAGACCGGGAGGTGGTATAAGACTTTTGTTTACCTCTTTGTGGACATTGCTACAGTACTGTAAATGTTTTCATTCCCCACAAGCAGGTGGCCAAAGCAAAAGGTCAAACCCTTCTCTCCCAGTTGGCCTTCTGAGAGCAGCTGGTGATGGAAATGGCTGGATTGGGGGCCCAAAGCAACCATCACAAGACCCCCCACTCAAGGTGAGTGCACATGCCAAAAGACAAAAGGAAGAACTGCAAGCATTGCACAAAACAAAGGGGGGTGGGGGATGCCAAATCTTCTGTCCAAAATGCCAGTTCGCTTTTTGATTCCTGGCAGAGAGGGACTGCTTCAAAGACTGTCATGACATGCACAAGCTACGGGTGAAAGTGTAATCTAATCATCTACACCTGGGATGAAAAGCAAACACGAATGCCATTTGTAAAGATTTCAGGTTATTTCTATTTTTGCACCGTTTTTAGTGATGAACACATGTGTAACGAAGTTTGTGTTTGATAAGACATTTGATGTATATCTGTTGCTTTTATGTTGTTTTTGTGAACAGTTCATTTGTATGTGGGACCAATACATTGGATATGCCTAGGCTAAAGGTTCAGGCACTTTGGAGAGGTTGAGAAAACACTTGGATATGCCCTGTATGTCCCCCGACACCACCGCAGCGTTTGAGAGAGGTTGGTGTTGTAGAAATGTTGTTGTTTTTATAGTGGACAATAACTGTTAAGGCACATCCAGTGTGCAAAAACAGTGCAATTACCACATTCTGACACGTTGGAGAGGACACTTGAATGTACCCTGGATACCCCATAACATCACCACAATGTTTGAGTGAGGTTGATATGGTAGAAATTGTGTTTTTATGCTGAACAAATAGCATTTAGGGATTGCAAATATGTAATAGCACTGCAATTATCTAATTTACAGACATATGCCACTTTAGGGACACTTGGAAACATCCCGTGACCACACCTGACACCACTTACTTAAACATCTGCCCATTTCTAGTTGTTAGGTCTATCAATCCCATTGTTTTCCTAATATTGTTCACATGTTGTGGAAGCCATCTGATGTGTTTCCAGCTCTGGGAATCAATCATTCACTTATAGCTTGTCAATGAAATATGTTATTTTGTTTGTGCTTGATCTTGTGTATTCTGAACTATGTAGTGCCTATCTATCTTCTGATCATTTCCTCATCATCTCCTAGGTGTCTTCTGTCCAAATATACCAGGTTTTGGCATGTCTGAATCATGTAATTCCTCACGAATAGCAGTTACTTTTGGGTATGTCTATTTAGGCGGAAGTCTACATTTTGCCAATACTTTTAAGAGGCTAGAGTGTCAGGAAAGGTGGAGGTGATATGATCCTTAAACTAGCCTCTCAAAGCACTTCATGATTTATTGGGTCTGTGACATTCCGCCCAATCTCACCATACTCAGCGAAAAGCTGTTGAAGAGGGAGTGACAAGTGGAATACAATCTACAAACAGCTTCTACCAAGTAATGATACCTTTTTTCCCCCGAGTGTTATCAGTACTACCAGGCCTTGATTACAGAAACAACAACACCCTAGCGAAGTCGAAAATAAGGAACTTCAACTCCCTTGAATTTGAGCGTGACTACATTCTTCCAGCCCTTTTCCGTCAGCTTCCCTCATCTTCATTGTTTTTACAATGATTAGAAAAAGCTATCAATCCAATATTGTGATCTTTTGAAGACTTCGCACGTAAAGCCCTACCTTTCAATCGTTGTCACGTATCAGTGTTGAAGATCCAGCAGTGGCAGCATCAACAGGTCTGGCTGGTAATGTGTTTGGCAGGTACAGCCCTTCCTTCTTACATAGTTATTACATACACTTGTCCTGGACTCCTGGGTGAAACTTGCCCAGTATCCAACCAGACACGCCTGTTAGAGTTTCTGTCTATGTGGTTGTACCCCCCCCCAGTCCCCCCCCCCCGAAAATCCCTGTCTGCAAACTGCTATTACACTATACTACACTATAGTGTAAAACTATTAGCTAAAATGTAAACCCCTTGCCTGTTCACAGTAGCAATTACTATGATTTAAAAGGAACAACAGTAGAAAGGATGAGTGCTCGATTTGAAATCTATTTTGATCTATTTAAAACATGGTTGAACATGTATCTTGCAATCATGAGTAATCTGTTATGACACAGTCATACACATAGGCGTATCTGATAAGTGAGCCTAAATAAAAAACATACATGGTCATATTACTATAGGGTTCATCCCTACACCAGAATATGAATGTACTGTACATTTTCCAATTGACAATAAGGGTCCGGTTTGGAAACGTAATGTTTATTATTTTCATGTGAATACGCTATCAATGCTGTAAAAATGTGTAAAAGAAGTTCTCCTTCTTCAACACTATTCATTTAGCTTTGGGAGCTTTTTCTGTATCCTCTGACGTGTATATCAATACAGCAGGCAGTACCAAGAATAATGTATCTGTACACACTATCCTTCAGAAAGGACGTGTCCCTATCGGATTTAAACGTTGCACCTTCCACAGTTATGCTTGAGTGGGATGATGAGAGATGATGGGAGGAGTATTACTTTACATGTATTTTTTTATGTGATATCAAATCAAAATAATGGAAATTGTTATAGGCTAGTCATTGTTGCTTACCAGCAGCAACATGCAAATGAAATAATTATATAATCCATAAAACCTCTTTCTTTTCTTTACATTGTTCAGGCTTTTCTATCCTAGCATATTTTCTCTTGTGATGTTTTGGTATGATACGATACGAATAATTATTTTGGATCATTTACTTTCCCCCTCTTTCCCCCTCCAGTGGACATATTTTGAACTACAGCGGAGTTTTGTGACTTACTGAGCCTGGAGAGCTGGAGGCTGGCACACTGCTCTCCAGGCTCTTTCCTACCCCCGTTCTTTTATTCATACTTGTCACTGATTGGCCAATACACTCTTTGGTGTACCCAGGTCTAAATCAAGAATGAAAATTAGCAGTACATCTCAGATTAAAAGTCAAACGCAGTGCACATGTCAACAGTGGGCTTTAGATTGAATCCACGTCAAAATTAGGGTTGGATTCAACCCATATCGCAGAAGTATTGCAGAAGATCCGTGTTAAATCTAAAGGTAATTTCTGATTGAGCTGACACATGCAGTGTTTACCGTGAATACAGTCTCCGCAAACACGGGGACATTGCCTTTAAATTTCAATCAAGCTATAACGCGGTTCTTCCGCGATACTTCAGCGATACAGCTGGAATCCAGCCCTTAGTCTCAGAAATCCCAGACCTAGGGCAACAGCACTAGGGACTCGATTCAAACAGATCCGCTTTAGCCGATACCCGCATAGAGGATGATATGGCGGTTTCAGAGGTGGATCTGCATTAGAGCTGTCAAATCCACATGTTGCTCTTGGCATTAGCATATAGCCTACCGAAAGAGGATATTGATCTGATTTAATTGAATCTAGGCCTAGGTCTGGGTAACATGGTGGATTTTCTGGGTCACTTCGAAAGGGTAGAAACAACCATTTCAGGGGAGGGAGGGTGCTCTTCAGAAGGACAACTCTTCCAACAAATTAGGTAGGTTGGACTAAAAATGTGAGCAGGAATTGTGAAACATGACAGAGACGGGCACAATGCAGATGCAGATAGCTAGGCTAATTATAGCCACAGCCAGTCAGTGGTTGAAAGCTTGTAATGCTAACATTCTCTGCCACGGCTAATGACGTGAAATACTCTCATTGAAAATATCCTCAGGGAGTGCCATTTAGCTAGCTACCGATTTTGTGTCCATTGAGGATGTTTATGTCAGGGCACAAACGGGTAAGGGTCTGGACAGATTTCCTGCAAGTCCATTTCCGCCTTGACCAACCAACGCTTGTACAGTACCTGTGCAGATGTGCATGTCGGAACATTTTTAACATTGTGAGCAGTAACCCGTCTGCCTAGGGGGACTAAGATCCGCGTTTAAGAGCAATATAATACAAAATAATGATAGGTACTATATTACCATAAGGACCCATTCATTTGGAAAAATATGCCTGAAACACCTTGGAAACACTCCAATCAATCTCTTACAATGGTATCCCATGGTATGCATTATATTTTTGAAAAGTCACTTTATGTAAAGGATAATCAAGAGGGCTTATTTGTTCTATGCATTATTTTCCAAAGAAGCAATGACCCATGAGTTGAGTAGCCCGCTTATACCATGGCTATAATTGAACACATTTACAGCTAGAAACATGTTCATTTGCTGCTAGAAATGTGTTCAACATCCACTGAAGTAGCTAGTAAGTTTACCTAGCTACAGTAGTTGCCTTGGTAACCAAACAAACATACTTGATACAGATGTCGGATCTGAATTTGATCACATCTTGGCCATGTATTGTTATAATCTCAACCGCAGAGCCTGGTTCCTCTCTAGGTTTCTTCCTAGGTTCCTGCCTTTCTAGGGAGTTTTTCCTAGCCACCGTGCTTCTACATCTGCATTGCTTGCTGTTTGGGGTTTTAGACTGAGTTTCTGTATAGCCCTTTGTGACATCGGCTGATGTAAAAAGGGCTTTATAAATACATTTGATTGATTGATTGATCACTCTTATACCCAAAAGGTTTGGTGAATCGATTACAGCCAAGGTAAGTGAAAAATCCTTTAAGTCTGCATTTTCAGTGGTCTGTCCCTTTAAAATGTAATGGCTGTCACAGACACTTGAACAGCTTTTGCTTCCACA
The DNA here is from genome assembly GCF_034236695.1 of Oncorhynchus nerka. Taxonomy (NCBI): domain Eukaryota; kingdom Metazoa; phylum Chordata; class Actinopteri; order Salmoniformes; family Salmonidae; genus Oncorhynchus; species Oncorhynchus nerka. The sequence continues at coordinate 56,363,004 of NC_088407.1, forward strand.
TGAACTTTGCTTGCTGACCAACCAAGTAGCAAGCTGTCTGGAGGAATTCTTTGTTGTGTCCCAAAGACACAGCTAGAGGGAGGAGTAAGGAGAGGACTGTCTGCAATGTTTTAGCACACAATTTCACCATAGTTTGAGAGAAGAGGGCCAGCCAGGCAGTTCAAGTGGAGAAGCATCGAGAAGGCAGTATTGTTGAGAGGAGCAGGTAGTATAATGACCAGGAGGACAAGATGACATCAAGCGTCCTCAGGAGGATCTGATATAGAGGGTTGACTGATCACCTGTAAAGAGAGAATCATTAGCACCAGACAGGACAAAAACCACAAACAAGAGAGTCCTTAGCCTCACAAGTACTAAGGGACATAATATCATTGCCATGGCAGCAGGGGCATGTTCGGTGAGTTGAAATTCTCAGAAAGTAACAGTCAGCGATGTCAAATCCTGAATGAACTTCTTCAACGTAGAATCTCGAGTTCTGTTTTCATAATGATGAAAATTATAATATGTAGTTGGTGATATACAAATGGATCTAAAAGCACTGTCTATCCAACCTCAGAATAAGCAATACTAGTGTTAATAACTCAAAATTCACAAACACAGTTACCCTTTATAAAGAGGGGTTGTAATCGTTTTATATCCAGTTTGTAGACCGTTAATTATTTGTTTATGGATACAAATGTGTGATAAAACTATAATATACTGTAACCCATGTTGGAATTTTTTATTTTGGTGCTTGATAAATGAGATTGCAATGCATCATGCCATATTAAGGTCCACCTTGTAAGGGTATTATAACAGTGCAGCCGTATACGCTCATATCTTGACAAGCGTCAAAATGGCATTTTCCATCTATGGAGAAAGTGTAAACATTAGTCTCATTTATAAGTAAAAACACAAAACATCCCTTACAAACTGTCATTAACAAATTGTAATGAAAAATATGATAATGCATGATGATGGTCCTGGGTAATTATATTGTTGGACCTTTGACCCCTTGGGATAATGCTATGTGGCTAAACAGATAAAAGGTACATGGAAGCCTAATGTGGAACAAATAACATACAATTTAAAAAACACATCTCATTGGTAGTCAGCTCCTGTTTACCACTCCATTGGTGAGTTCTGAAACAATTGAAACATTTTCTTCATCTCTACATAATGCCTGGTATTGAAAGTGCTTTAAAGCGCTCGATTAGACCAAGCGTCTCTCGCCTGTTATGTGAAAGCAAAATTGAGTTCCTGACTTTGAGTGAATGTAACATGAACGGCAGGAAACACTTGTTACGGATAACATCTATTTGCCAACATTCCAGGAGAGACACCATTCTCCATTAAGTTATTTTTTTTACATGATTGTGAGACCAAAATTGACCATTTAAGTCAGGTATATTTAGTGTCTGCTATGTCAATGACATTAACCACCCTTACACTCCCTAAAAGAAAGTTAACTTCTTGAATTGTTCAAGAACCAACATAGTCATCATTTCCCTATTTTTTCATAGAAGTGTGTAGTATCCCTGCATATCACTCCGTTGCTGCCAGTTACCTACATCACATAGGTTTCTGTAGGGGACAAACAGTGAATAGAAGACGGATGTTTGACTCTAGATTTTCGGAAACACTTTTACAACCATAGCATGACTGAGTCTACCAGCTTCGTTGGCAGCACAAATGTTGCACATGAGAAGATAAGATTTCATTTGATAAAATGTGAAGACAAAAGAAAAATGAAATACCAATGCTAGATAGGGCTAAAAACATGCCTTAAGTATATATTTTTTTGTGCATCAGATTATCTATATTAAAGGGAAAGTTTGGAATTTTGGCAACAAAGCCATTTATCTACTCTCCAGAGTCAGATGAACTTGTGGATACCATTTTTATGTTTCTAGTCCAGTATGAAGGAAGTTACAGGTACTTTTGCGGGCAAATGCTAACAAGCGTTAGCACAATGATTGGAAGTCTACAGGAACTCCTAGCATGCTAGCTTGTCCTGTAGACTTCCAGTCATTGCACTAATGCTAGATAGCATTTGCTTCCAAAGCAACCTCTAACTTCCTTCATACTGGATGCAGATATGTACATACAAATGGTATCCACGAGGTCATCTGACTCTTGGGAGTAAAGGGCTTCATTGCCAAAATCCTGAACGATCCCTTTAAATATAGGCTACAAGAAAGTAGAACCTCAGTGCACAGGTAGGCCTATTTTACCATCATTAACTTTATTATTGGCCTATATAGGTTTTAAAGGCAGGTCAATCAGGACAATAAACTAGGTCTACCAAACTAAAACATCTAAAAATGTAATTATTCGAATAGATCGTTAGCTCACTGACTCTTATATCGTTTGACAAAAAGTTTGACTACCTGGCAGCCTACTGAGTTACTTATCGGAAATACAACATGAAAATAAAATATCAAGACAATAACACATGGTTGATCAAGTGCAACCTCTCGACAAAGAGAATGGACATTTTGTAACATTGAGTTTAATCAATAAGGACAATCACAGACAAAGAAATTAGATAAAGTAGAAGATTGGCTGCAGGGACATTTGACCGGGGTGACACTGTTTATGCAAAAGTGGCACACGTTTCGGTATACCGCTAAGTAGACAATCAAAATCAGTCTATCCCTACTCAAATTATGTTAATTTCAATGAATTAAGATCGTATCTTCATTTTTATGATGAAAATGTATTATTCAGTGGATGCTACAACCACTAAAACAAAACCAGACACATACTTCTACAAAGCGTGGTTTTCAGTGTTGGTGGGACACTTTAGTAAATGAACGACACTATGCGACACTATTTTATCATTAGAAATACATTCGTGTCATCATTGTAAATAATAATTTTTTTCTTAACTGACTTGTCTAGTTGAAGGTTAAATTTTTAAAATTTTAAAAAATGTGTCCCACCTCACACTTGTTATGAACTCATCAATAAGACATTGAAAATGCTTGTAGATAACACGCTCTCTGTTTTTACAATTTTGGGACAATAACCTTCTACTAGACTCTCTCTATGCCCTTGGAAAATGTATGTGGGGACATTCCAAGGTGAATATCAAACTAAAGGAAGACGTCTGCACAGCGTTTACTGGAACACCTCTGCTGTCCCCCCCATATTCTGTCCCCTTTCATAAATTGAGCCTTGTTTCTAGCCTCCGTTTCTTACATGTCATTGTGGTTCCTTTCTTCCTTTCATACCCTTGTTATTTCCCTCTAATGCCTTCCATCATCATCCTATGCTGTTTATTTGCTATATAGCATCAAATAAAACATATTTCAATGTACCCTGAACAAAAATATAAACGCAACATGCAACAATTTCTAAGATATTACTGAGTTACAGATCAAATAAGGAAATCAGTCAATAAAAATAAATAAATTAGGCTCTAATCTCATCACATGACCGGAAATATGGATATGCATCTGTTGCTCACAGATACCTTAAAAGAAAAGGTATGGGCGTGGATCAGAAAACCAGTCAGTATCTGGTGTGACCACCATTTGCCTCATGCAGCACGACACATCTCCTTCTCATAGTGTTGATCAGGCTGTTTATTGTAGCCTGTAGAATGTTGTCCCACTCCTCTTCAATGGCTATGCGAAGCTGCTGGATGTTGGCGGGAACTGGAACACCCTGTCGTACACGTCAATCCAGAGCATCCCAAACTTGCTCAATGGATGACATGTCAGGTCAGTATGCAATCTATAGAAGAACTGGGACATTTTCAGCTTCCCGCAATTGTATACAGATCCTTGCGACATGGGACAATGCATTATCATGCGGTGATGGTCGCGGATGAATAGCACGACAATGGGCCTCAGGATCTCATCACGGTATCTCTGTGTATACAAATTGTCGATAAAATGCAATTGTGTTCGTTGTCCGTAGCTTATGCTTGTCTATACCATAACCCCACCGCCACCATGGGGCACCCTGTTCACATGGACATCAGCAAACTGTTCACCATCTGTCCCGATACAGTTGACACCGGGATTGACCTGTGAAGAGCACACTTCTCCAGCATGCCAATGGCCATCAAAGGTGAGCATTTTCCCACTGAAGTCGGTTGCAAATCCGAACTACAGTCAGGTCAAGACCCTGTTGAGAACCACGAGCACCAGATGAGCATCCCTGAGATGTTTTCTGACAGTTTCCGCCCAAAATTATTTGGTTGTGCAAACCCACAGTTTCATCAGCTGTCTGGTCTCAGACAATCCCGCAGGTGAAAAGGTCAGATGTGCAAGTCCTGGGCTGGCATGGTTCCACGTGGTGCGGTTGTGAGGCTAGTTGGACATACTGCCAAATTCTCTAAAACGACGTTGTAGGCGGCTTATGGTACTGAAATTAACATTAAATTCTCTGGCAACAGCTCTGATGGACATTCCTGCAGTCAAAATGCCAATTGCATGCTGCCTGAAAACTTGAGACATCTGTGGCATTGTGCTGTGTGACAGCACATTCTATTGTCCCCAGCACAAGGTGCACCTTTGTAATGATCATGATGTTTAATCAGCTTCTTGATATGCCACACCTGTCACGTGGATGGATTATTTTGGCAGTGGAGAAATGCTCACTAACAGGGATATAAACATTTTTGTTCAGTGTATTTTAGAATATCGAATCAAGGAAAATACAATGACATTGATTTAAAGACCCAGTGCAGTCAAAAACGTGATTTCCTCTGTTTTATATATATTTCCACACTATGAGGTTGGAATAATACTGTACAATTGTGAAAATAATGATAATGCCCTTTTAGTGTAAAAAAAATGCTGAAATTGCTGTCTGTTTTGGTCAGATGGAGTTTTGGCCTGCCTGGTCACATCACCAGGCAGTAGATTAGTTCCAAATCACTCTGCCAATAATAGCTAGTTTCACTTTTCCCTTCCCAGCTCAGACCACTTCCAGACAGTCCTAGCAAAATTCTTGCATGAGAAATTGCACAGCGAAGTACTAAACTGTTACCCAGAAAATTATTTGATATTGAGATTTTTTTTAAAACAGCAGCAGTTTATTTTGTGCCTGTTGACATGAATGGTTTCTATATTATATATACTATATTTCAAAACCCTATTAATAACTATTCATTTTAACACCAAAAGCTAGATTGTTGAATTATAATTGACAGAATAACAGCCTTATTATTCTAGCTCATGGATTCATATGTATGGCGGCGTTTCAACCGTATACCCCATCTAAGAAACCTGACCACACACACTACAATGATGTGACACTAACCCCAACAAATGTTCATGCAGAGAACACATTCAGCAACAACCCAATCACAATTGTTGTGATTGGGTTGCAAAATGACCCTAGTACAGCACTCTCAAACACAAATGTCCCACTACACTTGTCCCACTAATGCTGACATTCCACCTATGTGAATAACTCAAGGTCTAAATAATGAACTGTGGTTGAGTCACAGACTCTCTCCAACAGCTTTGTTTATGTGCCCTCACTGTTGGGAAAATGAATGTTGCTCAGAGGTGTGCCAGAGATGTACCACCGACTACAACGACCTAACCAGACAAATGACCTCTCTTTGTTCTCTCAATTGTGTTCATATGCTTTCCTTTGCTTTGTTTCTGTAAAGAATAATAATTGCGTGAAAATATCCATAATCAAACCAATAAAGAGCAGTGGACAGCAACACTTTCATTTGACGGGAGGACTGTAGGTCCACATATTTGTTTCTTATCCTTAAGCGACCTAATGTGACCAACGAATGCTGATTCCATAAGCAACGATATTGTAAAATACCGACACCTGTTTAAAAAAGTTATTAAAAAGGGTTCCCACATGCTTTTTACTATCTGACATTGTTTTTTTGTTTTTTTAATTCAGACTCAATGACATTTTTGTCAGAAATTAGTTAGTCACATATAATTCATCTTTAGATGGTTCTTCATATGACTGGAAAGTTAGATTTTCTTTTAAGTACATTTTTTGTGAAAAAAATATGAAAAACTAGAAAGTTCTGTGTGCATAAACTCATTTGAACTTAGCGCTAAGGTTCTATCTTCAATCCAATCACAAAGCCAGAAGAAATACAGATGGACCAATCAGAACACGTCTTTGCCATCTCCTTCTAAGTATGGTCTAGCCAGCAGGAATGGCACTCAAACAACAACACTGTCAGAAATCTTAAAGCAGATTAAGTTGTCACATCGTTGTTCAGTAATGTCAGTAATTCGTCTGATTAGCATAATACATTTCTTAATGTATTTGATGATGATGTTCTGACTTTATCTTGGTAAAATAGTGTAATTCTATAATGTATTAATTCAAATGTCTAATTCAGAAGCGTCACATAGAACCTTTCAGAGCCGTCAGGCTTAATAAAGCGAATTTACCAAATGTGTCAGGATTTTGATACTCTGCACTTCAGGTGGGCTACCTTTAAGGTGAGGATGACCTTAATGGGTTATGAAGGAAGAATTCACTACAAAACCGTTCTGAGGTCTGGGATGGGAAAACTTGAATGATCGATTTGTAAGAACTATGCATTGCACAGATAAAACCTTAAAGTCCAAAGGTCACAAAAAGGTCACCAAAAAAACTACATTGTATGAATATTTATGATTATTTAGATCCAACAATCCAATCATAACACTTCGTTGAATGTTACTAGGACTATTATTAAAAAGATAAGTGAGACAAATAGAGAAATTAAATTAACAAACCACAATTAATGTATTAAAGTAGTAGGCCTAGCCTAAGAAATATTGAAATGTACTCTCCTATAAAGTCAACAATAGTCGATAGTGATAGTCATGTTCAAAAAAGTGATTTCAAATATTTTGAGTGAATCTTCAAACCTGTACTTAAGGTACTGACAAAGACACATTGAACTGGAAATCTCTGAAAGCAATTGATATTAGCTATACAATTGTTTCAGACCATGACCAAACTGTGTGAATACGGGCTTACATATTAATCAATGTACTGTACTCACATAGATGAACCATACGGGCCAGCAAAAATTCCGGAAAGTTTCAGGCTTGCTCAATTCACAATCCTTCATGCAGAAAGTCGACTTGATCCTTCACAAAAGTTGGACAAATATTAAGAACATTGCTTTAAAACTCATCTGTAATAGGTGTGCAAATTTCCTAAGATCTTCCCATATTTAAAATAAAGTACCATAATACTGTTTGCAATTATCTTCATGCGTAATACTTTGTTTAATGCCTCCTATGTTTTTTGCAACCTATTAGCATCATTTCGTCCATCAAGCGACATTAATTGTGGTTGAATGAAAACTCGTAAAGAAGAAAAAGGTATTCAAGAGGCCTGTCAGATACTTGCTCCACTTGGGAGGACCTTTAACCTACTTAGCGGTAGGCCTGCACTGTTTCAAGTACTGCAACTGAAAGATATGCACCTGCTTTTACCCACAAAATGGTGGCCAGTGTAAAAGGAGAGAGTTTGGCTGGATTGAGATATCCATCTAGTTCTCATCTTGTAACAATCAGAACAATTGGGAATTTGGTTCCAGTGCCTTGCAGTGATATATGGTAATCATAGTTAAAACATTTGTTTATCAATCTGCAAGAGGATGTTGGAAAATGTGTGTAAACCCAATGTCACACATAGTATATCTTGTTCGAATTATATTCATGATATTGTGGTTGTAATCTAGAAGTAGTCTATAGACCTAGTCCTTATCGTAGCTATTATATAATAGGAGACATGTTTTTAATGCTGCGTTTCCGAATAACCTGTCAAGATTTTCACATTCAAATACCCACATGCATATTTAGCTAATATGTTCAGTAAACAATTGTATTAACAAAAGTTGGTGAAATATGAATCAGTCCGAGGACAAAGGGGAGATGTAATGTAATGTAATGGTAAGAACTATTTCCCATAGTAGGCCAATGCAGTTGCCCAAACGATTATTCGGACTATACTACAAACATAGGCATCCTTATTAGGCCTTTACAAATGTCTTCTTGGACATTTGGGGAGGGGGGGGTTACTTTGTTTAGAAATATCTTAATAGTTGTGGTTTTTGGGGACATTCCCGTAAGGAAAAGTTTTTCAGGAACATGCGCTTGGATACCACAAAGAGGACTTATGCTCGACATGTTAATATGCTTCCTAATCAGCTTTTATAAAGTTACATCACTTGCATTTCTATCTCCTTCGCAAGTGATATTCCTAGGCATGGTAATGTGCTTGTGAGATACCGATCTGTCAATTCGGTTTTACAACTGTCCATGTGCGTTTATCTATTTAGATCCTTCTTCAAGTGTGACGTTATGAGGCAAGCAGGCAACTCCAGTCATCAACAATTACTTATTTGGCCATTGAGATAGGCCTAAAAATAATATTGTAAATGTGTTGACTAAACAAATAAGATCGCAAGTATGGTGGACTTCTTCAGGTGATTTTAACAGATATGTGGCATGAATTCCATTTGGAATATTTGGCACCTTTGATATGTTTGTACAATTTGTGCAATGTGCGCCATTACGCTCTAGTTGGAATGCAGTTTTGCCTGGCTGTTTAAAGAAAACATAGAATATACAGTTAAATGTTTATAATGAAGCAGAAAACATGAGCAAAAACATGAGCATAATAGCCGTGGGTAACCGTGCGTCCTAGACGCATGTACACGTAAACTGATCCTCGGATAGTTTCCATTTTAGATATTTTCAGACCCTGAGTTCATGAGATTTTAAACATCATACATGGTAAAAGTGTAACGACATTTGACATCAGTCTACCAACATAGCACATTCACCAGTAGTGCCGTGTCTCGTCTATTGATTCCCAGCAGCGGTCACTTCGTTCCGCCGGTGTATCTTTGAGGTGGCGGGTCAGGACCCTGGCTCTTACACCGAGCGCTCTAGCCCTTCACGGATCTCTCCAAATCTCTCTCAGGTTATTGAACCAGCACGCAGTGATGGAGAAAGCACTTCAGTGACCACGCGCTCTGGTCCATCTGCTGTGCTGTTGTACCACAGACAGCGTCAGTTGGGGAGGGGCTGTTTTGAAATATAAAAGCATCGCCCATTTATGATTAAATCGTCGATTAAGGCTTTAGTGTTTATGTTTGACAAGATAACAATTCATTAATTAAACAAAATATCAATACAATTGACATCAGTGCACCCAACAGTGTGGAGAGAAATAGCTTGCAGCTAAATGTTAGCCTAGCCATCAGGCCCAACCGCATGTTTCTGAAGTCTGAGTTGAGGGGGCCATCCAGGTTATTATGATGACCATTCAATTCCAGACATTTAACACAGAAGCAAGATATGTGTTCATGAAATAACCGTTATGCGTTGTTTGATTAAATCCTTGTTTGTCATTAGACCCTTGTAATACAATAATTATAGCCTTGGGCCATAGTGGACGTCTACACAGCCACAATGATATCACATTACAGGCCCTAGTGGACATGCATCTGCATAAGGAGGAGGTGATCTATTGATCCAGCTATAGTTGGTTAATCCGGACACAATCTAATTACAAATAATACGAGATTGTTTGGTCATAAGAGTATAGGCCGCCAACAACACTATTCCATATTCTATTTTGATGAGCCTGTGGTTTAAAGAAACAATAAAATCCAGAATTGTCTAAATCATAATTGCCTGATATTGAATTAAACAATGACAATACAAAATGAAAGTTTTATTTAATGCATATTTTTTTCAATATGCAAAGCTTATTAATTGTGCTTTCTCTGAAGAAGTAGGTTTAACAATGTATAGGTTTAGCAGAAAACCAAACAAAGCAATGTCATGGAATGAGCGCGCTGGGAATACGCAAAGAAAAACGCTTATAATCTTCGAGGCACAATACACAACTTCAAAATACTTTGACAACATTAAAATAGAGTTTGGTGCATAAGTAACTGATATATATAAGATTTGATATTTTAGTACTTTTTATTTCCTCCTTTTAAATTGGTGATTCACAGTCTATGGACAATAGCCTACATCTAAAAATCAGAGGGCAAGCCTTTACTCGTAGGCTATCTGAAACATCAATAGGCTACATTTTTACTTCTTTGAAGTTAGCAATCTTGGAGTTCTTTATCATGGATTTAATATTTCAGTTTTAAATATGCCATAGTTCAACGCTAAATAGCAAATATGCTACAGACAATCACAGAAGACAAGCACAATAGGTCACATTTGCATAACTAGATTTGCACATAACCAGTACAAAAATACTGTCTGCATTTAAAAAAATAAAACATCTGTATCTACTTAATTGAATATATTGTAACAATAAACCCATTCAAATATAAATCTTACAAACCTTATGGAGGCCTAGCATTTCCTTCACCGGATGATATGTCCAAATATCTTGTTCACTAGCTCTTCAAGTTGAAATGTACAAGATAAGTGCATAGCCTATGGATCAAAACTATTACTGTAAACTGTGGAGCCAACCGGCGCCAGATTTCAGTGCTTTTCCAATGTGGAGGGTCCCTGGACTCCGGTCGTGCTCTCTGGCTCAATAATCCAGAAGGTTGAGAGGTTTGTCTCATTTACATAACGTTAGAAGTGCTGTGACTGTGGCCTACCTTTCCCATATTCCCAAAAAGCCACCACGAGCCCCGGCGTAGCCAAAAGCATGGAGGTGACTCACAAAGCGTCTGTTTTTATGATGGCCTTTGCAGGTAAGACCACATACTGTGTGCCTTGCATACTTATGTGAATCATGTTAATTTGAATATTTACAAAATAAGGTGAATTTAATGTTATTTGAGGTTTAACAGAAATAGAAAGTAAACATGTGTAGCAGTGTGTTTTGAAGTTGAATTGCAAGAAACTTTTAAAACGATGGAAATTACCATATGCTGTCTGATATTTACGCTGACGTGAGGGTAACTTCATGCATAATGCTACTGACTTTTGAGTGCCGTGAATTAGTTTGTCTCCTGTACTATGCCTCCTAATTGAACAAAATAATCCACCCACTCCGTTGCAATAAATGCGATGAGAAGAGTTTGTGAGAAATTGAAGGATGCATGAGCACGTAAATATTTACTGAATAAAAATGCATATAACAGTGATTTATTACAATTCATAATGAACATCTTAAAGAGAGATTGGTGTTGAGTCGCCAGTAATTGATGGCTGACCATGCCGCATCTTTCATTTGCTCGATTAGGGTACTTACTGACGTAATAGTAATACTAAATCAAAAGATGGTGTGACTTTATACTTTTATTTTGCCACAATCCACACGATGATAACATTGGTGCTTTGGCTTACATGGAGATCATTGGTTTTAGTCACTTTTGGTCACCCTAAATGACACTTCGATCAGAATGTGAGAAAGTGAGACCCAACGGAGAGTTAACCCGCAATAATACATGAAGAATGACAATAATTTATCACCAATAAAGAAAGCCCCATTAGTAAATAATGTAGACATCAATAGTGACTATGTTTAAGTATTTCAGCGTTGCTTGGAAACGGATAGGCCTAGCTTTATGAGCTCAATAACTATACAGGTAGATGTAGCTCCAGTTGTAACAAAAGACATGCCATTATGTCAAAATCACCACAACAATCGTCACCAGCATCTTTAGCTTCTTCATCATAGCAATAATTTCCCATTGTCTCTTGAATCACTGATTTCAAAGTTTTAGTCATGATCAAACATTTTCTAAAAACTCCAACAAAGATCAAGCCACTGCAGTTGATGAAGTGTAACATAAATATAGGAAACATGATTAACTATATCCTGTGTAGTAATAATAATAGTCTGATAATAATAATAATAATGATTATAATGCAAATCTAAGGTGCTGCTTTGCCTTCAGCAAGCACACCTAATAATAATAATAATAACAATAATAATAGCCTAGTAATACTACAGTTACATATGAGTAATTGTTTTTGTCGATTCAAAAGCCCTTTTCTTGTTCGTCTTGTCTAATGTTCCTGCCTCTGGCGCCTATGAGTTTACACAAATATTAAGATGCCAGGTTAAGCAGTGGGCTTATGCTCCCATCGACAAAACATACCCAAGTGTCCACAATGCCCCAGCAGGTTGATTAAAGTTTAGGTAGGTGGTTGAGTGCCAGGAATAAGGATGTTGTTGCATTTCATCAGTTATCATCATGTGAATTCCCATGAAACATTACACAATTATTATAATATTTCATAAGAAAAGCATAAGCAGCAATACTTGTGATTTCAGAATGTAAGTCCAGTAATATATTTTTTTATCAATACTTTATTTGATATCTGTCAACTTGAAATGCACAAAAACTGTATGATTAGTGTTTACTTTTTGGACTTTCCCGAGACATATTTTCATATGTTCATTCGGGTAAAGTAAAACAACTTTGTCAAACCTATTGTCTGAAAACAGATGGAAACAATATGTAGCCTATTCACGGCTAGATCTTCAATTATTTCTAATATTACATGTACATAATGTCAATATGCTGTTTGTAAATAACTGACAGCAGTATACTCACAAGTTAGGATCCCTATCCTAATTTTTCCCCCTCAGGATTGTGTTACTTTGAGATAATTTGAAAGTGCCCCTCTCTGGTGGAACAAAATGGTGCTTAAGACGCATAACTTAGCTGGTCATACAATTGAGGAGAACCATTGTACCTCTTTGGCGATGCTCGGTGGCGCTTATGTCTGGCCAAAGTGCTCTTGAAGTTTCCAGAAAGTATGGAGTTCCCTATTGATGCAGAAAATTACACGTCCCCTTTTATCATGCGCTCAGCTGTTGTGCAGAACTTTATTATGGTAAGACATGTGGACAAACAACAATGTCTCATCAAATACATATGTAGATATATTAGAACAATAAATAAACAGTTTACTTAGCATAATGTTCACCTTAATACGAAACTAACCACATTTCCTCAATTATCTTTCTAAAATGTCAATGACTATTGTTTGCTCGTTTAGGACGTTGCTCCGCCCCCTGTGTTTGTCGTAAACCTGGCTCCTGGCTACAATAAACCCGAGCTAAGAGCGCCCTGGGCTCGCCTCCTTCTCCAAGGCGATCAATCGGATCTCAGGCGTTCTACAAGCACTCTCTTACGTAGCCACCCAGAAGGAGAGAGCTTCAACAACACGGTTGATTTGCTCAACAAAATCTACCTGCTTTCTGAACCATGTCGTTGAGCCCAAAGCATACAACGCCTTTCTCAGTGACTGATATTTTGAGTCCTATCGAGGAGACCTACAAGAAGTTTAGTGGCATGGACGGCGCAGGGAACCTAACCTCTCCACTGGGAGCTTACCGACAGCCTCAGGGTTCCCAGACTGGCATGCAACAGCACTCCATGGGACACAACGCTACCGTGGCGACCACCTACCACATGCCACACACTGTCTCCCAGTTCTCGCACAGTGCCATGGGGGGATACTGCAATGGGAGCATTGGCAACATGGGAGACCTTCCGTCGTACCAGGAAACCATGAGAAATAGCGCAGCAGCAACAGGGTGGTATGGCGCGAACACGGATCCAAGATATTCAACGAGTAAGTCGTTTTTGTTTCATTTTGATTCGTTGTTATTGTTTTGTGAATTGTTTTATGTCACTGTCAGAACTTCTCAAACAAACTTTTAACGAAATGCGGACAGGTTTGAATCAAGAACACTCACCATCATTGAGTAGTCTGACATTACATAATTTTTTAATATGGAAAAAAGTATGTTTTCATTTTATTTAACAAAAAGTGTATTATTATTATTATTGCATTTAAATTAACTTGATTGATAAAGCTGCATTGTAACCTACATTTGGACAATTACTCACCGGATACAGACCATTGCCAAACTACTTCAGGCAAACAAAACGATACATTTTACATGGCTGAATATTGAATATGCGTATATGTATGTATATTTTTAAGTTTCTAGATTCATGGGACCTTCCACAGGTATGAACATGACTGGAATGGGGACCCTGACAGGCATGGGGGACGCCTCCAGGTCCATGCCACCCCTGCACGCAGCGCCCAGGAGGAAACGACGGGTACTATTCTCCCAGGCTCAGGTGTATGAGCTGGAGAGGAGATTCAAACAACAGAAATACCTCTCGGCGCCAGAGCGGGAACACCTGGCCAGTATGATCCACCTGACGCCGACCCAGGTCAAGATCTGGTTCCAGAACCACAGGTACAAGATGAAGCGGCAGGCCAAGGACAAAGCCGCGCAGCAGCTGCAGCAGGAAAGCAACATGTGTCAGCAACAACAGTCTCCGAGGCGCGTGGCCGTGCCTGTTCTGGTGAAGGACGGTAAACCGTGTCAGAACGGCTCCAACACGCCAACGCCGAACCAGCAGCAGGTACAGCAGCAGCAGCAGCAACATAACGGCTCTGGGGTGCTCCCGGCTTCCAGTAATGCCATCAATCAACATCAAAACCAGCAGGTCCACTCCTTAGTTCAGGCCCAAGACCTGGAGGAGATATCACCTAGCCCCCCTTCACTCCACAGCCAGATCAACATGGCGCAGATAGACACTTCTGCTATAGACTACACCAATAACATGGTCAGTTCCAACCTCCTCTACGGCAGAACGTGGTAGGACCTGCTGTCCTTTTACATTTTTATATTTTAACCTGCGGATGAGCTTAAGAGAAAACGAGACATGTATCATGTTGATATACACATCTGTGCGAAAATTGAGCCCTTGGGTGGCTGAGATGACAACACGCTCAGTCGCATCAGCTGGTCAGGGCACATTTTCTTGACATTTCTAAGAGGGAGACTATTTTTGAACATTACACGAAATGGCTGCCCTTGAAACAGATTGTGTCTTTTCGGGACCTTTTATAATCAATGTGTTGGACTTCCTCATGATGTTAACGTAGATGGGGACTGGAGGGAAAAGGGAGAGATATAGGTGGGATCAGGTATGAACTCTCAAGGTACTAAACCACCCCTCATTTGCGGTGATAACCTTGGTATAATATGCTATTGATATTGTAAACTAATGTATTCATTTAGACTTAAAGAAAGTAGAAACTGTAGGCCTATATGAAGTTTCATTCCAAAACGCTATATATCAATTTTCAGAAATGTTGGTCAATTTTATTGTTTAAATAATTAAATTATGAAAGAGATTGTTGTGTTTTTTTCACTAATCTAATCATTCAATGGGTTGTTCAATGAGAGACATGTATTTGATTAAAACCTAGAATTTGATGGTTTCATTTCAGAAAGACAAATAATGATGTTTTTTTTGCTAAATGCTATATATCCTCCTCACTCTCAGAGAAATAAGTAGTACTGCTAGGTTTTACACAGTCAAATGTGACAATTAACACATTTTTAAAATATAGAAATGTATAAATTATACATTTGTACCATCAATAGCCTATTTAATTAAAACAAATATAATGATTAAATACAGGAATATGAGATCTGTAAAACACTTTACATTTGAGTAATTTCGCAGATGCTCCTGAGTGACTTACAGTAAGTGCATCCATCTTAATTAAGATAGCGAGACAACAACATATCAGTCAAATATAGGCTATATGATACTAACATTCCATTCCAGCTAAACAACGGATATATAGCGTTTTTCAATAATAATAATAATTCATGCACATCTGAAATCAATGAATAAAAACATCGGAGAAAAGTTTTACACACACAAAATGTGCCCATAAGCAATCGGATAAGAAAACAAAAACACGTGAAAAATTTGTGGATTTAGCGTTTTGGAAATAAACTCTTCATATTTGGCTAACACACGAGAACGCTTTTACCTGTATAATAATTGTTTTGAAGTCGACTTTTTTTGTTTTCTTTATTATTTTGTAAGTTAAAACGAACAAATGCGTGATGGCTGCTGTATGTGTTTCAAATCAATTGAACATGAACAATAAATCACTTGAAGTGCGAGCTATTTCTGGCGAATTAATTTTTATAAGGATCTGGTTGGAGTGCGTTTTCATTATTGTGTGATTGAGACCAAATTGAGTTGGAAAGCAAGGTCGATGGAGTAGCCAACATTGTTCACAGGAGATTTTGCAGAGGCATCGCAAATGTAGGCTGACCAATACACAAAAATATTATAACCTATTGAAAATATTATCCATAAACAATAGTTTTAGGTAAACATAAAGCTACAGCAAGTTTGGCACAGTCTTATTATCGTTAGAATAAAAATCTGAAACATGTTCTATATGTTTTCAATACAGAACTTGTGTGATTCCAAAGCCATAAGAAGGTTAGTCAACACAGACTTGTTTTACAAGTTCTTAGCCAATTTATGTCTAATAAAGCCATTTCTGCTCTACATGATTAATACAATCAAATGTAATGATATTATCATTATTATTATCATTCTTTTTTAAATATTACTGTTGTTGGTGTTGTGGCACGTTATTGAATGAAATGTAGATCAATTTGTGATAACCTTTCTACTTAATAATGCACATTTTGAAGTACGTGTTTCTCATCAAGCTAGCAGGCCTATTGCAGCAGCAGCATTTAGAGCGTATGCGCTGACATTCAATACATTTACGTAGCCATTTACGTAGCCAATTACGTAGCCCAATGTCGCCTAATAACGGATTCATGACAGTAAAGTAGGTGTAATGCAACACCAAAAACACTAGTGACATGATATGTCTCCAATCAAAGTAATCTATTTTATCCATGTGCGTCGCTACACTATTAAAGCAGTATACCAAACTTACTGTGCACACCACATGTTGATGCTGCGATGCACTTTTCTTTGTTATGATAAGGCCTGCTATACATTCCCAGTCGGTTTTAATGGTACAATGTTTTCTATTCTAAAGGTTAAAAAAATGTATCACACTGAGTTATCCAGCACTTCACTGCAATTAATTTTTTTATTCAGTTTGACTCTTTAGTCTCCCTCCATAGGCTATATCCTAACTGTGTACTTTCTATTGCATAATGATACTGCAATATACTGTTCTGTACTCAGTTGATCCTGCACTACATCCAAAATACTGCTGTTATTCTCCAACATCACTAATTATACAAACCTATCCTAATATTGTAACTATACAAAATAGCTCTGTTTCTAGCTACTTCTATAAAGTATGAGCTACCACTCTCGAATTTCACGTTTAATTCAAAATATATACAGTAAACCATCACGTACTATTACCACAATACGAACCGTTCTATTTCTACAGTAGTTTTTTTCCCCCACTTTTAAACGGGATCTAAAACAATCTGAATATAATCAAAGAAATATACATGATACAAGTTATTGTAATATTATAATAATGTTGAGTGGCCCTTCTAAAACTAGCAGAGAAATCCAAACCCTCTTTGATAAGTCAATCTTTCATAAGGATGGCAGGAAGTTACTACCTCTTAAATATTTGTACTACACTCTCCAAAACATTTAAATCCCAAGTTGTTATCCGTCTCTCTCTGTAGTCTGTCTGGTCTACATCATGATTTGTACTGGACACCTGATAATAGGCCACTGCCGTCCATATCCATTGCCCATTTAAACACGTTTCAAAATTGCATCTCAATAACAGTCATGATGATACCCTTGGAGGATGATGATGATGATGGCCTATTGCTGTCTCTGCATCCTCTCCCTGAAAAGCGCCAATATTATTACAGCTGCTCCCCATACAGCTGTATGGACACCCACTCCCTCAGATTACACACTCCTGTGTGGGGAATTATATAGGAAGAACTGAGACAATGTTCACTAAAGCCGTACAATTTGAATTCCATTCTTCAAACATGTTTTATAATATGTCATTTGCGAATGTTTGACATGAGGTTCAACATTAAGGCATATATTATCATGGTGCAATAGTTGTTTTCCTGTACTCTATATTTTCTGTGTTGTGGGTTTGGTTGACTTATTCTCAGCAAAACTTTTCATGGGGGAACTAATGAACTGAAGCCATTATTGTCCTTGTGTTTTAGTTAGTTATGGTCATTAGTAGTCTATGGTCGTCATTTCTGACATTGCTACGATTGTGTCTCACAAGTTAAGGGGATGTGCATTGAACGGTCTTCTCTTTAGTTGAGAGTTGTATGCAATAACTGCTTGGATTGTGGACACTGACTCGGCGCCTCTGTCTGTATCTGTTGGTAAACCTTTTGGGTGACTTCAGTCTCTCCATCTATTCTAGGCCTGGTTGATCAGCCATCTATCCAGTTGGCAGGCTATTCATGTACACAATTGTCAAAGGTTACATTAGGAACAGAAAAATAATAGCATTTAGTAGAATACATCACATACATACATACAAGGGTAAACACATCAAAATACATTCTGAGATATGGCAGTTGTGCTATGGAACTGGAAGGATTCTTTCATTTATTCAATGCCAAACATATAACCATAAAAGATGGAGAGTTTATTTTCAGTTCATGCACAGAATATTTCTGGTTCCATTCTTTCCAGTGAATTGCAGGTTACAAATGAATTCTTACCGCAGAGTAATTTGAATCTAGCAAGGGGCCTTGTCTGTGGTTTCTACCCCATTATTCTACTTAATATGTCAGAAGGTCTGATCGTGGAGAAACCTTTTCAAGTTCTATTGATGTGTTCTTCAATTGACCATGGTGACCTAGCAACCTAGTGGGCACTAATTGGCAGGGGATTATCGTAATTGGCCAGTACAGTTTACTTAGAAACAAAAATACAACCTTCATAATACATTTGTTTTGACAAAATGGTGGTCTGAGAAATGCACCTTGTACAGGCTACATATTTCACTATACATACACATACACAAATCCTTTTTCATCTGCAGCAGTTCCCAGGTTCTAGGTTTTTCCATGTCATAGAATATCTTGTATAGGACCTTCAATAAAAAATACAGGACAAATGTTAACCCGTCCCCCTTTGATAATGAGTCAGTACACATGATAAAGAACAAACTAAATAGACTACCATACAAGTTATTAACCTGTTACCTCACTCAGAGTTAACACTATCTTTAGAGGATCGTAGGTTCGTAAACTGTCTACAGGAATTCATACTTTGACAGCAATGGGTAAAAAACGATCCAATTGGACTGGGGGAAAAGCAAGGGTTGATAAAGATATGCTCATTCTCAATTGGCAAGTACCCAAGGATTCTAAAAGGTGATACAAGCATACCCCCCCCCCCCCCCCCCCCCGCCATCCACCCTCCCACTCCAGGTCTCCTTTTTTGCCAAAGATAGTTCCCAAATCTTGCACCATGTGAAATGAGTAGGGGACGAACACCGCTTTTCAGTGCAGCGCCGAAAGGATGCTTTGAATTGGCAAGTTCTCAGGGAGATTTTAATTAGTGTAATGCCCTCCCATTCTGGCAAGGAGATACAATCTTTCTCTTTTCCCTGCCTCACTCAGAGTTGTTTGGTGTCCACAGAATGAGTCAATGCAATTCTATATTTATGCAGC
Source organism: Oncorhynchus nerka (assembly GCF_034236695.1). Lineage (NCBI taxonomy): Eukaryota > Metazoa > Chordata > Actinopteri > Salmoniformes > Salmonidae > Oncorhynchus > Oncorhynchus nerka. The sequence continues at coordinate 56,382,384 of NC_088407.1, forward strand.
TTGAGGAGAACCATCAGATGTCAGGATCAAAGGAGATTGTACCCCAGGAAGCAGATACTTTTCCAATTCAAGTAATTTTCAACTGGATAAATATTTAGACAGAACAAAAACTATTTCAAGGAGGTCATAGGACTCAGAAAGCGATTCTCACTTTAACAGATTTCCATGAAATTAAATAAATGAAACCACATTTTAACATTGACTTTAGTTTGAAGATAACATGGACTGACTCTCTCTCTCTCTCACACACACACAAACACACACACAAACGCAATAATATACTATTCCAGGGCTTAAACTGTCTAATTCCGTTGCTTGCTATGAATAACATTTTAGCAATATGTGGCATTGCGAAGCCCAAGCAACCTTTTGAAGACCACTCTACTGCACTGCTAGAGGGAGAGGTAGGAGAGAAAGAGCCCGGGGGAAGCACAGCATCCCTTATTAGAGAACCATGTCACATTCTCTCCAGTGCCTGCTTGCCTCGCCTTGCTGCCAGTAATCCTCCCTTCAAATTCTCTACGCATTTTATTCAGTTCGCTCATAAGTAGTTAAAGAAACTGTTTTCAGTCGCCACTAATAACTACTGACCTGGAGTGACACAGGCCCACAATGGGTTTGTCAGGCCTGAAACGCTGAACCAAAGAAGCTGATTAGTACCTCAAGTGGTTTGAAGCAAGAATCAATGGCAGGTCTGTCCCGACGCAGAGCTTCCAGCATGGCGCTGATAATGGTGGAACACCCTTAGTTATGCCTCATTAAGTCCCGCATTAAGTCCCCTTAATGGAAATGTGTTCAGCCTGTTCAAAATCTTTTACACATTTCAACAACCACTGTGGTGCTGTATGGTTGGCGATGCCCAAAAACATCAGTAAACTATAGGTAAGGCCAAGAAATGTAAGTCATATATGTAGAAATCATTGGCACTGAAAGACTTCAGTCCCCACTGTGACCCATACACTTGACATAACATATTATAAGGTATGGTATCGAGTTACACAAGTTACAAAATTGGCATTGCAACACAGTTCAACTTCTGAGATCCAATCTCAAGCTAATTGAGAATGAAACCATAAAACAATGAGAGCCATGTCAATGTGTGATTATGATTTAGGCACCAGGCACACATGTTCAAGATATGAGAATTGTGTAGGAGCCGTGTGGCTTTATGGCAGGCATGAGAAGGAATACATATGTTGGATAGAAACCCAGAGAGCTACACATTGCCAAGGCTGAACTAAAACTCACAGACTACAGAACACACACTCCGACCACTTGAAATCAGAATAGGGACCAGGGTAGATGGAAAGTCTCCACTGACTGACTATAAAACGGCTTTACATGTATTCATCAACTCAATAAGTTCTTTCCGCACATCACCATCTTCACTACTTTGTATATCTGAATTCTTGAAAGACGTATGGCATACTTCAGTAGACTGTCCAGCCATTCTGAGGGTTGTCTTTATGTTAGTTATTATAATACATTTTCACATCATCCTTGAGACATCTCAAAGATTGGAATAAAGAAAATGATCATGAAACATGAAGAATGTCCTCGAAATATCAAAATAATAAAGAACATTGTAGAATAATAGTGACGACATCAAAACTATGAAATAACATATATGGAATCATGTAGTAACCAAAAAAGTGTTAACTTCTTGACGCACCCCATCCCGTTAGCGGAGCGGGATAATTTTCATCAACAACCGCTGAATTGCAGAGCGCCACATTCAAATAATATTACTAACAATATTTATATTCATGAAATCACAAGTGCAATATAGCAAAACACAGCTTAGCTTTTTGTTAATCCATCTGTCATGTCAGATTTTGAAAATAGGCTTTACAGCCAAAGCAATCCAAGTGTTTGTGTAAATTTATCCATCACTAGACAAAACATTATGAACACCTAGCATCAAAGTAGCTTGGTCACGAAAATCAGACAATCAATTAAATGAATCGCTTACCTTTGATGATCTTCGGATGTTTTCACTCACGAGACGCCCAGTTACACAATAAATGTTCCTTTTGATTCATAAAGATTATTTTTATATCCAAAATACCTCCGTTTGTTTGGCGCGTTATGTTCAGAAATCCACAGGCTCTAAATAGTATCCGTAATGTCCACAATCCTCAGGTTGTTTTTAAAATATATAATTGATAATATATCAACCGCGACTATCTCTTTTTCAGTAGGAGAGGGAGAGACAATGGCTGCCCCACACCCAGCTATCCACTGACGCGATGTTATCTTTCTCGCTCATTTTTCAAAATAAAATCCTGAAACTATGTCTAAAGACTGTTGACACCTCGAGGAAGAGATAGGAAAAGGAATCTGGTTGATATCCCTTTAAATGGAGTGAAGGCAGGCTATGGAACATGGAGCTTTCAAAATAGAAGCCACTTCCTGGTTTGATTTTCCTCACGTTTTTGCCTGCAGTATCCGTTCTATATTTTAGATTTTAGATTCTTCAAAGTAGCCACCCTTTGCCTTGATGACAGCATTTCACACTCTTGGCATTCTCCCAACCAGCTTCATGAGAAGTGCTTTTTCAACCGTCTTGGTGTTCCCACATATGCTGAACCCTTGTTGGCTGCTTTTCTTCACTCTGAGGTTCAACTCATCCCAAACCATCTCAATTGGGTTGAGGTTGGGTGATTGTGGAGGCCGGGTCATCTGATGCAGCACTCCATCACTCTCCTTCTTGGTCAAATTGCCCTTACACAGCCTGGAGGTGTGTTGGGTCATTGTCCTGTTGAAAAAAAAATGATAGTCCCCCAGAGCGCAAACCAGACTGGATGGCATATCGCTGCAGAATGCTGTGGTAGCCATGCTGGTTAAGTGTGCCTTGAATATTTTATAAATCACAGACAGTGTCACCAGCAAAGCACCCCCACACCATCACATCTCCTCTTCCCTACTTAACGGTGGGAACCACACATGCGGAGATCATCCATTCACCTACTCTGCGTCTCACAAATACACAGCGTTTGGAACCAAAAATCTCAAATTTGGACTTTTCAGAACAAATGACAGATTTCCACTGGTCTAATGTTCATTGCTCGTGTTTCTGGGGACAAGCAAGTATCTTCTTATTATTGGTGTCTTTTGGTAGTGGTTTCTTTGCAGCAATTGAATGCCTGATTCACACAGTTTCCTCTGAACAGTTGATGTTGAGATGTGTCTGTTACTTGAACTCTGTGAAGCATTTATTTGGGCTGCAATCTGGGGTGCAGTAAACTCAAATGAACTTATCCTCTGCAGCAGAGATAACTCTGTGTCTTCTTTTCTTGTGGTGGTCCTCATCAGAGCGAGTTTCATCAGAGCACTTGATGGTTTTTGCAACTGCGCTTGAAAAAATTGAAAATGTTCTTGAAATGTTCCATATTAACTGACCTTCATGTCTTAAAGTAATCTAATTTCTCTTAGCTTATTTGAGCTGTTCTTGCCATAATAGGGACTTGGTCTTTTACCAAATAGGGCTATCTTCTGTATACCATCCCTACCTTGTCACAACACAACTGATTGGCTCAAATGCATTAAGAAGGAAGGAAATTACACAAATAAACTTTTAACAAGACACACCTGTTAATTGAAATGCCTTCCAGATGACTACCTCATTAAACTAGTTGAGAGAATGCCAAGAGAGTGCAAAGCTGTCATCAAGGCAAAGGGTGACTACTTTGAAGAATCTGAAATATAAAATATAATTGTATTTGTTTGTTTAGACCTTTTTGGAATTATAAGGAACATAAATAACATTTTTTTGGTCGACAGAATGCTTTTGAATGTTCAAGAGATGAGTACTGGATTTGATTATGTCCCCAAAAAATGTTTAAGCATAGAATGGGCAGCATTGTGAACTGGTGAAGTGCTCCAGGTCCCTCCATGGCCTCCACGAAGCTACACTTTTTAACAAACAAACAGCTTCTTCCCAATCCACCGTTGCCAAGGTAATGGCCAGCTGCGTGTCTGTGGCTTGTTTGTTTATAGGGGCAGGGTTGGAGAGCAATTCAATGAAGGCTGGCAATGGGATGTTGGGAATGAGATCATCCCTTAAAGTGTGTACGTGTGTGTGTGTGTGTGTGTGTGTGTGTGTGTGTGTGTGTGTGTGTGTGTGTGTGTGTGTGTGTGTGTGCTTTGGAGGGGATTCCAATAATTTGCATAGGTTATGTTTTGTATGACTGATGAACAGTCACCTCATAAATTATTGGCACCCTTCAGAACGATCTTCCTTACTGTGCGTGGGGACAAAATACACATACTTTCCCTCTGTAAACGTCTTAATTATTGCCTTAATATTGGTAAGTGGCATATTTAGATTTTTAGCTATTGTTTTGTACCCATTGCCTGATTTGTGAAGTTTAACAACCATTTGTCTCTTTTTGTTTGTGAGTTCTTTGCCTTTCCCCATGGGGATGGATGACAAATGGATTTGAAATGCGTGTTACCTCATTTTTATACCCCAGTGACAGGAAGCCATGGAAGGCCACAATACAGTTCCTTAACGTGATATGAACTTAATAAAAGTTAAATGTTCATGCAAATGTAATTTTGCTAGATTTTATTTATAAGAAACACATTTTGACACATATCTTTTTGATAAAAATTAAATATATTACTTGATAAACAAAATATCTTTCTATGGAAGCTGTATTGCTATAAATAAATAAATAATTCCCCCCCAAAATTGCATACAGTGTAGCTCAGTACAGTGTAGCTCAGTACAGTGTAGCTCAGTACTTGTGTATTATTGATTTTAATGTCGTTTTTGCACATTTTTTAACAAGGGTTCCAATAATTGTGGAGATGACTGTATTTATGGTTATAAAAACAACAACAACTATACATCTTAGCCTCACTCACACACACACACACACACACACACACACACACACACACACACACACACACACACACACACACACACACACACACACACACACACACACACACACACACACAGTAGATGAGAAGACGAGAGCCAACACTCAATATAGAGGTCCGGTAAATTAAGTGAAGAAGCTAAGCGTTTCTGCAAATTTGACATTTGATAATCTCCTCTGCCAATAGCACATTAAAGTCTTAATACAGCATTCACAGGAGGCCAAGGAGCCAAAGAGGACCACCCACTTTCTTTTCAATTATCATTTTGCAGCAACCTGTCTCCTCTCCAGTATTCACCAGAAGACACTGCTCTCCAGAGGGAATGACAATTAGACACCCGTTGTCCCCCTAATAAACTTTCAGACTGTAGCTTACAATCCACTGTCTGAAGACCATGTGACCCCACAGACAAACAGGATTACACCCAAAATCCCCACGTTCCTTTTAAGGCCAACAAGGAAGATAGAAAGGACTATGTGTCATGGGCTGCCAATTAGGCTAGGATCCAGTGACCACATGGGACAAAAGGTATGTTTCAGACGGCATGCAAACATATTGATGCGTGAATGCTGCTTATTTAGCCTGCTTTAACTAACTGGCCATACGAGAGGCAGAAAGGATACATTGACTTCACCCGGCGGGGGGTAGTAACATACCGAAAAGGAAACCGAACTCTGTTTTAACTCCCTTTCCACAATGCACCACATCCAATCAAATAATCCCCCAAGCCCCTTTTGTCCTGTTGTGGGTGGGTGGACAGGGACAGGGAGGGGGAGAGGCTGAGGCTGAGGCGCACCAGCACCCCTCTACCCCTGAAAATGTCCTGTCCGGCCGGCCAGGCGGCCACACTTCACAGTTAATTACCAGACAGATTCACTTGCCAGTCGTAATCAGCAAGACAGACAGTTAAAACTGCCCTAATCAGATGTAATACCCGCTTTGTGTCACTACACCCCCCTTCCCTCCCCTACCCTGCCCTCCTCCCATAGACTGCTTACCCTCTCTGTCTGTATTGATTAAGGAAGAGGGAGGGGGCATCATTTGGGTGTTTGTCCATCAATACTTGGAAATCTATGGCCAGTCTATAGAGGTGGTTCAGTAAAACGTCTGTGACAGACAAGCTTGTTAAACTCTTTCTCTCATCTCTTAAAGTTGTTTCTACATTAACTGTGTCTATGATTTTCATCAATGACAATACAAACTATAATGTAATGAAATGTAATAAATGTCATGTAATAATGTAATACAATTGATTTATGGATCATAACCACTGTATGAGGCAACTGAAATGAGTATATTCCATGTTAATAGCCCCCCCTCTCATGGGAACTGAAAGTAAACTTATCCAAGTCAAACCCTTTATCTCAATCGTTCAGTCATTTGGCATTTTCACAGTACTTGAGATAGGGGGAAGGATGTGGGATCTGTGGAAGTTGCATAGTCTCAAAAGCACCAATTTGTCAATTGAAAGCAATGTCTGTTTTATTTACCCAAAGCTTTTAGTTAAGTCTGCTTTATGGCTGTCAATGTGGCTTTTTAATTAAAGCCAGCCTAGTGTTAATTGCTCATGTACAAACACTCGGAAATGGTTGGGAATAAAAAGATCCAGCTTTGTGATGCACCAATTTGTCTGAAGTGATCATTCAGAGAAGAATATGTAACAAAAGCCCATTTTATGAGCCATCATGACAATCTGGAATGGATGAAAAAAAAGATGCCAGAAATCTATTAAGGAATATTCAACATCGCTGAAATTCTACAGTGCCATTTTAGTCCATTTACTAAGTACTTACTAAAAGGTGAGAAAGCCTTGGGAGAATATTAGAAGTAGATCCACCATGTAGTAATAGAATCAGAACAAAAATACAGATATTTGCTGAACCATCTAATCCCATAAACCAGTAGCCTACTCTACATTCTGACCAACAATACGCTACCTAGGCTAATTCTCTCCCTCTGTGCCTAAACGAAGCGTCTGACATTTGCTTTCCGCAGTGGGAAAGACATTACGTAGGCAATTAGGTTGTCAGAATGTACAATGTGATTGAATTTTAATCCGAGTGCTGAACTGTAGAAATGGATGAGGTAATTACCGTACTTTTCAGGACTGTAAGGCCATAAATTAAAATCTCCAACAACTTCTCAAGTGACAACTCATCTAATCAGAAGGACAACCATGGAGAGGCCTTGCTGTTTACTGATTGCTCTAATCAAAAATGCCTTCTTCAAACACAGCTAATTGATGAGTTTACCCACGGAAAGGGAAAGCAGACATGGAGGGGATACTGTCGTGATTTGAGGAACCCAAATATCCTTATTTGCATTGAGTGCCACCAGAATGCACTTGACTCCCACAAGTTATCAGCAAACCAGACAATTATTCATCAGCCACAAATTGGCACATCAAAGTCAAATCAGGGAATTAGCGCCAGGAACACCCTAACGCACCGGCTGAGAGAGGAAAGGTAGCCTTTGATTGACCGTATTGCCCTTCCTGAATCTGTGGTCCACATTACCATGCTCTATGCACAGCACTCAGCGCTCGGCCTGCTTCACAAGTGCTAAACTCACATAACGGACATTTCAATGGCGAATGGATGTTTTTCCAAGAACAATAAACCCTGGTCTTTCTATGAACTACAACATATAGGCATTATAGAGCATTAATTCAATCTTCATAAGACTTGTATAGATGCTTCACAAATCATCCATATGTCACGCAATATTAAGGGCAAAATAACAGCTCCCTTGCTAGGGTGCATTGTCAAATGTGACATATCGCATATATCCTGGTGACATTAAAGAAAGGAACATTATTTGAGGGTGAATACTGTGGCAGCCCTGATGGTAGTACAGAGCAGTAGATGACAGGTGCGTCGTCAAGAGGTCCCGCTCCAATGTTATTCTGGTAATAGCCTTCCACCCTGTTTTCCCAAAAATGTTTCATTTGTCCTCCAGTATAGAACCTTGAATACAACGCGTCCAAGCAGAAACAAAACCGCCTCACAGACCTACAAAACAAAATGTCTTGCCCAAAGAACAGTAATGGAAAAATTCAGTTTATCATCAGGACTTGGGTCTTGAAATAACTGATTTCATAAAAAATGAATCGACACAGGCAGCACACTTTTACCCAGTAAAAGAGATTTGTTTGAACGGCATCAACCGCATTCATAGAGAAATAAACAGATGACTGTCAAAGCAGGGATTTAATGAATGCTGCTTGGCCTTCCTTCAGTCAATTGAAGAATGGGGCTTTTCAAAAGTTAACTGAAAAGCACACACATTGTTGCACTCATGTCTGTGGTTGACATTGATAAAAAGCAGAGATATTTGCATATAGAGAGAGCTTATCAAACATATAAAATGGAAAACAATTAAGAATAATGCATTGTTTAGCTGACTAAACAAACTTTTTATTTTATTTTTACTTTTTACTTTATATTTCTGGTGAAGTTTTCATATAAGTTATTTTGGGCTTCCAACCTCAGCTGCTTACCGTCTTGACCCGTTTTTCTATCTGTACTGTTTTGTCTTTCAATTATTTTCTTTGGTGTGAATAAATAACACTTAAAGAACATATGTTTTTTTCTCCCATTTTCTTTATCAAACAAGACCACAAAATAATGCATTGATCCAGATGGAGCGGACACTTATTAAAGAACAAGGTATATGGCCATTGTAAAGTGGCTCCAAGCCTTCACTATAGAGAGAGACAAACAGTTGAAGTCGGAAGTTGACATACACTTAGGTTGGAGTCATTAAAACTAATTTTTCAACCACTCCACAGATTTCTTGATAACAAACTATAGTTTTGGCAAGTCGGTTAGGACATCTACTTTGTGCATGACACAAGGATAAAAAATAAAAAAATAAAAAATTTATAGACAGATTATTTAAGTTATAATTCACTGTATCACAATTCCAGTGGGTCAGAAGTTTACATACACTAAGTTGACTGTGCCTTTAAACAGCTTGGAAAATTCCAGAAAATAATGTCATGGCTTTAGAAGCTTCTGATAGGCTAATTGACATAATTTGAGGCAATTGGAAAGTGTACCTGTGGATGTATTTCAAGGCCTACCTTCAAACTCAGTGCCTCTTTGCTTGACATTGTCACGCCCTGGTCGAAGTATATTGTGTTTGTCTTCATTTATTTGGTCAGGCCAGGGTGTGACATAGGTTATTGTGGTGCGTTTTTGTCTTGGGGTTTTGTGGGGTGTCTAGCATAGTCTATGGCTGCCTGAGGCGGTTCTCAATCAGAGTCAGGTGATTTTCGTTGTCTCTGATTGGGAACCATATTTAGGCAGCCATATTCTTTGAGTATTTTGTGGGTGATTGTTCCTGTCTCTGTGTTAGTTGTCACCAGATAGGCTGTATAGGTTTTCACATTCCGTTTGTTGTTTTTGTATTGTTCGTGTTTTTTCTTCATTAAAGATGTATCGAACTAACCACGCTGCATTTTGGTCCGACTCTCTTTCAACGGAAGAAAAGGGTAACAGAATCACCCACCACACCAGGACCAAGCAGCGTGGTGACAGGCAGCGACAGCAGAAGCAGCAAAAGGAGGAATGGACATGGGAAGATGTTTTGGATGGCAAGGGTTGTTACACTTGGGAGGAGATACTGGCTGGAAGAGATCGCCTCCCATGGGAACAGGTGGAGGCCCTTAGGAGAGCAGAGGCAGCCGGAAAGAGGAGCCGACGATACGAGGGAACACGGTTGGCAAGGAAACCCGAAAGTCAGCCCCAAAAATGTCTTGGGGGGGGGGCTCAGGGAGAGTGTGGCAGAGTCAGGGTTCAGACCTGAGCCAACTCCCCCTGTTTATTGTGAGGGGCAGCGATCACAGGACTTCTGGACTTGGGAGGAGATATTGGACGGAAAAGGACCCTGGGCACAGCCTATCGACGCCCCAAAGAAGAACTGGAGGCGGAGAAAGCGGAGAGGCGCTGGTATGAAGAGGCAGCACGGTGACGCGGATGGAAGCCCGAGAGTCAGCCCCAAAAATGTATTGGGGGGTGGCTCACAGGGAGTATGGCTACGCCAGGTAGGAGACCTGCGCAAACTTTCTGTGCTTACCGGGGGGCTAAAGAGACCGGGCAGGCACCGTGTTATGCTATGGTACCATGTTCATCTGTACAAACAATAGTACGCAAGTATAAACACTGCTCCAAAACTGCCATAAAAAAGCCAGACTATGGTTTGCATCTGCACATGGGGACAAAGATCGTACCTTTTGGAGAAATGTCCTCTGGTCTGATGAAACAAAAATATAATTGTTTGGTCATAATGACCATTGTTATGTTTGGAGGGAAAAAGGGGGAGGCTTGCAAGCCGAAGAACACCATCCCAACCGTGAAGCACAGGGGTGGTAGCATCATGTTGTGGGGGTGCTTTGCTGTAGGAGGGACTGGTGCACTTCACAAAATAGATGGCATCATGAGGTAGGAAAAGTATGTGGATATATTGAAGCAACATCTCAAGACATCAGTCAAGAAGTTAAAGCTTGTTCGCAAATGGGTCTTCCAAATGGACAATGACCCCACGCATTCTTCCAAAGTTGTGGCAAAATAGCTTAAGGACAACATAGTCAAGGTATTGGAGTGGCCATCACAAAGCCCTGACCTCAAACCTATAGAACATTTGTGGGCAGAACTGAAAAGGTGTGTGCGAGCAAGGAGGCCTACAAACCTGACTCAGTTACACCAGCTCTGTCAGGAGGAATGGGCCAAAGTTCACCCAACTTATTGTGGGAAGCTTGTGGAAGGCTACCCAAAACGTTTGACCCAAGTTAAACAATTTAAAGGCAATGCTACCAAATACTCATTGAGTGTATGTAAACTTCTGACCCACTGGGAATGTGATGAAAGAAATAAAAGTTGAAATCAAACATTTTCTCTACTATTATTCTGACATTTCACGTTCTTAAAATAAAGTGGTGATCCTAACTGACCTAAGACAGGAATTGTGAAAACTGAGTTTAAATGTCTTTGGCTAAGGTGTATGTAAACCTCCGACTTCAACTGTATTATCACATCCACATAGCATCCACAGGTAGATAAAAACAGATAGATATCCGCAGATTAACAGACTCTCTATTGGCACGATACAGTCAACTTCCTGCACTCAGGTCAGTGGACGTCTGAGTGAGCAAGTGTGTGTATTGTGTAACTGGAGATGGATAGCTCTCATGTTTTGATGTCAGAAGAAAACACATTTATAAGGCTAATTGTCAAAATGCCTCTTCCGTTTGAGCACTAGGAGACATAAGTACACCTCTTTGGTTCTTCTGCTTTGATCATACAATAAGTCCAGACAAGTTTCCTGCCTCAGGAGCAGTGGCTCTCCATTGAATGCATGTTGCCTGACATGTCTCTCTTGATCACAAAGTTAGAGGGCAAACAGCAATGGTATACAACATCACACAATATATCCCGCAATATAATATACAGCAATGGCATACATCATGTCTACTTTACTGCTTGCTACTCTCCTACCTGTCTGACTACCTCAACTTCATTCATGTGTACATAAAGAAGCAGTCCTGTACAATACCCATAAGCCCCTCTGTATTTAGACAGGAGGAACAGGAAATCCACTGTGGCCATCAGAGATTGCCCACCAAGAACCCTGGCAACACAGGGGTTCTTCTGACCACCATTAGTGTCATGGGCTAATATCAATTTCAGCCCTGGCTGGAAAATAAACTCTGTCAGGCCGTGCGGGGCAGGTGCTTCAAGTTGTGCATTAGCATTTCAGAGGCATGTTAACGGCTGACCCCTATTCCCCTAGAAGGGATCAGGGAACTCTCTGAGCTCTCAGGCAGCACAGCATATTAATAACAGTGAGCCCCTCAATCCCCCCACTGTGTCTTGGCTAATCTGCTTTCATCACCTTTGCTAACATCTCTATTATCAACAGATTTCTGCCACCAGAGAAAGGAATAACATGAATGCCACTTCTTGTGGCCCAGTTGGCCTGGTCATGGACTGGTGTATGTCAACATGTTTATTCCCCCCAGGGCCAGAGGTGGAGAAAGGGATTGGGGTGGAGACATTAGTAATGCAATTAAAGGTCACCATTACACACTGTGTTTATAATGCGTCTATGTAGCATAGGCTTAACCTACCCAGCAAACTGGGGACATTTCCAGAACGTTCTGCTAATTTTCCCATTAAGTTCAAGTCAGGTTGTATCTAACATTGGGATGATAAACATCCCAAAAACATTAAAATAATATTTTGATAAAAAAACGTTTTTTTTTGTTCATTTATGTTTAAAATAACATATCCTTGGAATGTTGTAACATTCACTAAAATGTTCCCAGCAAACCAAAATTGGTTCTGTGAAAGTTCCCAGAACATTTGTCAGGTTGCAGCAAATGTTCTCATTACACAAAACTGTCTAATCGTGCTGATGATTATACAATGTTTGTATAAAACATTTGGCTGATGTTGCAAGAACGTTCCCAGAACACATTTCGCCTGATCTTTAAAGTTTCCAACAATGTTTTATTAGGCAGAAAACCAATTAATTTATAACAAAACCTTTCAATATTGCCAATCATTTCATTTACTATTTCACCAGTAAAGTGAAAAAACCTGAGTGAAATGACAGGATTGAACAGTGAACCATCATATTTTTGTATAAAAGATCCAATAATGAAAGAGAAGGATTGCAGACATTTGCTCAAGTTAGCATGGGAGAGGTGGAACAACTATTGTTATCCAGTAGAAAGACGAGGAAGGGAAGCGCTACTAAGATACACAATAGTACATTTTGGTAGATAGAAGGTGCTCTTTGGTAAAAGGGGTAAATTGGTCATCAAAAAGAAAGGAGGACCAAGGCACTCTTCATATAATTAATTTAAATACCTTTATTAGTATGGCATGTTCAATAGAAACAAAGTTTTTTTTTTAAACCAACGCATTTTGGCAGCATGGCCTTCGTCAGGGAGTAAAAAAAAGGAATACAATGTCCTCTTTTGAACAGCTTTTCCAATTAGCCCTAATTGGAAGAGGGAGTGGTTACACAATTGATTGGACACACCTAGTAAGCAATACTATACACATTAAAAGGTGAAATACAACTCCAAGCTAGAAGTATCAGAAGACTAAAAGGTAGTTCTAACCTTAAATATGACTGGGAGAAGTGTCAAGAATAAGAAAGCAATCTATTCCATATACACTAGAACAACAAAACATGAACAACAACAGTCTAACCATAGCTGAGGGCAAATTAAGCAAAATGTCCACTGGATGACAGCAAATGGACCCATCACAACCCTACAGGAAGGGTGAGAAATCCATATCTTCATTTTAACCAGGGTATTTTTTTATATTTTTCCAGGCAAGTCAGTTAAGAACAAATTCTTATTTTCAATGACGGCCTAGGAACAGTGGGTTAACTGCCTGTTCAGGGGCAGAACGACAGATTTGTACCTTGTCAGCTCGGGGATTCAAACTTGCAACCTTTCGTTTACTAGTCCAACGCTCTAACCACTAGGCTACCCTGCCGCCCTGTAGTCCGTAAATCCAAAAACGTTCCCTTTGGTTTAACTGTTTAAGACGGTCCCCTTTTCTAATAGAGGCCGGAATATGATCAATACCCATAGCTTGTAGGGAGCCAGGGTTGCCATGGTGTAGGGGCTTGTAGTGCCTTGCCATGGGGTAGTCTTCATTACCTACCCGTATGGAGTACTTGTGTTCTGCTAAGCGGTCTTGAAGGTGTCTCTTTGTCCGTCCAATGTAGAACACCTTGCACTGTGGACATTCCAATCTATAGATGACATGAGTGGTTTTGCAGTTAATGAAATGCTTGACGTAATACTTAATTTAGGAAGCTGTGTCAACAAAATACTTATTCTGTGCAATATTACTGCAATGGTTACATTTAAAAGAGCCCTTGGGTTTGTGGTCAAGACAAGTTTTTTGAGAGTCACCCGGAAGATAACTGGACAAATGTGTCATTTAGGGTAGGACATCTCTTAAAGCTTATGACTGGTGGCTCAGGAAAGACTTGGCGTAGTAGCGTATCACTTTGGATGATTCCCCAATTATTTTTTATGATTCCTTTAATGTTCTCTGCTTCAGTGCTGTATTTTGTAACAAAATACACTCACTCTGGTGTATCACGAGGCTCTTCCCTTCGCAACAAGTTCTCTCTGTCAAGTAATCCAGACCTTATACCGGCATCTTTCAGGACCTGAACGCTGTAGCCCCGATTCAAGAAGCGATTCTCCAATTCAGCAGATTTGACACTGTAGTCTGTTTCCTGATCGCAAATTCTGCGGACTCTTTGGAATTGGCCATATGGAATATTCTCTTTTAGCCTTCTGGGGTGAAAGCTGTCTGCCCTCAGAATGGTATTCCCATCTGTAGGCTTCCTATAGATTGATGTGTGCAAACAACCTTTGTCATTTTTACTGATGTCAAGGTCCAAAAAATGAATGTTATCCTTGCTGTACTCCATAGTTAGTTTGATGTTAGGGTTGATGTTGTTAGTGTATTGGTGGAAGGAAATAAGTTCATCTTCTGAACCGGACCAAAACAGGCAAACATCATCAATATAGCGTCCCCACCATATAACCCGGTCGAATAAATGGTTATTAGAAGGATCCAAAATGAAGTCATTTTCCCGTTTACCCAAGTACAAACCAGCATAGGAAGGGCTGTAGCTCCCATGGCACACCCTTTAACCTGTTTAATACGGACCTGAAAGATAAAGATGTTATGATGAAGAGTCCATTCAGTCAGTGAGATAATGAATTCTGTAGTAGGCATCTCAGTCTCAGGCCGGTTACTCAAGAAATGGTGCATAGCTGCCAAACCCTGTTCATGTTCAATGGTGGTGTATAGAGACTCCACATCCATGGTGACTAAAAAGGAAGCTGTACCTATATTGTTCAATCCCTTCATTTTGTTCAACACATCTGTGGTATCTTGAAGATGGGCTGGGAGTGACGTCAGAAAAGGCTGAATAAAGTAATCAATGTACTTAGAGATGGGTTCTGTCAGACTTTCATTACCACTAATGACTGGTCTGCTGGGGGATTTTCAAGATTCTTGTGGACCTTTGGAAGAAGGTAAAGAGAAGCCATACGCGGACTGCCATTGAAAAGAAATTTGAACTCATTGTCTGAAATGTAGCCATTCTCCTTAGCTTCTGTGTGGATCCCTTTCAATTCAGTTTTTAGGTCCTCAGTAGGGTTGAAGGTAAGAGATTGGTAGAATTCATCATTGTCTAATTGACGGTAGGCTTCTGTCACATATTTGTCTTTACTCCCCACTACTGTGGCGCCACCTTTGTCTGCTTTTTTAACCACAATCTGTTCATTTATGGACAATGATTCAACTGTATCCCGCTCTGTCTTAGAAAGATTACGTTGTGTTTGGTTGGAGTCAATTTTACCCTTAAACAGATTCCCCACATCAAAATTCACTTTCTTGGCAAATGTATTTAGTGTGGCATTCTGGACGATGGGACAAAAAGTGGACTTGGGCTTAAAATGTGTTTTAGAGGGAACAGAAACTGCCTGACCTGAGACACTGGCGTCTGTAGTTGGAGAGATGTTTTGCTTGTACCAGGCCTTCAGATGTAGATTCCTGTAGAAACGAAATAGGTCGATCTTTGTATTAAATTCATTAGTTGAATATGTGGAGGCAAAGGACAGTCCTTTAGACAATACCCTTATGCAATCATCAGAAAGGGGTTCTCCAGAAATGTTGATCACAGCCTTGTTCTGGTCCTGCTCCGTGTGGTTGGATAGTCTTGATTTCTTCCTCCCCCTCCGTGTTGGCCTCTTCCGCGTCCTCTCCCTCTCTTGTTGAGGAACCTTGGTGACTCCTCTTCCTGATCTAAAACATCTTGGGAGGAGCTGGCCTCTGAGCGTCTGGGGTGATCCTCATCGTCACTGCTTGTAAAATTGAAAGAAACAGATCTAGGCTTCCTTCTCTGCAGATGTGATTCTGAATTCTTATGTGTTGGTTTTCTCCAGGCAAAGACCTTGCCATCTCTATAGTCTACTTCATCTCTTCTAAATTTTCTTAGCTTGTCTTGTTTCAATATCAGAGTGAATGTGTCTACTTTCTCTTTCAAGATCTCATCACATTGTGCTTTTTTTTTAGAATTGTCACTGTGTTCTGTGATTTTCCTTTTTACTTCTTCAATTTCTGTTTGGACTACTTGTCTGTCCTTTTTAGATTATTCTATTAGACGTAGCATTAGGTCGAAAGAACACTTGTTGAGAATAACCTTCCATTTATAGCCTTCCAGTATTCTCTGTGGCTGTCATCTCATCTAGCAATGAGGTAGTGGTAATAATCCTTTGGCCCTCTTCATGAGAATAGGAAAATCTTGTAGCCTCTTGGGTAAAATCCATAGTTTGAGTAGTAAAATGTCCTCAAAAAAACACAGCAAGAAATGACTGTGGAGCTGCTTCCTCTAAGCACCACCCAAGTGCTATGTTTAACTAGTAGAAGAGGAGGAAGGGAAGCGCTACTGAGGTACACAATAGTACATTTTGGTAGATGGAAGGTGCTCTTTGGTAAAAGGGGTAAATTGGTCATCAAAAAGAAAGGAGGACTAAGGCACTCTTCATATAATTAATTGAATAACCTTTATTTGTATGGCATGTTCAGTAGAAACAACTTTTTCTTTAAACCGACGTGTTTCGGCAGCATGGCCTTCGTCAGGGAGTACAAAAAAGGAATACAATGTCCTCTTTTGAACAGCTTTTCAATTAGCACTAATTGGAAGAGGGAGTGGTTACACAATTGATTGGACACACCTAGTAAGCAATACTATACACATTAAAAGGTGAAATACCGTAGCTATGTTATCATAAAAATACAACTCCAAGCTAGAAGTATCAGAAGACTAAACGGTAGTTCTAACCTTAAATATGACTGGGAGAAGTGTCAAGAATAAGAAAGCAATATATTCCATAGTACACTAGAACAACAAAACATGAACAACAACAGTTTAACCATTGCTGAGGGCAAATTAAGCAAAATGTCCACTGGATGACAGCAAATGTACCCATCACAACCTTACAGGAAGGGTTAGAAATCCATATCTTCATTTAAATTAATTATATGAAGAGTGCCTTGGTCCTCCTTTTTGATAACTATTGTTATCCATCAATAATGATAAGCCACCAGGTATAGACCACCTTGATGGGAAACTATTGACAATGGTAGCAGACTTTATTGACATACCTATTTGCTATATCTTTAACCAAAGCCTAAAGGTGTGTGTTCCACAAGCATGGAAGGAAGCTATAGTTCCACTGCCTAAAAATAGTAACAGCTGCCCAATCATTTTGCTGCCTGTTCTTAGTAAAATGATGAAGAGAATTGTGTTTGACAAAATACAATGCTATTTTTCAGAGAACAAGTTATAGGAGCGGGGAGTGCGTCATTATAGCTTATTTATTATCAGAGCCTGTACCAAGACAAGAGGTCACAATACTCTATTGATTAACAAAATATTGAATAACAATTTGTATTTAGCATAGAATTGTGGACTGTAGCATTTACTTTTAAATCGTTCAATAGACAATCAATATTGCAGAAAGCACAGACGAGGTTTGGCACTCGCTACAGACGGTATGCATTTTTAGTTTTAAAAGTCGCTGCATAGATGAAACATTGTGCCCACACCTCTACAAACATGTGCTAAAATGTGCCATTGTGCTTTCTTTTAGAAACTGACATGGCCTAGTTCCAACATTTCCAAAACATACAGCAAATGAGGGTGTTTTTGTGACCATAAAAGTCATTTTCTAGGCATGGGCTGTGTTTACAAACCATGCATAAATGTCTTACAAAATTCTGGCATACGTGGAGATTCTAGGATTTGCGTGCAGCAACAAATTATTTGGATTTATCAAACTGTCGCATACAACATATACACGTTTTCATTGAATCAGAGCCATACTATGTTTGTGCGTTTGTGAAGGAGCGTCACAACCCTGCCTAGAAAACGCCCTCCTTCCACCTTTAATGGTAACAAAAACGCCCTAATTTGCTGTATGATTTGGAAATGTTGGAACTGGGCCATGTCTGTTTACATTTTTTTTACAGAATAGCTAAATCTATCACATTTCTGTAAAGGACAGAATGTTTTAATCTTATGCAGTTACCTTTTCAACAACAAAAAAGGCATGCTGGTAGAGTAGGCCTCTCGAGGTCTAAGGCACTGCATCGTAGTGCTTGAGCCGTAACTACAGACCTGGGTTTGATCCCAGGCTTTGTCATAGCAGACCGGAAGACCCATGTGGCAGCGCACAATTGGCCCAGAGTTGTCCGGGTTAGGAAGGGTTTGGCCCAGCTGGGATTTCCTTGTCCCATCGCGCTCTAGCGTCTCCTTGTGGCGCACCTGCAAGCTGACTTCAGTTGCCAGCTGGACAGTGTTTCCTCCGATACATTGGTACCGCTGGCTTCCTGGTTAAGTGAGCAGTGTGTTAAGAAGCAGTGTGGCTTGGTTGGGTTGTGTTTCGGGGTACTAATGGCTCTCGATCTTCGCCTCTCCTGAGTCTGCAGGGGAGTTGCATTGATGGGACAAGACTGTAACTACCAATTGGGGAGAAAAAGGGGTAAAAGTACAACAAAAAGGCTGCATGCTGCTATGCTATCTCCTTACCAAAGGCATCTGTTTTATCATTAGCATACATTTTTATGTTTTTAATAGACTACCATTATTATAATTCCTGTGCATCAAACACCTCCATTTCCCCCAAAAGAACAATATTTGTTTGTACTACAATTATTCAACCACTAGAAGTTGCCCGTGTGCATGCTCTCAGATTTGCATGGCGATAGGGAAACTTTCCTGTCAAGTTCAAATGTGATAAATTGTCACGTTCGTCATATTGATGAGACCAAGGCGCAGCGTGATAAGCATACATTCTTCTTTTAATTAACGAAAAACACTAAACAAACTAACAAAACAACAAAACGAACGTGAACATAGACAATACAAAAACTAAACCAACCACCCTCGTCACACCCTGACCTAACCAAAATAATAAAGAAAACAAAGATAACTAAGGGCAGGGCGTGACATAAATACCAACCTTTTTGGGAAAAGTGGCGCGCACAAGGTTTAGAGTCTGTCTTGTGCCTAGGCACACATCTTTGATGAGGCTCCTGGTCTTTCACCTTCACATTCCTCTGATTATGACTGCATGCACCTGAAACCAGAAACAAATCAAATGTACCATGTTATGACAACAATACACAACCTTATGTACTGTACTCCATCTAAATATCTGAATGCTAAATCCTATCATGTTTCATAGTTAACTCACAGATTATGATGTCACAAATGTTCAGATTTTGAAATGATCGTTTCCCCTTCCGCCCCTTGTAGCTGTCACCCTGTGGGGAACTCAGAATCCGTTGCCCACTTTCCCCGGGAGACGTTATTTAGGAATACAAGCTATTTTAAAGGAAGCTTTATGAATATCTATCTAACTAAAAAATGTATTTCATAAGACTAAGTACAGTGTTACAAGTAAACAGCATTTGAAGAGGATGGGAACATTAAAAAAATAAAAAAACTCCGAATCTGTGTTCTGTGTCCTGATTCACCATACAACTGAAAACCCCCACAACACCACAGACATTCCATTCCCTAGTGACACAGAGGGTTCAGCACTGGCTGCAGAGCTGAAGAGTGCAGGTTCAAACCCCACATGTGTAGATGATCAAAATATGAATTGTAAAATATATGGTTGTGTTTAAATACCGTTCAAATGTCCTATAAATTAAATGCTGTGTGTCTATATCATCTTGTAGTGGGCCTACAATATAATCCTCAAAAGCACAAGCATTTTGCTACACCTGCATTAACATTTGCTAGTCACGTGTATGTGGCCAATAAAATTTGATTAAATCTGGAGAGAAACATAATGGGGATGTATTCCAATCTGCTTGATTAAGGAACTAGAATTTGGCACGCTGAGAATGTTGTGGTAGTATTAGGTAAAACTTAAATGTAACATTTTCTAAATGTTCTTGAAATATTCTGAGGACCTTCAAGATAAGGTAAAATGTATATTGTGTGAACATCAATGGAATATTATGTAAAACCTAAAAAAAAATATATGCTGTGAACATCATAAAAACAGACTATTTGGAAATTGTGGAACATTGTGAAACATTGTGGGAATGTTCTGTGCAGGTACAATATGTGAATATCTATCACAAGAATATTATTGCAACAAGAACGTTCTTGTAACATCAGGTGAATGGTTTTTTGCACCCTAAAGGAAACGTAGAATCATCCGCAAAAAGGGGCAGTTCATCTTTTGTGATGTCCCCACAATGTTCCCACCAGCCTGTTCCCTCAACCTAATGAAACATTCCGGGAACCTTTAAAGAACAGACTAAATGCATTCTGGGAACGTTCTTGCAACATCAGGCAAATGTTTTATACACACATTGTAGAATCATCAGCACGACTGAACAGTTTTTGCGTAATGTGAACATTTGCCATAACCTAACAAATGTTCTGGGAACGTTTACAGAACCAATTTTGGTTTGCTGGGTAGAGACCCACAGAGAGACATAAAGAGAGATCATGACGCCCCGCTAGGGTGGAGAAACAAGATGTTTAACTCCCTCAGATCATTTAGCAGTATTTGTACACTCAGGAAAGATGCAGAGCATCAGTGGTGTGGATGTGTGGGCAGGCGGGGAGATACATGTCTCCTGTGGCAGTGGGGACTGCACTGCGAATAAATTCAGCCCTTCCTCCCCAGAGATTGCCTTCAATCACAGAGCATAAGGTGTCAATGCTTCGCCCTGCACAGTGCACAGAGCAGGGAATTACCTTCTGGAAAGAAGATTGCTGAGCTGAGCTGGGTCTAATAGGACATGGGAACAGGCTGAAGAGGATGGCCTGCTAATTAACCAACCCACAATCAGAGCGCACAATCTGGGCCTTCCTCACCACAATCTGGGCCTGTTTCCAACGGGCCATGTTCAACCCTAGGATACATGATAATGTTCAGGTAGCCAACAGGAGTGATAGAATAACGTCTTTCTGGCAACATAAAAAGCGGTCCACAAAGTAAGCATGGGGACCGCAAAAGTCCTTTAAGCAATTACATGTACGTTATAACCCTTAAAACATATTAACAACAGCAATCATGCATTGGACATTTGCCTGTTGTATTCCAATAATCTATTGAGAACCAGTCAGCACAAAGATATATGCACTGTAGCCTTCACATGGAGGGTTTAACAATAGATTGTTTTTCACCCGATTTCTGAATGTCTTTATTTGGGACAATATTCTATAAAATTGTGCATAAATCATTTCAGAGCCTACTGAAATGTACCCAGCAACTCAATGGCACATATCTATGGAACCACATAGCATCAAAGGCCATCATTTGCTATGTGGTTACTTATTACAACGCAGAATATTAAATTCGCAATTTACATACCAATTTTTATGCATCTAAAAGCAAAAACTCTTTATTAAAGCATTTTCCATTTGGAATAATAGCGGGTTTCCACTACTTTTTTTAATTGACAAAACAAAGACATGACTAGTGAATTAAAGCAATTGTCTATTGCCACTGAATCATAGCGTGTGTATAATTTTGCCGTAAATGGTTATTAACTGGTACAGAAACCATGTATTTGTATAATAGCCAGTAATCATTCCCCCTCAGAATGTGTTTTCTCCTGATATACAGGGTTAAAGAATGACTCTGTGGTCAGTTCCATTTAGCAGGTCACCAAAATTGATTTGCTGCATAAGGAATGTTTTTATTTTTTTTGCTGTGCTCTGGCTCAGCAATGGTATTCTGCTCACATAATCAAGGATAAGCACTGCCTGTCTACCCAAGCTACTACTTGGTCCCACAGGGAAAACTGACTTGTAACAGGAAAACCTGCATGAATACTAATTAGCCTACTTGGCTTTAACAGCTTTGGCGAGCCCATCTCATAGGAATTTGCAGAATATGATGCTTTTCCATATTAATTACCCCATCTGAAAATAGGGACAGAGAGAGGGTGAGGGAGAGAGAGTGAGAGAGAGAGCGAAAGAGAGAGTGGGGATCACGGGAATACCTATAAGCATGGACTCTGCTCCGTCTTAAATACAGTTAATTATAATGTGATTTTGAACATTTCAAGCCAGAATCTGGTGGCCTGGAGCTGTGGTTCAGGGACTAAATCCCAGAGCCCTTCCTGCCCAACTCTGCCCACACTACACCAGGGCAATAGATGGCCTTCTAATGGTATTTATGATAGGAAGGGATGAAGAGCGAGAGAGAGAGAGAGAGAGAGAGAAAAAGCCAATAGTGAAAATGTAGGCCACAACAAAAGCACCACAGCAGTCTGCAGTGCACCCACAGCTTCAAGCAATGGGCAAGTCGGACTAGAACATACCACTGAGCTAAACCAAGTTCAATCAAAGAGTGCTCCTTTTAATCTAACATTATTTTTGGGATATACTGGTGTACAAAAAGTCCCATGTGGATGTGGTGTACAATTGTCCGTTTCAGTTGTACTGCTTTATGGCATTAGTCTTTTGTGTTCAGTGACATTTATGGAACCCATGACAACTCGCCATTTGACAATGAGGTATCCATTGGTTGTGCAAAAATATCATACTTTTATGAATCCCATTCAAATCCTCTCATACATCTTCCTTGGCCATGTTGACCGGAATTCATTTGGCCTTTTGTGTTTGAGAATCTCACCTGGGCTTTAGAGAGCGAGCTAAGCGGACCTCTGTGTCCGCCCGCCCGGCTCCCCTGCCTGTGCAGAAGGCCTTCCTCTGTAACCTACGCTCTCATTCACAGACATCATTCATGTGCAAATCACCCCGCAGCCCATTGTCCCTAGCTTGCTCTGTCAGATACTTGCTGAATCAAGGAATACTGTAATGGTGGGGCTCAAGATATTTTCGTTTAGTGGAAAGTGGTGGTTCTGTATGGCTCAGTTGGTATAGCATGGCTCTTGCAATGCCCGGATTGTGGTTTCGATTCCCAGGGCCTACCATACGTCAAAAATATGCAAAATTGGACATATAAAGTGGGAATAAGGCTAAATCAGGGCTGCTCAGATGGATTTGTTTGTCACTTTAGCCAGGTATAAGACGCACTCATGCACTCATATTGTATCGAGTCCCATTTGAATTCAAGAAGATTGATGCATCATGACAGATACATATTCAGCCATAGTGAATCAGGAGCATAGACCCCCAAGCAAAATTGACTCTGGTATAAAATCTAGGTGATGTATGGAGCAACATGTAAACACAATCAACTTTATCTATCGGGGTTCAGGTTGATTAAATGACACTGCTTTGGTTTCAGCATCAGAGGCCAAAACTCAAATCTTGGCTAAAGCAAAGATACTGTTTCACTAAATGTGTTGATCAGAAAAAAAGGCTGTTTAACTCACCATAATGGTTCCTGATGTCTTTGAAACAGCCCAAGCTTGTATAATCAAAAGCACAGCCTTTGTCTCCTCGACACACATACCCAGAGAAGCTGTCAAAGAGACCACAGAATGAATGACTGTTTAATTGAGGCCTATTGAGACAGAGGATCAAATGACCTTGCTTTAAATTATTCTTCTCTGATAAAAAAATTAAAGTGGAGTAGGGGAGAATGGGAGAACGGAAGGTGCACACTCGAAACTTGTCCAGCGAGCGAGAATACATTACACAAAGACCCAGTATGCAAATAACACACTGCTACCATATTATTGTTGGCGAGGGTTTAACTTTGCCACTTGCTTTCATGTGAATCTTCTTCCTTTCAATGATGATTCTAAATTCCTCTCAAGACAAAAAAACAATCAATTGAGACAAACACGCTTTTGAAGTTGTAACACTGCATCCAAACTGTGGTGTAAATGAGTGTGTAGAGTTGAGGAGTAGGCAAAAAAAATGGGAATCATTTTCAACCCAGCAGGAATGTTTCATTCAATAATTGGATTTTTTTGAAACCCTCGAAAAACAACCTAGAAATGGCATCATATTGTTAGTCAAAGTGAGATTGAAACTCGTTACTCATGTTTTGTTGTTATGATCTATACTCCTAACAGTACCGTCAAGATTCTGCCTTCTCACATCCTTGGTGTTCAACTATTTAACCAAAAAGCTGAATAGTTTTTCTTCGGGCAACAGTGATGCCTTTTATATTGACAAAGTCGTCTGTCTAGTAAACTACATAATGTGCCTGCAACAAACCCTTGTCTGGCTGAATACGCATACTTCAGTCCTCAGAGGACTGCAAATTATACACAAAACATTCAGTATTGTGAGATAAGTGAAGAACATTGGGTAACACTTTATTTGGATAGTCTATTTGTAGATCAGTAACATTTCAACTAACATTTATTTTAAAATTTAAACTTAACTAGGTAAGGCAGTTAAGAACAAATTCTTATTTACAATGATGGACTACCCAAGACAAACAGACAAACCTGGGCAATTTGTGCACTGCCCTATGGGACTCCCAATCCCGGCCGGTTGTGACAAAGCCTGGAATCGAACCAGGGTCTGCACTGAGATGCAAAACCTTAGACCGCTGAGCCACTCGCCACACTATCTACTACCCCTAATCCTAGTCCTAATCCTAACCTTAACCCTTATCCTAAACTTAAACTTAACCCCTACCCTATCCCTATCCCTAACCTTAAACCTTACTCTAACCCTTATTATAAACCTAACTCTAACCTTAGGAAGCAGTTGCTTATCAACAAATAGTTTGTTGATAGTATGACCATCTGTAGAGCATCTACAGATGGATTAGCAGTAGAGAAAACCCCCTAAATGATATTTTTTCAACTTGAAATTTGATGACTTTTCCTAGAATGACCCCAACATTAGAAAAAGTGAAACATCGCCTTTGTTCATATTTCATTTTTGACCCGGCGGTTATAAAATAATTTACACACCACACACACACACACACACACACGATGAGACATTGAGATTGTGTGCTAGAGATTGAACTCAGACAAAACTAAAACTTTGTTGTGCATGTGCAGCATCTCCCCTCCAGGACCCCACACATGACTTCACAGACAAAATAAAAACAATTTCAGACAAAATAAACATTTCTTGAAAGCATTGTTTACTAATGGGGAATGCAGTCAGAAGCTATAAAGGTGCTGCAGATGACAGTCCCCCCAGTTGTCTCTTTGCTGAAGCATTGAGTGCACGTTTCAGTGCCCAACAGGTCGTAGATCTGATTTTTTCAGATGTCCAGGAGGAACTAGAGAATAATGATTTAGAAGAGGAGGAGGCATCTGAAGAAGAAGATGGGGAAGAATACAACCCAGAGCACCATGCATCATCTTCAGATGAATACGAAATCCCCAAAGCTGAAAGAGAGACATTTTTATCAAAGAACAGCAAAATAACATGGTCCTTGTCACCATGACAACCAGGGCAGGATGGCCGCACAAAATGTCATAAGGATGACCCCAGGGCCCACAAGACATGCAGTTGCCCATGCCCAGGACATCGCCTCAACATTCAACATGTTCATCACACCAGTTATCGAAAAAATCATCCTGGAGATGACAAATTTGGAGGGTTTCTGTAAATATGGAGAGAACTGGAAAAGGATGGATGAGATTGACCTGCGTGCCTACATAGGGCTGCTAATCTTAGCGGGTGTGTATAGGTCCCGAGTCGAGTCGACGTGTAGTGTCTGGGATGCAGAGAGTGGAGTGCGATTTTCCGTGCCACGATGCCACTGAAAGTCGTTCACACGTTCTCAAGAATGCTACGATTTGATAACTGTGAGTCAAGACCTGCAAGACGTGTGAGAGACAAACTGGCGGCTTTAAGAGAGGTCTGGGAGAAGTGGGTGGAGCGTCTGCCATACATCTGAAACCCTGGGCCTGAAGTAACAGCGGATGAGCAACTGGTTCCATTCAGAGGAACATTTTTATTTTCATATCTGTAATGTAAGTGATTTTCACTGTTAATTTGATTATGTATTGCTGTAATATCATTGAATTATGTGATAGTTTTCTGTGACACTGAAACTAATTACTGATAGTAATGTCTTTTGTCAAAAGGTCGCTGTCCTTTCCGGCAGTATATGCCCAGCAAGGACTGTAAAACAAATACTATGTGCTGCACATGAGAAATAGATCTGCAAAGTCCATGCACACACACTTGCATACTGTCCTACATGTGCTAATTAGAGTTGATTGATTTATGTTCTTCACGTTTTTGTTTCGTATCTATTATCTTATTTTATTCGTATTTATTGTTGTTGTTTATACACCTTGTGGGTGGGGGCAATGGTTCAAAAAATGGGAGAAGACTAGTATTTTGTAGTTGAGTTCCTCATTGTACAGAATATAAGAATATATCACTATGTTGCCAAAATAGTTCAAGACTGTTATTGTTTCCCTTCAATAAAATGCATTCAAAACTACTTTCTGTACATTTCTGCTACTTTCTGAGGCTATACAGGTGCTATCTCTTGCAAAAAATTATGTTAACACCTATGCAGCACCTTCAGCAATAATAATAATAATAAACCTCTAAATCAAATCAAATGTATTTATATAGCCCTTCGTACATCAGCTGATATCTCAAAGTGCTGTACAGAAACCCAGCCTAAAACCCCAAACAGCAAGCAATGCAGGTGTAGAAGCACGGTGGCTAGGAAAAACTCCCTAGAAAGGCCAAAACCAAGGAAGAAACCTAGAGAGGAACCAGGCTATGTGGGGTGGCCAGTCCTCTTCTGGCTGTGCCGGGTGGAGATTATAACAGAACATGGCCAAGATGTTCAAATGTTCATAAATGACCAGCATGGTCGAATAATAAGGCAGAACAGTTGAAACTGGAGCAGCAGCACGGCCAGGTGGACTGGGGACAGCAAGGAGTCATCATGTCAGGTAGTCCTGGGGCATGGTCCTAGGGCTCAGGTCCTCCGAGAGAGAGAAAGAAAGAGAAAAAGAGAGAATTAGAGAAAGCACACTTAAATTCACACAGGACACCGAATAGGACAGGAGAAGTACCCCAGATATAACAAACTGACCCTAGCCCCCCGACACATAAACTACTGCAGCATAAATACTGGAGGCTGAGACAGGAGGGGTCAGGAGACACTGTGGCCCCATCCGAGGACACCCCCGGACAGGGCCAAACAGGAAGGATATAACTCTAATTCAGTAAAGAAAATAATTAGCCTTTTTCTCAGAAGTGGCTTCCATCTGGCCACTCTCCCATAAAGCCCAGATTGGTGATGTGCTGTAGAGACTGTTCTCCCATCTCAGCCAAGGAACTCTGTAGTTCTGTGTGGTTATTGGGTTCTTGGTCACCTCCTTGACCAACGTCCATCTTGCCCAGGTGTTCAGTTTGGTCAGACGGCCAGCTCTAGGCAGAGTCTGTCTGGGTAGTTCAATATTTCCAATGATGGAGACCACTGTGCTCTTGGAATCGTTCAAAACTCTAGAAATGGTTTGATACCCTTCCCCAGATAAACGCCTCATAACAATTCTATCTTGGAGATCTACGGACAGTTCCTTGGACTTCATGGTATAGTTTCTGCTCTGACGTGCACTGTCAACTGTGGACCTTATATAGACAGATGAGTTTATTTCTAAATCATGTCCAGACAACTGAATTGGCCACATGTGGACTCCATTTAAGTTGTGACATCTCAAGGATGATCAAAGGAAAGTGGATGCATCTGAGCTTAAGTTTTAAATGTCACAGCAAAGGAGGGTGAATACTTACAGTTGAAGTCAGAAGTCTACATACACCTTAGTCAAATACATTTAAACTCAGTTTTTCACAATTCCTGACATTTGATCAGAGTAAAAACTCCCTGTTTAAGGTCAGTTAGGATCACCACTTTATTTTAAGAATGTGAAATGTCAGAATAATAGCAGAGAGAAGGATTTATTTCAGGAATCACATTCGCAGTGGGTCAGAAGTTTACATACACTCAATGAGTATTTGATAGCATTGGCTTTAAATTGTTTAACTTGGGTCAAACATTTAGGGTAGACTTCCACAAGCTTCCCACAATAAGTTGGGTGAATTTTGGCCCATTCCTCCTGACAGAGCTGGTGTAACTGAGTCAGGTTTGTAGGCCTCCTTGCTCGCACACACTTTTCAGTTCTGCCCACAAATTTTCTATAGAATTGAGGTCAGGGCTTTGTGATGGCCACTCCAATACCTTGACATTGCTGTCCTTAAGCCATTTTGCCACAACTTTGGAAGTGCAGTTACAAACCGTAGTCTGGCTTTTTTATGGCGGTTTTGGAGCAGTGGCTTCTTTCTTCTTCCTTTCGCACCAAAGTACGTTCATCTCTAGGAGACAGACCGCGTCTCCTTCCTGAGCAGTATGACAGCTGCGTGGACCCATGGTGTTTATACTTGTGTACTATTGTTTGTACAGATGAACGTGGTACCTTCAGGCATTTGGAAATTGCTCCCAAGGATGAACCAGACCTGTGGAGGTCTACAATAATTTTCTGAGGTCTTGGCTGATTTCTTTTGATTTTCCCATGATGTCAAGCAAAGAGGCACTGAGTTTTAAGGTAGGCCTTGAAATACATCCACAGGTACACCTCCAATTGACTGAATTGATGTCAATTAGCCTATCAGATGCTTCTAAAGCCATGACATCATTTTCTGGAATTTTCCAAAGTCAACTTAGTGTATGTAAACTTCTGACCCACTGGAATTGTGATACAGTGAATTATAAGTGAAATAATCTGTCTGTAAACAATGTTTGGAAAAATTACTTGTGTCATGCATAAAGTAGATGTCCTAACCAACTTGCCAAAACCATGGTTTGTTTAAAAGAAATTTGTGGAGTGGTTGAAAAACAAGTTTTAATGACTCCAACTTAAGTGTATGTAAACTTCCGACTTCAACTGTATCTGTAAGGTCCCTAAAGCCAAGCAGTGAATTTCAAACACAGATTTAACCACAAAGACCAGGGAGGTTTACCAATATCTCACAAAGAAGGGCACCTCACCTATTGATGGATAGGTCAAAAAAAAAAAATGGTGGAGTGGTTGAAAAACAAGTTTTAATGACTCCAACCTAAGTGCATGTAAACCTCCGACTTCAACTGTATGTAAATGAGACATTTATGTATTTAATTTTGAATATATTTGCAAGAATTCCCAAAACCTGTTTTCACTTTATCATTATTGTCTATTGTGTGTGGGTGAGAGAAAAAAAGTAATACATTTTGAATTCAGGCTGTAACACAACCAAATGTGGAATTTAAGGGGTATGAATACTTTCTGAAGGTACTGTAACAGACAAAACAACTATTTAATTCTGTGCTGAGGGGCAGATACAGGGCTTTCTGTCACGCCTGCTCCCGCACTTCTACCATGGCACTCGAGGGCGCCAGGCTCCCCAGCATTGCGCACTCCCGCCATCATCATTACGCACACCTGCCTTCCTCCGTCATGCGCATCAGCGATTATTGGACTCACCTGGACTCAATCACCTCTGTCATTACCTTCCCTATATCTGTCTGGTTCAGCGCTCTGTTCCCTGCTTCTGCATTGATTGTCGTCTGTCTTTGTGTTTCCCAGTTCTGACACTGTTCCTGTCCTGTTGCATGTCCGTTCCAAATGAAATGTTGACTCCCCGTACCTGCCTCCCTTCTCCAGCGTTGTCCCCTACAGCTTTCCCTGGTGGACAGAATACTATCAGTGGATTCAATACATATACATGTATAGGTTACTGCCAAAATAAAGGAAACCGTTGAGTAAATGAGGGATACAAAGTATATTGAAAGTAGGTGCTTCCACACAGGTGTGGTTCCTCAGTATTTTAAGCAATTAACATCCCATCATGCTTTGGGTCATGTATAAAAATGCCCAGTTGCCCATTATTTTTGGCTACCATGGCTAAAAGAAGAGATCTCAGTGACTTTGAAAGAGGGGTCTTAAAGGAGCATAGGGGGTTTAAAGTGTGTGTGTATGTGTGTGTGTCAGTCACCAGACCTCAGCTCAATTGAACACTTATGGGAGATTCTGGAGAGGCGCCTGAGACAGCATTTTCCACCACAATCAACAAAACACCAAATGATGGAATCTTTCTCGGAATAATGGAGTCGCATCCCTCCAATAGAGTTCCAGACACTTGTAGAATCTATGCCAAAGCTCATTGAAACTGTTCTGACGGCTCGTGGCGGCCCGACGCCCTATTAAGACACTTTATGTTGGTGTTTCTTTACCTTGATTGGAGCCATGAAAAGGCTTTGTGGGAGCACTTTAGACTGGAGCATTTACCAACGTGATAAACTAAAAGCATGTCCTTCATGTGTCCTTGAGATACTGTATGCAAGAAGTATACAGGTAAAATAAACAGTTGCCTTCCAGTGGAAAGGAATTCATCTTGCATGGTACAAAAAGGCATAGAGCTTCTTTATATTAGGCATTCTCTGCTCCAAGAGGGAACTCTTTGGAGATTTGATGGAGAGTGAATTTTTCATTTCTACAGCACTTTCGGATGCCTCAAAGACACTGCGGGGCATTTTAAACAGGAACATAGGCCTGCCCTACAGGGTGTTGCCCATAGAATTGCAAGACACAACAATCTATTCAAGGTTTTATTAGTTGTATGTAGAGGATACACATCAATAGAGGCTCCCCGGAGGCGGAAGGGGAGGACCAAATAAAATAGTGAAACTTTAAAGTTAAACTTTTTAGATAAAACTATACTAAATATATTCACGTCACCAAATAACTGATTAAAATACACAGTTTTGCAATGAAGGTTTACAGTAGCCTCAGAAGACCTCTGTAGGGTAGCACCACAGTGTAGCACCAGCTAGCTTCTGTCCTTCTCTGGGTCCATTGACTTCCTT
Source organism: Oncorhynchus nerka (assembly GCF_034236695.1). NCBI lineage: Eukaryota > Metazoa > Chordata > Actinopteri > Salmoniformes > Salmonidae > Oncorhynchus > Oncorhynchus nerka. The sequence goes on from NC_088407.1 coordinate 56,413,126, forward strand.
ACAAAACATAGGAGGCTCATGGTTCTTACCCACTTCCATAGACTTACACAGTAAATATGACAACTTCCGGAGGACGTCCTCCAACCTATCAGAGCTCTTGCAGCATGAACTGACATGTTGTCCACCCAATCAAATGATCAGTCAATGAATCTAGTATTGAAAGCATAAGCTACAGCTAGCTGGCACCACTAGTAGTTGAGTAGTTAACTCAAATAGAGAGAGAGACAACAGTTTAACAGTTTTGAACAAATTAAGTTATTTCAAAATTAATATGAAGCAAGAGAGAGAGAGAGAGAGAGGGAGAGAGAGCGACCTAGCTATATTTGGTTGTGTTTTTTTTTAAACGTTCACTTAGCTAGCGAATGCAGGTGCCTAGTTTAGCCTAGCTGGTGTCGTGACATTGTATTAGTTAATGTGACAACTGTTGCTCATCGAATGATTAAAGGTTTCTAATTGCGTGATTAACTGAATCAAGCAATTATTAACTCATTAACCTGGGACACCATGGGAAAATTTGTTTTATTGAGTTTCTATTTCCCAAATGAACTCAAAGAATATCAGAATATTGATTTTACAACAGCCGCTAATTAATCAGTTACCTCTGCAGTCTCGTTCTGAACGTCGCATAATCCGGGAATCTGCACGGACCCGGGTCTCACCAATGAGTTCGTACCACACCAATCTTAGTTGATTATTTATTTACTAGAAAGCTAAAATGATGATAAAAGATATACATACACAAAAACACATTCTAGGCTATGGATTAGAACTTAGTATAACGCGCCAACACACTATGGCGCGTGTTACCCAAAATGGGGATTTAAAGGAGAGAGAAAAAGAGAAAGTACACAAGAGACATATACATTTGGGTGAATTTGTCAGCTATGCTTATTCTAACCCTAGCCTTGCCCCAAACTGCTGCTCTTATGGGGCAGAATATAATGATGTAATTACGTGGGGAAGGTCTCCGTGGATTCTCCGCGTGGACCGTTCGGACTGCTCAATGACGCACTTCTCCGGCGCAACTCTTTGGTTGTCCTCACGATGTCCGTGTCCTTTTGGCTTAGGAGTCTGTTCCCTCGCCCTTGCTCTGGAAGGGCTCTTCTGAGGACAGACAGCTCTGTAGCTCAGAGCTCACAGCGTAGGAATGAAACAGTGTAGATACCACAATTCGATGGGGAGTGGAGGCTAGGTGGTTCGACTTGAATTCACCCGCTTAGACACAGCTAATCATTCGTAGCTTGGGTAGAAAAAGATTTCTTTGTCTTCAAACTTGCGTTTTGGGTTTGTTGACTTTTTAGACCTCGGCTGTAGCTTGGGTCACTTAGTCTCATCTGTAAATTCTTCACTCACAGGTTTTATACCCTCGGGTCAGAAGTGGGCATAACGGCCTTTAGGGCAATTCTCTGGGCGTACCAAGTTAACAGGAATGGTCTAGATTTGACTCAAATCCAATTTTAACTTCACATTTCATCTTTACCAAAGCATTCTCTTTGATTTGGACATTTTCCACACTACGTACAATGTTGAAACATCAAACATATACTAGGTAAACTGTTGACGTTACAATGTTTTCGTAATAACATCATCTATTAACCTTTAATAACAAAACAAAAATGACATACATTTTCATATTCAATCTATCGTCATGACCACCATTGTGGCTGACGGAAACCATTGTTCCAAAGTCCCTTTATTTCATGTTTAATGTTCTGAAGCTGGTTCTCCATATTGAGGGGACACAGGAATGTTGTGTGGCCTAAGATTTATCAGGGACGTGAGGGGTCATAAAACCCCCACATCTTCAGACCCCTAGATCTCTCCTCCTCTGTTGGGGGTGAGAGATAATCTGTAGGGTTGTGGTCTCCTGTAACCTGACCTGACCAGGACAGTCATGACACTTGCTATGGCTATCCAACACTGGAACTCTTCCAAGTCAAGGTAAGATTTAGATTTTATAAATGTATTGCCAGCGGGACCCACCGGTGTAACTGCTAAACTGCTTTCTGACTGTACACTGCACTGCATGACTGTAGAGGGTTTACTAATGCGTTAGTTATAGTATGTTGACTATGAGAAACAGTGACATAGGCCTACACTGAATAATAAAAAATTATGAATCCCGTATTGGTCTTTCACAGTAGGGCAAACACAAGCTGTACTGTGCAAGTAGGCTAATAGTAGGCCTACCATTGAAACAGATTAATGTAAAACAAAATGCATAGGTTTTCAGATTGATGCAAATAATCATGATATCATTCTGACAGCTACTTTGTAGCTACTATAGTTAACATTTAATTTGGGAAAGCCTTCCCATCTACCAGAAGATGGTTAAGCCTATCATTAGCATGGCTATATTTTTTCTATTCCTTAATTGTTTGAAACCTGGACGCTTTACTTCATATTATGAGGCATGTCTTACTTTACTTGAAAGTAGCCTATAGCCAAAATCCCATCATAGAAACGTGGAGGCAATACTTTTTATTTTATTTTTATAAAGACTCACTCATAGGCCTTCTCTTGTTCTATTGGTTTTCTTTCAACTTTCTTTCATTGTCTAACAGCCAAATCATATTAGCAACCCATGATAGTAGCATATTTAGACCCCCTTCTTTCAAAATATATAATGGATAGTCCCAGCTCTGTCCATGAAACCGCTCACATGTGCGGCGCACATTTTAGAACAGTTTTGCTGCCAGAAAAGGCTCCGCTAATAGCCAGGGGTAGCAGTGGTAAGGTGTTGGGACTGCTGTTGGGACAGCTTCATGTAGGCCCTAACAGTTTATGGGCACCGTTTGTCACTGTTGTAGTCCAATTAATGTATTGTTTAGTTTTGTGTTGTGTCGTGTAGTGAGTTTGCCCCACGATTGACATGCTAAAACCACCACTGCACACACACATGGTATACACCATCCAACAAAATGCTTACTTGCAGGTTCCTTCACGACAATGCAACAAATTAAGAAATACAAAAAATAAAAGAATATGATCATAAAGTAATTGGCTCAGTAGAATAAAATAAAAATTTTAGCATAAGTATACAAGAAGGCAGAATTGATTTAAGTGATAATGCCCGAGAAGCTGGTGTTGGGAGGATATATTGGCACGGGTGTTAGGGCCGGAGACCAAGTCAAGAAAATGTGCTCTCTAGTCAGGACACTGTTGTTCAGAGGAGCTAGCCAACAACACAGCTAACACAATCACTTTAAACGGAAGCTGGAAAGACTGCAAACTAGCTGCATTGCGTTTAATTTTAGCTGTTTCTATTGACATTTCTTTCTGTAGATCCATAAAAACGATGCCAGCTGATGCATGATTTCGACTGGCTAAGAAAAGCTGTCTGCCTGTCTGTCTCGTCCCGACAAGTTCATTACTACAGCTGGAGATCTCATTTCAATATTGAAACAATGTTGCAAATGTTGGAGAGACAGACAGCAAGGTTTATACAAATCTCTGCAGTTGAAAACCAAACGCTAGTCTGAAAGAAACGGGAGATAATGTCTAGATGCCTTTTATAGTGAAGATCAAGTTTAGAAATTGCCTGGCTGGCCTGATGAGACAGTGGATTGCGCAGTGAGATGGAACAGAGTAAATAGGCATTTCAACGTCATAGCTTTAGCCGGTGGTAACATGTTGAAGACACCGGTTGGTTTTAACCAATCAGCATCCAGGATTAGACCCACCTGTTGTATAATGTCCAATATTTACATGTGTTTTGGGGAAGGGGGATTGGGGGAAAAGTGTATAAATTGTTCAGTAACCAGAGTCTGGTAGCGGCAGTTGTAGCATGAATGTACTGTATACAGTATGTATGTGTGTAGCATGAATGTACTGTATACAGTACGTGTGTGTGTGTGTGTGTGAGTATCTGAACCCTGCTGAAGGTGCCGCAGGTGTTTTTAATAACAGTGACCTATTCATTGCTTTATGGTTTAATAGATGCAAATCAAAGCTACTTTTTGTGTAATTGTAAACTTAGGAAATTGAAAGTGAACACTCACACTGTTGGTTAAATGGTTTGTTATGAGTGCTATGAGTGCATCCTGCATGGCCATACACAAGCATAAAAGAGCATTTTTTCTATGGTAGACATATCCGTTGTGATAGAAACTACACATTATATGGCATGTGTTCACATCACATCCAACTAAGACTTGGCTTTGTAATTGGGAGTGATGATCGTATGTAAAATGACCCATATTGCAAGTAGCCCATGTTTGATGCTTCAACAACAGATCTCATACTGTATGTTGAAGAGCCGATGGTCTAATATCGTCTGTATTATCCAATAAGTATGTATACTTCAAGAAGCCATTGAGCCTTGAATCACAGAATCTCCCCTGACATGTCAGGGTGCTCTAGCAAACAAACAGCAGAGAACTGAGGACACCATCCAACCTGGAACTGAGTAAGTAGTGTTTGGTCTGATGCTATTTTGAAAGCCAAGAAGAAAAATTAAAAATTAAAAATAAAGTACATTACAATGATATATTTTACTTTATGGGGATTGAATGCTGAGTTAAGGCTTGCAAGGACAGACCAGATGCAAATTCAATTAGCACTAAGGTGTGAAGTAAAAGGTGTCGAGGCCTTTGGGCCCAACAAGTGGCAGGAGCCTTTGAAGCATCCTCTGAAGCCCCCTCATGCTGTTGAAAGACCATTCACTGGAATTTTCTACAAGAACTCTGCCTCCAAAAATAAAAGCTTCTCCCAAGTGGGTATGACACTCCTGTTTCCTGCTGCACTGCTGCTTGGATTCCACCTGGCGATCTGTTCACCGTCTGCCCTGGCCTGTCTCCCCCTGTCTGGTACAGGTACCCCCACCACACTCCCCCATCTCTCCCGAGCTTTCGCTCACCTCCAGCACACACGCACTGTTGGGGCGAGTGACTCTGCACTTACAATGGCTAGCCCCAAGTCGTTATATATTGAATTTCTTTCTTATGCATTTTGCTATTTTCCTCATGAATCCTGCATGCTTTGTTGACTACAAACTTTCTTAACCCAACCGTGGGACAGACTATGTTTGTTCCCACACTCGGGACTCTGACTCTCTATTGGTTACACAGACTTTTGCCCTCCCATCCTATCCTAACCACCTCTTGCCGGCTATATATTCATGTTACCTGATGAAATTGCTGTACAATTGTCACGATCGTTATAATGAGTGGACCAAAGCGCAGCGTGATCTGGGTTCCACATCTTTTTATTACTAAGTGAAACTCACAGCAAAACAAAACAATAAATCTCAAACTAAACGTGAAGCTAACAATAGTGCTAACAGGCAACTATCCATAGTCAAGATCCCACAAAACACAAAGGGGAAATGGCTGCCTAAATATGAGCCCAAATCAGAGACAACGATAAACAGCTGTCTCTGATTGGGAACCATACCAGGCCAACATAGATGTATAAATCACCTAGATAACCCACCCTAGTCACACCCGACCTAACCAATATAGAGAATAGAAAAATCAGGAAAATGAGAAATAAGTGCACTCAGGCTATCCGGAAGGCCAAAGGTAGTTCCCTTAAGGAGCAGTTCTCTCTCTGTGGGTCTAACCCCAAGAAATTCTGGAAAACGGTTAAAGACCTGGAGAATAAACTCTCTCCCTCACAGCTGCCCATGTCCCTTAATGTGGATGATGTGGTTGTCACTGACAAGAAGCACATGAATGAGCTCTTTAATCACCACTTCATTAAGTCAGGATTCCTATTTGACCCAGCCATGCCTCCTTGCCCGTCCAACATTTCCTCAACTCCCACCCATTCTGTGACTATCCCCGATGCTTCTCCCTCTTTTTTTCCCCTGCCACGCTACAAAGTTTCTCCCTGCAGGCAGTCACTGAGTCTGAGGTGCCAAAGGAGCTCCTTAAACTTGACCCCAAAAAAGCATCTGCGTCAGATGGTTTAGATCCTTTCTTCTTTAAGGTGAGAGCCCCTATTATCGCCAAGCCTATCTCTGATCTTTTTAACCTGTCTCTCCTCTCTGGGGAGGTTCCAATTGCTTGGAAGGCAGCTACGGTTCGTCCTTTATTTAAAGGGGGAGATCAAGCTGATCCTAACTGTTATAGGCCTATTTCTATTTTGCCCTGTTTCTCAAAAGTGTTGGAAAAACTTGTCAATAATCAACTGACTGGCTTTCTTGATGTCTATAGTATTCTCTCGGGTATGCAATCTGGTTTCCACTCAGGTTATGGATGTGTCACTGCAACCTTAAAGGTCCTAAATGTTGTGCTGGTATTTTTATTGACTTGGCCAAAGCTTTTGATACGGTAGACCAGTGGTTCCCAAACTTTTTATAGTCCAGTACCCCTTCACACATTCAACCTCCAACTGCGTACCCCCTCTAGCACCAGTGTCAGCGCACTCTCAAATGTTGTTTTTTGGCCATCATTGTAAGCCTGCCACACACACACTATACGATACATTTATTAAACATAAGAATGAGTATGAGTTTTTGTCACAACCTGGCTCGTGGGAAGTCACAAAGTGCTCTTATAGGACCAGGGCACAAATAATAATATAATAATAATCAATAATTTTGCTCTTTATTTAACCATCTTACATACGAAACCTTATTTGTTCATCACAAATTGTGAATAACTCACTACAGGTTAATGAGAAGGGTGTGCTTGAAAGGATGCACGTAACTCTGCAATGTTGGGTTGTATTGGAGAGAGTTTCAGTCTTACATCGTTTTCCACACACAGTCGGTGCCTGTATTTCGTTTTCATGCTAGTGAGGGCCGAGAATCCACTCTCACATTGGTACGTGGTTGCAACGGGCATCAGTGTCTTACCAGCGCGATTTGCCAAGGCAAGAAACTCTGAGCGCAGCCCTATCCAGAAATCTGGCAGTGGCTTCTGATTCAATTAAATTTTCACAGAACTGCTTGTTGCAATTTTGATGAAGCTCTTGTTCAGATATCGGTAACTGAACTGTAGGCAGGGCATGAAAGGGATAATGAATCCAGTACCTGAGTAATTGCGCACCCAGCTCACTGAGGTGCTTCGCATATCACATTTGACATTTTCCATAAGCTTTGAGGTCATTTGCACACAAAAAATCATATGATGGAAAGACCTGTGTGTTGTCCTTGTTAATGCAGACAGAAAAGATCTCCAACTTCTTAGTCCTAGCCTCAATTTTGTCCCGCACATTGAATATAGTTGCAGAGTCTTTGAGAGTCTCCCTGTAATCCTCGATTCAGATCATTCAGGCGAGAAAAAACATCACCCAGATAGGCCAGTCGTGTGTCAGACAAGTGAAAATGATGGTCAGTAAAGAAAACTTTCTCGTCTCTCAACGTTAAAAAACGTGTCTATACTTTGCCCCTTGATAACCAGCGCACCATGTTGCAGTGTATGTTGTAAAAGCGTTACATTGTCGCTGCCCAAATCATTGCATAATGCAGAAAATACACGAGAGTTCAAGGGCCCTGCTTTAACAAAGTTAACCATTTTCACTGTAGTGTCCAAAACGTCTTTCCAGTTGTCAGGCATTCCCTTGGCAGCAAGAGCCTCACACATCCCTGGGTCACTTCTCTTTTCAGCTGACTGCAGCTAGCGACTAGAAAGAGCTGCAACAAACACTCAAACTGGACAGTTTTATCTCAATCTCTTCATTCAAAGACTCAATCATGGACACGCTTACTGACAGTTGTGGCTGCTTAGTGTGATGTATTGTTGTCTCTACCTTCTTGCCCTTTGTGCTGTTGTCTGTGCCCAATAATGTTTGTACCATGTTGTGTTGCTGCCTTGCTATGTTGTTGTCTTTAGGTCTCTCTTTATGTAGTGTTGTGTTGTCTCTCTTGTCGTGATGTGTTTTGTCCTATATTTAAATTGTATTTATTTTTTAATCCCCCGTCCCCGCAGTAGGCCTTTTGATAGGCCGTCATTGTAAATAAGAATTTTCTCTTAACTGACTTGCCTAGTTAAATAAAGGTTAATTAAATAAAAAATGTAAAAAATGATTTGCAGCCTGCTACCACTGTGTCTATCAGGAAAAGTTATCTTCCAAGCTATTTATTGTGTTGTTATACACCGAGTGTACAAAACATTAAGAACACCTGCTCTTTCCATGACAGACTGACCAGGTAAAAGCTATGATCCCTTATTGATGTCACTTGTTATATCCACTTCAATCAGTGTAGATGAAGGGGAGACAGGTTAAAGAAGGATTTTTAAACCTTGAGACATGAGATTGTGTATGTGGGCCATTCAGAGGGTGAATGGGCAAGACAAAAGATTGAAGTGCCTTTGAACAGGGTATGGTAGGTTATGGTAGGTGCCAGGCACACCGGTTGTAACAAGAACTGCAACACTGCTGGATTTTTCACGCTCAACCGTTTCCTGTGTGTATCAAGAATGGTCCACAACCGAAAGGACATCAAGCCAACTTGACACAACTGTGGGAAGCATTGGAGTCAAACAGGACCAGTGGTTGACTCCATTGTGGAACGCTTGACACCTTGTAGTCCATCCCCCGATGATTTGAGGCTGTTCTAAGGGCAAAAAGGTGTGTGTGTGTGGGGGGTGGAGGTACAACTTAATAGGAAGGTGTTCCTAATGTTTGGTATACTCTGTGTATTTTGTACAATATACCTCCTCTCACAGAGTTATCTGCTGCACCAAGTATCTGTTGACCTGCTCCTTAACACGGATATTATGTTAGGGAGCCTTTTAGCAAACTCCAAATGATCCCGACACATTCCCTTTCTGCGTGAGGTGCAGGGCTGGCTGAAGCCATTACTGGTAATGAGCGTGGAGTCCTACTTTAGAAGGTTCAGGCATATAAAGTCACCTAAAAGCTGACTAATGGAATCCTACCGATGTACTGAACGCCAGGGGCTTTTACAATATTACAACATAACATGGCTTTACAAATGTTCGATATTCTATAGACATGATACAGATGAACTTTCATGTACGATTCAGAAAGGCGACCTCTCACAAGAGGTTATTTACAGAAGTGGAAAACAGGCTGAGGGCCAGTGGAGACGCTGCATGGTTCAGGTGAATTTATTTCCAAGGCATTTTAACTAGTGTAATGAATAGTCACTGTCATTGACATGCACTGCTACTTGAAGGGTGAAAGGGAAAAGGGTGGATGGGAGGAGGGAGGTTGATGGGTTTAACAAACTGCATGTTTTTTCCCACAAAATTAATTAATGTCTTTTGAGTACTGTATGTCTACTCGACACGTAATTTGATCACAAAGCATTATAAAAAAAATAGAACATGAAAACATGATTGTAATTCTTCTGAGCAATAAAAAATGAGTGAGTTTGAAATGTCATAGCAAATGAAAAGGCCCATGGGAAATGAAAAAGGAAAAAGAATACAGGTCTGATATAATCATTCTATATAAGTACAACTTGTTTCAAAAACATACATTGTGATCATTGTGGATCTGTTAACACGACGGTACATCTTGTCCTGGGCGATGGGCCACTTCAACAGGTCCGCAGGTCGTTTGGTAACATCCAGAGTGGCCATTGTTCTTTGTCATTTCACAGGTGACTCACGTCACTACACTCAAGCATGCTAGATGCAGACCACTCGGAGATGCTAGCAGCATTCAAAATGCATGATTTCCAGCCTAGTGCAAACAAATCGCTTCAAAAGACCCGTTTAATCTATTTCAAGCTGTTATTATGAGTTGTAAGAGTCATTCAGATAAAGAGACTGAAGCAGGGTTAACATCGGTGCATTTGAAAACTCTTCACATACTTTAACCATAGTAAGAGGTATCAGGTTTATCATTATACCTTTTTTATGATACAGTATGTATACAGTTTACAACGTAGAGAGAGTTTAGTCGGGTAACAAATGGAAGAAAAATAAACAGTATGCAGATGTTCTCTAAAGCGCTTTCTCTCAGCAGCTTCTGTTAAGAATCCCTTTTCTCAGGTAGTCAGTCCTAAAAATCCTCAGAGTTGTCATTGTTCGTATTGTATTGAGGGCGCAGAGCTGCTTCTATCTCGGAGTTGCTGTCGTCTGACTCTCCCCAAAAAGCTACAAAATAAATAACAGACCCAACATTTGACGCCTGAAACTGAATCATGAAATTCATAAAAGCAGAGATGGGGTGGGGGGGGGGTATATTCAAATGCAAATAGGAACCGATAGTCATTGTGAAATGCATACTAATTACACATGTAACATGGCTATTACAGAGAGCAAGATCTTGAATAATTGTCCATGTGCCCTTTTCACACCCATTTGTGATCCATACTAAGATGGATGATTCTGACATTAGCATAACATAACATCTCACGTGGTTCACAATATTGCTAACTTATTGCTAACAACTAACTAGCCTGCTTGGAGATATGACAAAGATAGACAGCATTATTTTGGCTTTGTAATGCATTCTAAACTCACCTTTAGACTGTACAGCAGAGTAGGTTTTCATTTTTGTCGTTTCTCTCCTGAAAATACAAAGAAAACAGTCAATAGCCCTGTGTTTTGTTGATAGAGCATCATTTCAAGAAGCAATAGTTAATTGTGACGGTGGTCTTTCACATTGAGAGCACTTAAGATTTCAAATGTGCATGGCAGTTGTGTCCAATAAGGAAAACCTCACCAGTTGTGTCAAAAGACAAACAAACCTTTTATAATCTCATACAAGAAACAATGGTTCAGAATTCACACAAGTCAAGCACATAACAGGTAAATAGCCTTAAAGGATAAAAAATGATAGTTGCCACACAGTCAGTGAAATCCTAGAAAAACCATCAATACAGCTCAGTACATGTCCCATCAATCAAACGCACAACTCACACCAACAAATACCTTGTTTCTTGTGCCAGTGCCCTTACCAAAATGTGTATCTAACACACACGTTACAAGGATGCCTATCCAAACATCGAGGAGCCAGACTTCCAAGCCTCAGCCCGTTTTAAAGGAAAGGAAAACCAAAGGGAACTTCCTTGACTCCTGTTCTAATCGTGCTGAAGGACTTCCACAAGCCCCCACTTTATTCAGAAGTGGTCCAAAGACAGGGTTGCTGGGTTCCCATAGCATCAGTGATGTCGCTATGTAAATGTAGGACCCCTGAAAAGGCTTTGATGTGCCTTGATGCATATGCAGTAGGCCGTTCCACTTTTAAAGGCCTCTTCAATTTACATCATCACAGGGCCTATTCACAACCACCACAATACATCCCAATCATCTTTCGGGTTATCGTATATCCATATGGTCAGTTGTTTATATTTTTATGTCCTACGGTGAAAGTCTTTTCTTTGAGATGTAACAAAAATAGGGCAGTTTGCGCTCTCACACACACACACACACACGCACACACACACACACAGGTTGTGTTGATTCATCTGCATCCATGTGTCCCTCAATTGAAACGCATGACCCCTTTGATTGCCATCCTCACAATTACCCCCTTCTCCCCAAGCACAGCCTTGGCAGAGCCAAATGTGACTGCTGTACATCGAGTATATGAACTCAATTATGTTATAGGTATATATATATATATTTTTGAAATCCTCCCAACTCCCCATTTCTAACAGTGAGAAGATTGCTTTCCAATACAATGCATTCAATTATGTAGCCGGCATAACTATTACGGTGTGACCATCACATTCACATATCAATAAGCTTCCTGGCAGATATTTGGATGATGTCTACCTCTTGCCTCAAGGCAAGAGAAAAAGAGTATAACTCTGAAAACCTTTGGCACGCCGAGCAGGCAAATCAAAATAGAGCCAGTCAAAAAACCAAGGTCAAGAAAGTAGATGTGTGGGACGAGGCAAGGACGCAATCACAAATGATTAGCCTGTCTGCATCTTAAAAGGGCACCTTGCATACAGTATGTATGTCCTTCTGAAACCCAGAGCAAGGCTTTTGTTGGGGGCCTTAAGCCTTTTAGATTACACCTTTTTTGTTCAAAAAGGTACAGATTCAGATATGATTCAATTAGACATTCTTTATGCAAGAAAATGGCAAAATGTAACATTCATTTATTCAGACTAGACAAATATACAGTGCCTTCAGAAAGTATTCACACCCCTTGACTTTTTCCACACTCTTTTTTTACAGCCTGAATTTAAAATGGATTCAATTGAGATTTTTTGTCACTGGCCCACACACAATACCCCATAATGTCAAAGTGGAATTGTATTTTTTTGTATTTTTAAATGAAAAGCTGAAATGTCCTGAGTCAATATGTATTCCCCCCCTTTGTTATGGCAAGCCTAAATAAGTTCAGGAGTACAAATCTGCTGAACAAGTCACATAATAAGTTGCATGGACTCACTCTGTGTCACACCCTGACCTTAGAGATCCTTTTAATTCTCTATTTGGTTAGGTCAGGGGGTGACGAGGGTGGGAAATCTATGTTTTCTATTTCTTTGTTGGCCTGGTATGGTTCCCAATCAGAGGCAGCTGTCTATCGTTGTCTCTGATTGGGGATCATATTTAGGCAGCCTTTTCCACCTGTTGTTTGTGGGATCTTGTTTTTGTGTAGCTGCCTGTGAGCAGCCCAGAACGACACGTTTTGTTTTCGGTGAGTTTCATATTTATTAAACATGTGGAACTCCAAGTAAGCTGCGCCTTGGTCCATTCATTCAGACAAGCGTGACACTCTGTGTGCAGTAATAGTGTTTAACATGATTTGTGAATGACTACCTCATCTCTGTACCCCACACACACGATTACAGTTGAAGTCGGAAGTTTACATACACCTTAGCCAAATACATTTAAACTCTGTTTTTCACATTTCCTGACATTCAATCCTAATAAAAATCCCCTGTCTTAGGTTAGTTAGGATCACCACTTGATTATACGTAAGAATGTGACATTTCAGAATAGTAGAGAATTATTTTTCAGCTTTTATTTCTTCCATCACATTTCCAGTGGGTCAGAAGTTTACATACACTCAATTAGTATTTGGTAGCATTGCCTTTAAAATGGTTTAACTTGGGTCAAACTTTTCGGGTAGCCTTCCACAAGCTTCCCACTAAGTTGGTTGCATTTTGGCCCATTCCTCCTAGACAGAGCTGGTGTAACGGAGTCAGGTTTGTAGGCCTCCTTGCTCGCACACACTTTTTCAGTTCTGCCCACAAAATGTCTATAGGATTGAGGTCAGGGCTTTGTGATGGCCACTCCAATACCTTGACTTTGTTGTCCTTAAGCCATTTTGCCACAACTTCAGAAGTATGCTTGGAGTCATTGTCCATTTGGAAGACCCATTTGCGACCAAGCTTTAACTTCCTGACTGATGACTTGATGTTGCTTCAATATATCCACATCATTTTCCTACCTCATGATGCCATCTATTTTGTGAAGTGCACTAGTCCCTCCTGTAGCAAAGCACCCCCACAACAGGATGCTGCCACCCTCGTGCTTCACGGTTGGGATGGTGTTCTTCGACTTGCAAGCCTCCCCCTTTTACCTCCAAACATAACAATGGTCATTATGGCCAAACAATTCTATTTTTGTTTCATCAGACCAGAGGACATTTCTCCAAAAAGTACGATCTTTGTCCCAATGTGCAGTTGCTAACCGTAGTCTGGCTTTTGTATGGCAGTTTTGGAGCAGTGGCTTCTTCCTTGCTGAGCGGCCTTTCAGGTTATGTTGATTATAGGACTGGTTTTACTGTGGATATAGATACTTTTGTACCTGTTTCCTCCAGCATATTCACAAGGTCCATTGCTGTTGTTCTGGGATTGATTTGCACTTTTCACACCAAAGTACATTCATCTCTAGGAGACACAATGCATCTCCTTCCTGAGCGGTATGATGGCTACGTGGTCCCATGGTGTTTATACTTGCGTACTATTGTTTGTACAGGTGAACGTGGTACCTTCAGGCATTTGGAAATTGCTCCCAAGGATGAACCAGACTTGTAGAGGTCTGCAAATAATTTTTCTGAGGTCTTGGCTGATTTCTTTAAAATTTCCCATGATGTCAAGCAAAGAGGCACTGAGTTTGAAGGTAGGCCTTGAAATACATCCACAGGTACACCTCCAATTGACTCAAATGATGTCAATTAGCCTATCAGAAGCTTCTAAAGCCATGACATTTTCTGGAATTTTCCATGCTGTTTTAAAGGCACAGTCAACTTAGTGTATGTAAACTTCTGACCCACTGGAATTGTGATACAGTGAAATAATCTGTCTTGTAAACAATTGTTGGAAAAATGACTTGTGTCATGCACAAAGTAGATGTCCTAACTGACTTGCCAAAACTAGTTTGTTAACAAGAAATTTGTGGAGTGGTTGAAAAACAAGTTTTAATGACTCCAACTTAAGTGTATGTAAACTTCTGACTTCAACTGTATCTGTAAGGTCCCTAAAGTCAAGCAGTGAATTTCAAACACAGATTCAACCACTTGACCAGGCAGGTTTACCAATGTCTCGCAAAGAAGGGCACCTAATTGAGGGATGGGTAAAAATAAAAAAGCTGACCTTTTTATATCCCTTTGAGCATGGTGAAATGATTAAATACACCTTGGATGGTGTATCAACGCACCCAGTCACTACAAAGATACTGACGTCCTACCGGATTCAGTTGCTTTAAAACAGTTAGAGTTTAATGGCTGTGATAAGAGAACTGAGGATGGATCAACAACATTATATAGTTACTCCACAATACTAACCTTATGGACATAATGAAAAAGAAGCATTTACTGAAAAAATATTCCAAAACATGCATCCTGTTTGCAACAAGGCACTAAAGTAATACTGCAAGAAATGTGACAAAGCAATTAACTTGGGGCAAATCCAATACAACACAGAGTACCACTCTCCATATTTTCAAGCTTAGTGGTGGCTGCATCATGTTATGGGTATGCTTGTAATCATTAAAGACTGGGGAGTTTTTCAGGATAAAAAAATATTCACAATGGAGCTAAGCACAGGCAAAATCCTAGAGGAAAACCTGGTTCAGTCTGCTTTCCACCAGACACTGGGAGATCAACTCACCTTTAAGCATGACAATAATTAATACTTTCTGAAGGCACTGTAAGTCAACTTTAATGAGTTGTACTTACCTACAAAATACAAAAATACTTCAGCTATAAAATGACTCACAGCCCTGATCCAATTTGTCAAAGTTACAGTGGAAGCTGTTTGCAACCTTGCAGTGGACATATTTAAATATGAACACATTTTAGACTTCATTCCATGTTCAAAATAACTTTGTAAGATTGTCTTCTTCTTAGCAGCCATTATACCCAGCATAAAAATCTGGATTTCTTTTATATGTCATGTTCAAATCACCTTTAAGTAGGAGCAATTCTCACGAGAATGTCAACATCCACAACTATAGATTAAGTGTCAGACACTCCTGGAACATTTTTTGCTTCTAATTGAGAGAATGTTTGATTTAGGGAATACCAGACAGATAAAACTGTAATTACACAAAACGCACACAATCAATAGTTACATGGCCAAGTCATAATTTTGGGAAGTGCAACCTTGTAGTTCTGACTACACAGTTTATCCATAAGAGTATTCATGAAGTCTTAGTGCAAGGTGAGCTTCAAATGAAATGTTTTTAAAAACGGTCTGTACTTTTCAGAAAATTGGCACTTGAAGTGAATGTGGAACAGCAACGAGTGTCTCGTCGTGATGTGTTTAGTCCTGTATTTTTATTTTAATCCAGCCCCCGTCCCTGCAGGAGGCCTTTTGCCTTTTGGTAGGCCATCATTGTAAATAAGAATTTGTTCTTAACTGACTTGCCTTAAGAGACGAAGTCTGGTTTGTTACTTCCCATTTACTTCCCAGTCCCTCTTATTTTGGATAGGGACGTATTTTACAAAATTACACATCAGCTGTTACGGCACTGCATCCTAGGCTATGACATCTGAAAACACAGACATAATCAAAATGTATGTATATATTCACATTCCTTTTTTAAAATCTCAAGCCATTTACAGCAACATGTTACTTCTTCTCCCCGCCACTGTAATGACGGTAATAAATACATGTTTCCGGGGAATAAATTGGACTATTCTTTTATAACTTCCGCAGGCAGCATGGGAATGATCCGTCAGCTGCTCCACTTCAGACAGGGACCGGACTGATTTTCAAGACTGGGCCATTACCATAGAGAGCCCAGGATGCCAATGACCCCTTCAAATCTAATATTACATTTCCATAAACATTTCTGCCAGTTCATATTGTGCTGAGTTTCCCTTAATTGAGGCAATGATCTGAATATGTAAGACAGACCGGGCTGGCCACTGTTTTGCACTCTGGTAGACAGAGGTGAACGTAATGTGAAAAATGCTGCAAATTATAGCTACCATTGAAATGCCTCCTTTTTGGAGAGTCTCCTTCCTGGTTTATGTGATTGTTACATATTACTGTTTACCTTATGTTATATCTACATTACAATAAGGTTTGTGAGCAGGACTGGCATCCTTCATTCACAACTTCATGATTTTTTTCTCTAACATTTGATTATTGTCTATCATTAGGTTATAGGCCTTGTAGAATTAAGAATTGTATGATACATTTGATACAAATGATACAAAGGAAATATCAATAACCAATCATGTCATAGCCCTTATAAAATAATTCCACAATTACAAATCCATATTATCCCACTGCATGTGAAAAAGCAGACTTTATTTCCCCCCAATTAGACATACTTATTGCTAGTGTCTAAGTAAAGGAGACCTAGACCTATGACTGCCTCCTTCGCTTCTCATATGCTATCTTTTCAAACTGCACTATATAATGATTGTTTTTGTAATGAGTTCATTGGAATGAAGGTAATTTGATGATGTTCTTCCATAATGGAAAAGCTATACAGGGTGGTGGATTCTGTCTGGAAAAATAATGCTTACCTTGCATTTCATATACTGTTAGCACAGCCTGGTAGAGAATGGTGCCTCTATTTACACTGTCTTTTTTAAGCTCCTAACACCCACACAGAAATGCTAATAGCACAGGCACTCTAGCACAGCGTTTGTCTAAAGGTAAAGGGAAAAAAAGAGGGAGACCCATCACCCCATCACTCCCATCAACTCCTACTCCCTTCCCAGCTATGACCCACAGCTAAATTGTTTAGATGTTGAATAAAGCAGAGGATTATAGTAGGATGGAGCACTCAGGGTATTCACCGATTCCACTCTGTGCTCTCTAATGTATGAGTGCTCTCTGCTGGCCATAAAGGAAAACTGCAGCACTGGAAATAGTGCCATAGATTCACACTCGGGTACATTCATTGATAGTAGGTGGCTCCTTCATTGGGATCAGAGCTGCTTGACAGAACAGAACACATTGACTGACAGAAATAAAATGGAATATTTTATTCAATTCAATTCTAGACCAGTGAAATTAGTCACAAATGAAATACTGAACAAAAAAATAAAATAGAACGTGCTAAAATGTCAAAGGTTTTACTAGAAATCGGTCAATTTTAATAAAATTAATTTCAAATTGTATTAGTCACATGCGCCGAATACAACAGGTTACAACACCTTACTTACGAGCCCCTAAACAATGCAGTTAAAAAACTAAATAAAAAAACGAATGAGAAATAAAAGTAACACGTAATTAATGAGCAGTAGTAAAATAACAATAGCGAGACTATATACAGGGGGGAACCAGAACAGAGTCAATGTGCGGGGGTACCGGTTAGTCGAGGTAATATGTACATGAAGGTAGAGTTATTAAAGTGACTATGCATAGATGATAACAACAGAGAGTAGCAGCAGTGTGTGTGTGTGGGAGGGGGAGGGAGGCAATGCAAATAGTCTGGGTAGCCTTGGGGGTAGAAGCTGTTTAGAAGCCTCTTGGACCTAGACTTGGCACTCCGGTACCGCTTGCCATGTGGTAGCAGAGAGAACAGTCTATGACTTGGTTGGTTGGAGTCTTCGACAATTTTTAGGGCCTTCATCTGACACCGCCGGTATAGCGGTCCTGGATGACAGGAAGCTTTGCCCCTTGATGTACTGGGCCGTACGCACTACCCTCTGTAGTGCCTTGCAGTCGGAGGCCGAGCAGTTGCCATACCAGGCAGTGATGCAACCAGTCAGGATGCTCTCGATGGTGCAGCTGTAGAATCTTTTTGAAGATCTGAGGACCCATGCCAAATCTTTTCAGTCTCCTGAGGGGGAATAGGTTTTGTCATGGCCTCTTTACGACTATCTGGTGTGCTTGGACCACGTTAGTTTGTGGTGATGTGGACACCAAGGAACTTGAAGTTCTCAACCTGCTCCACTACAACCCTGTCGATGAGAATGTGAGTGTGCTTGGTCCTCTTTTTCCTGTAGTCCACAATCATGTCCTTTGTCTTGATCACGTTGAGAGAGAGGTTGTTGTCCTGGCACCACACGGTCAGGTCTCTGACCTCCTCCCTATAGGCTGTTTCGTCGTTGTCGGTGATCCGGCCTACCACTGTTGTGTCAATGGCAAACTTCATGGTGTTGTAGCTGTGCCTGGCCGTGCAGTCATAAGTGAACAGGGAGTACAGGAGGGGATTGAGCACGCACCCCTGAGGGGCCCCTGTGTTGAGGATCAGCGTGGCGGATGTGTTGTTACCTACCCTTACCACCCGGGGGCGGCCCGTCAGGAAGTCCAGGATCCAGTTGCAGAGGGAGGTGTTTAGTCACAGGGTCCTTAGCTTATTGATGAGCTTCGGGGGCACTATGGTAACACTGCAGTCAATGTATAGCATTCTCACATAGGTGTTCCTTTTGTCCATGTGGGAAAGGGCAGTGTGAGGAGCAATGGAGATGGCATCATCTGTGGATCTGTTGGGACTGTATGCAAATTGGAGTGGGTCTAGGGTTTCTGGGATGGTGTTGATGTGAGCCATGACCAGCCTTTCAAAGAACTTCATGGCTACAGACGTGAGTGCTACGGGTCGGTAGTCGTTTAGGCAGGTTACCTTAGTTCCTGTGCCCAAGGACACTATGGTGGTCTGCTTAAAACATGTTGGTATTAGACTCGGATAGGGAGAGGTTGAAAATGTTGGTTGGTCAGCACATGCTCCAGTACACGTCCTGGTAATCCGCCTGGCCCTGCGGCCTTGTGAATGTTGACCTGTTTAAAAGGTCTTACTCACATTGTCAATGGAGCGCGTGATCACACAGTCTTCCGGAACAGCTGGTGCTCGCATGCATGTTTTAGTGTTATTTGCCTCGAAGCGAGCATAAAAAGTAGTTTAGCTATTCTGGTAGACTCGTGTCATTGGGCAGCTCTCGGCTGTGCTTCCCTTTGTAGTCTGTAATGGTTTGTAGGCCCTGCCACACCCGACATGCGTCAGAGCCGGTGTAGTACGATTCAATCTTAGTCCTGTATTGACACTTTGCCTGTTTGATGGTTCGTCGGAGGGCATAGCAGGATTTCTTATCAGCTTCCGGGTTAGAGTCCCGCTCCTTGAAAGCGGCAGCTCTAGCCTTTAGCTCAGTGCGGATGTTGCCTGTAATTCATGGGTTCTGGTTGGGGAATGTACGCACGGTCACTGTTGGGATGAAGTCATCGATGCACTTATTGATGAAGCCAATGACTGATGTGGTGTACTCCTCAATGTCACCGGAGGAATACCAGAACATATTCCAGTCTGTGCTAGCAACACAGTCCTGTAGCTTAGCATCTGCTTCATCTGATCACTTTTTGATTGATCAAGTCACTGGTGCTTCCTGCTTTAATTTTTGCTTGTAAGCAGGAATCAGGAGAATATAATTATGGTCAGATTTGCCAAATGGATGGCGAGGGAGAGCTTTCTATGCACTCTATGTGTGGAGTAAAGGTGGTCCAGAGTTGTTTTCCCTCTGGTTGCACAATTAACATGCTGACAGAAATGTGGTAAGACCGATTTAAGTTTCCCTGCATTAAAGTCCCCAGCCACTAGGAGCACCGCCTGGGGTGAGCGTTTTCTTGTTGCTTATGGCGGAATACAGCTCATTCAATGCTGTCTTAGTGCCAGCCTCTGACGGTGGTGGTATGTAAACAGCTACGAAAAATACAGATAAACTCTCTAGGTAGATAGCTTATCATGAGATACTCTACCTCAGGCAAGCAAAACCTTGAGACTTCCTTAGATATAGTGCACCAGCTGTTATTTACAAAAAATACATAGTCCGCCACCCCTGATCTTACCAGACGCCACCGTTCTATCCTGGCGATACAGTGTATAACCAGCCAGCTGTATGTTGATAATGTCGTCGGTGAGCCATGGCTCCGTGACGCATAAGATATTACAGTATTGAATATCCCAGTATTGAATATCCCGTTGGTAGTTCAATCTTCCGCATAGGTCATCAATTTTATTTTCCAAAGATTGCACCTTTGCTAGCAAAATGGAAGGCAGTGTTTTTTTTTCAATTGCCTTCGAATTCCTGGAGAATTCCCCCCCTTTTCTCCGCCTTCTCTTCACACAAGTGACGGGGATCTGGGCATGTTCCTGGGAAAGCAGTATGTCATTCACCTCGGGCTCGTCGGACTAGTTAAAGTAACAAAAGGATTCTGCCAGTTCGTGGTGAGTTAATCACAGTCCTGATGTCCAGAAGTTATTTTCGGTCATAAGAGATGGTAGCAGCAACATTATGTACAAAATAAGTTAGAAAATAAAAAGTTACAAACAACGCAAAGGAGAAGAGAAAAAAACACGTAAAAATGTCAGCCTTCTTCTCCAGTTGCCCTTTGGCCCTAATCTATGGATTTCACATGACTGGGCAAGGGCACAGCCATGGGTGAGCCTGGGAGGGCATAGGCCCACCCACTTTGGAGCCAGGCCCAGGCAATCAAAATGAGTTTTTCCACACAATAAAGGGCTTTATTACAGACAGCACTCCCCTCAGATGATCCCACAGGTGAAGAACTTCAATGTGGAGGTCCTGGGCTGGGATGGTTACATGTGGTCTGCAGTTGTGAGGCCAGTTGGACATTAAGCCAAATTCTCTAAAACAACGCTTATGGTAGAGAAATGAACATCCAATTCTCTGGCAACAGCTCTGGTGGACATTCCTGCAGTCAGCACCCCAATTGCACGCTCTTTCAAAACTTGAGACATCTGTGGCATTGTGTTGTGTGACAAAACTGCACATTTAGAGTGGCCTTTTATTGTCCTCCTGCACCTGTGTAATGATTAATCAGCTTCTTGATATGCCACACCTGTCAGGTGGATGGAATATCTTGGCAAATGAGAAATGCACAATAACAGGGATGTAAACAAATTTGTGCAAAACATTTGAGAGAAATGTTTTTTTTGTGCATATGGAACAATTCTGGGATATTTTATTTCAGCGCATGAAACAATGGGACAAAGAATTTCTACTTAATTTTATCATGAATAGAAATGAAATTACATTGTGTGATTAAAAGCCCAGTGCAGTCAAAAAGGTGATTTTACTGTGTTGTATTGAGTACACAAAATATTATGCTCTTTCCATGACATAGCTTAGACCGGGTTTCACCTTGTTAGTCTATGATCCCTTATTGATGAAACTCGTTAAATCCACTTCAAATCAGCGTAGATGAAGGGGAGCAGACAGGTTAAAGAAGGATTTTTAATCCTTGATACAATTAAGACATGGAGTGTGCATGTGCGCCATTCATAGTGCATTCGGAAAGTATTCAGACCCCTTGACTTTTTCCACATTTTGTTACGTTACAGCCTTATTCTAAAATTGGTTAAATAGTCCCCACCCCCCCTTATCAATCTACACACAATACCCCATAATGACAAAGCAAAAACAGGTTTTTAGAAATGTTTAAAAATGTATTAAAAAAACTGATATCACATTTATATAAATATTCAGACCCTTTACGCAGTACTTTGTTGAAGCACCTTTGGGAGCGATTGAAGCCTCGAGTCTTCTTGAGTATGACACTACAAGCTTGGCACACCTGTATTGGGAAATTTCTCCCATTCTTCTCTGCAGATCCTCTCAAGCAGGTTTTCATCAAGGATCTCTCTGTACTTTGCTCGGTTCATCTTTCCCTCTATCCTGACTAGTCTCCCTGTTCCTGCCAGTGAAAAATATCTCCACACCATGATGCTGCCATCACCATGATTCACCGCAGGGATGGTGCCACGTTTCCTCCAGACGTGACGTTTGGCATTCAGGCCAAAGAGTTCAATCTTGGTTTCATCAGACCAGAGAATCTTGCTTCTCATGGTCTGAGAATCTTTAAGCGCCTTTAGGCAAACTCCAAGCAGGCTGTCATGTGCCTTCCGTCTGGCCACTCTATCATAAAGGCCTGATTGGTGGAGTGCTGCAGAGATGGTTGTCCTTTTGGAAGGTTCGTTCATCTCCACAGAGGAACTCTGGAGCTTTGTCACAGCAACCAGTGGGTATTTGTTCACCTCCCTGACCAAGGTCCTTCTCCCCCGATTGCTCAGTTTGGCCAGGCTGCCAGCTCTAGGAAGAGTCTTGGTGGTTCCAAACATCTTCCATTTAAGAATGATGGAGGCCACTGTGTTCTTGGGGACCTTCAATGCTTTAGAAATGTTTTGGTACTCTTCCCCAGATCTGTGCCGTGACACAATCCTGTCTCGGAGCTCTACAAACAATTCTGAGGACAAAAGGGTAGGGGCGGGAGGGGTTGTTTAAAAAGACCACCTGAAATTCAGCCTGTTTTTAAATTAGTCGATAGACAAATGAGAGAGTGCTAAACTGCTCTGCGAATAACAGCTCATTTTCAGTTTTCCACTCCCCACTCAAACCACTCCGACAGCCCTAGTAAAATTCTTGCTTGAAAAATTGCTATTTGCTAAGAAGCTAATTTTTGTTATTTAAATTTTTTTTATAAACCATTTTTATTGAAGACAATCACAGTATGGTACTTAATTGCTACCCGTAAAAACGTCTGGTTTAACCTATCAGACAGATGTATACACTATATGAATACTGTTAGATATGGTGTGATTGACTGTGGGAGGAGGAGAGGAACTCAATGCAGGAGAGTGACCTCGTCTGACAGGATCACCTCAATGCTGTCTGTGCCCGTTTCTCTTGCCCAGTGGGCTATATGGAGTTACACCCATATTGCTTACACAATTACAATGCTTTCAGATCTACAAATGAAGGGCCATCAAGTGTCTAGGGGTAGGAGCAAGCATTTGTTTTTAGACTGGGCATGTGTCTGCCTTTGCCATGAATTCACAATGGGGAAAAAATTGTCACCATATTATTTCTCTGCCGAAAGTCTCTGAACACATTTCTGTCAGCTGCGCTCTAAATCAGGCTCTGTTAGTTTGTCTGCATGTTCGTTGGTCTCTCTACCTGGCACCTTCTGGTGCCTGATCTTGTTTTTTCCTCCCGCTCGCTCTCCCTTCCTCTCCCTCCCTGCCAGTGTTCTGTGAGAGATGCCACACACATCGCTTCTTCCTGCCTCTCCTCCAGAGGGCTAATTTCTGATTATGACACTTTGTGTCTGTCTGAGTGATTGGAGGGGGGGGGGGGAGCGAATGCCTGAGCACATCCTGTTGTCCAAGGGAACGCTCCACACTAATTGTCAAGTCAAGGTTTTTGTCAAGCAGGAAGAAGGCATCACAACCACATCACTCACTGATTACTGGAGAGGGAGAGATCACCTATGTTTTCTTTTTCAGTGTGAGAATCTTTTCTTAGATCAAGGCCAGGCCCCAAAAAACAAAAACAAAATAGGAAAAAAAGCCAAGAAAATATAAAAACAAGAAAGGAAAAGGAACATCTGAAATGCCTACAGTAAAACAAAGAAAAACATCACAATGAATCTTGCACAACAGGAAGCAGTGGCATGCACCCCCAGACAAAGGGGAACAAGTAGTCTTTACATGGAGTGCAGCTGCTTATTAAGTCTCACTCCTTGCATTATTGCTTTCATCCCCACTCAACCACAAAGTGATTTTTCTTTACCACTCACAATGGCAGCAAAAGATTTCTAATGGATGAATCCTTAATAAACTGTTGTTGCAGCTCAGTCTGCTTGGCCGTGACTTATAATACAATAAACAGCACATTCTATACTCTGAAAAACACTGTGGAGGAGAGAGAAAAATACTGAATATGAAAGACCTTGATTCTCTCCAATGCCATAATAGTGAAATGAGCACATATAAATGTGTTAAGAGTATTTCTTTGCATCTTGTATCGAATGCGCGTATTTAATCTGTAAAGCTTATTAAAGGCAGTCATTGCTATGCAAAGAGGCACCCAGCGCTTTTCTCTTGCTTTTCAGCAGAGTGTAGTGTTTGGCCAATAGGACTGCCCCCCCCCCGCCTCTCATTCTGCATTCATAACATGCAACATTTGCACAATGCATCTCTCAAAGGCTCCTGAATAGAGGACCGTAATACTCATGTAAACAACTGCAAACCAATTACTTAATGAATCAGGCCCACACATAATGAGGAGCCATACAAAGGCCTATAAATGCATTTTTTTTGTACCAAAGCCTCTGCTTTAAACTACAATCCCTCAGCTGTAGTCTAGGCTTAACTGGGAAATCATAATTATTGTCTAAGACAACAGAGAGGAAGCCATTTTTTGAGTCCAGCCACAGAGTCGTTTGATGTCACTCATCAGCTCACTGACAAAATAAAGCTAATCATCTTTTTTTTTTTTTTTAAAGGATGAAGTAGAGGGGAAGAGAGGAAAATACATAAGGACAGGGTGAGAGAGGAATAGAGAAAGGGGGAAAGAGATGGGGAGAGAGACATTGAGATAGGGAAAGACGTGGCAGAGCATGCTGCAGTGTTATGCTTCTGTTCAAGTGCAGGGTTTCCAGACCACTTGTAGAAGCAATAAAGCGCAAGAAGTGACTGTGGTAAGTGGAATGCTTAAAACGGAAGCATCCGGGGGTGGAGAATCACAGAGGTGCAGGAAAGAGGTGCGATGGTGACCGCTCTTAGCTGTCGCTCTACAACAGATCACTCCTCCCCTGACCAGAATAGGTGTCAAGCATGCAAAACTAGTCATTAGTCTCATTTCAATAATATATGCACAGGACCAACACGGCCACAGTGGCCAATCAGAGTGGTGTGATTCTCTCCATTTCCTCGACATTTACATGTGTTTTATCGCCTTCCCATGCTCCTTAATGACAGTGGAGACAGAGCGATCAGAGGGTCTGGAGTCTGAAATTGGCTCATGTTTATTAAAGAGGTATAGTCATTGGGCTGGCACTGGCAGACAGTAGCGCCTCAATAGAACTGGGCCATTATGCCCTTCCCTCTGCTAATAGGTAGACTGAGAGACCCGCTGGCCTGGCCAGGGAGACGCACACTTTGGGCCCTTGTGTCAGCGTGGTGCCCAGTAATCACATGAAATCAGAGAAGATTATTCCTCATAACGTTTACCCAGCCATTACCTTCCCAAATGGGCTCCCGGTGAAGAGCTGCTCTGAGGACCTACAATTGCAGATTTTGATGAAGTCGTGTTGATATTCAAATGTGTGAAAAACATGCAGCTATTCAGACGTTCTTTTCCTACCACTCAACACTTTGATTTGAGCAGCCTAAATGCAATTCAGGATGTGGGGAAGCTCTGGAAATGAAGGGATGTGTCATCTTAAAACTCCTCCTTGTAAGTCTTCTTTTCAAAACAGTTGTTTCTGATTTTCTATTTATTGAAACACAGTTTGTACACATAGTGCAAACCATTTGGGGTCAGATTGGATTTTCCAAACTAGTTTAGTTGGCAACGGTCTGGTTTTATTGCTAGCCTCCTAAAACAAAAACCCAATAAATAGTGAGAGCAGGCTTTAGGCTTGATAACAGTCTGGCCTTTTGTTTTCATGCACAAGTTAATGGGTGGCGCCCCCTTGATCTAATGGAAATTAACAGGGAATTATGAGAGCTACATGCAGATGTACATCATTACCTTTGGTGTCTGGTGGCCTATTTCCATAAAGGGTGTGAAGAAGAACAATGTCCTTACCATGGGTAAGGGTCTTGAGAGGAGCGCTCAACCCTCCCAGTATTCTCTTCATAGCCATCATTTATTCCTTAAAGAGCAAACAAGACAGATCAAACATTTTGACGTGCATCAAATTACACGATAATCTATGTTGTGTATTGACATGTAGGTAAATAGACGGAGAGGAAAAGCACAGAAGACTGACAAAATCAAACCTGTACACAGGGTGGTATTCTTTATACAACACTTGTGCCAATTCTTTATAGAACATAGAACAGTGAGACATATGGTCAGTGTTGACTGATGATTAGGCCACGGTGGCTCGCTGGAGGGGTGGGGTGGTGCAGGCGCTGTCTCCCCTTACCTGACAGATCCTCCTCGTCTCCAGAGCTCTGCTGCCTCGCCTGCGTGGCAGACTGTTTAAGCAGCTGATATGCTTTTGTCTCTGTCCCAAAAACACAAAATGTCAGAGTTAAATATTGACTCAAGGCCCAGGTTTCCAACTTTCAGAGGCTGTGTGTTTGATGAGACAACACGCTGGCTCTTTGGGCCTTCTGATGAACAGTGGGTCAAAACACAGCGCAGGGCAGGCTAAGCTGTGTATTTAAGCAGTGTGCATACACACGCCAAGGGGAGTAACAGTTTCCACGACACCATAACCACCCTCCACCTTATCTCTGTATCAGGTTGGCAGGCACCCCAACTCGGAAGAGAGAGATTTTCTTTCAATAAAACACTAACTACTTCCATATACAGTGGATTAGGTCTGATATTTGAGAACTACACAGGCTTTACAATCTATAGAGCAGCTAGCTGTATGTCATAAATGACCAATTGTCTCAAGTTGATGACACTAACACACTACGGTAAATCGAAACATAAAAGCGTTATATCTGGTCGTTTTAATCCAAGTTCAGGCCAGGGGTCGAGTTTACGCATCCAAGCGTGCTAGCCATAGGCAAGAATCCTTTGAACTCTGTGGGCCACAAATGTATGTTTGGCCTTCCAGAAATGATGAAACAATGGAACATTTGTATGCCAAATATATCTAAGTATCTGTCCATTGTAGTTGTCTTGTTTGTCAAATCGTTTGCTCGGACTAACAAGTGCATGTCACTTTGAGCATTTACAGCCACACATTATTAACTCATTACCTTTGGTTGCCCAGCAGTGGCTCCAGCCATGAAACTGGACTGGAAATGTTTCTTTTCAAAACAATATTTTTATTTTAATTAGTTGTGAGTTGAAACTGGACTAGTTCTGTGGTCCTGCGTCCTTGGGGGTGTTCCACACATGAAACGCCCAGTAGGAAATCCCATAGCCTAGTGTAATAAGAAATCATTTTGAATTTCTGAGATTCTGGCTGTGGACTAGTACACAGGCCGCTTTCAGATCCCGTCTTTTCAAGTCTGCTGCTGCACAGCATTGTTTATAAGATAATGAGAACCAATGACAGATCTTTGGCTACACCCCGGTGTCCTGACAATTAAACAGCTGCATTATGCGGGGCGCGAATTATCAATTTGGCCTCGGATCTGCTCTGGCCGGCTGAAAACACGCACAGTTTCTCCAATATAATTAGAGGAACTGCACAGCTCTTCAGGTGGGACTTTGACCCCAGATTCACCTTGATCATCCTACCACAGCCATCCATTTAAAAAGAGCCCATTATCGGCTGCTGTGGGAGGAAAACAAACGGCACACAAGAACTCTGAATGCAGGGCTCGGTACTGCCTTTTTACCTTTAATAGGAATACTTTCCACGGGGCTCTCGTCTTGGCTGTCCTCTTCACCACTTTGTAGTCCTGTAAAAGAAAGGGAGGCCCACACAGAGCTCAGAGACAGGGGGAGGCTAGGCTGGGACTCTGGGTTTCCCTTTGTCTGAATAGAAGGCCCTATGAAGACTGAGGCTGCCAGGGATTCAGAAAGAGGCCTATGGTGAAAGTGTTGCAATTCTTTGTCATATGGGGGAAGTTTCCTTTCAGTGCAGCGATTGCTCATACTTAACAGAAATGGCACCATTCTACAAACGCTCACATCCCAACCTCTCTGTCTCACTGGGCAATTACCGACTTTCCTCAGTTTGAAATGTTGTGTAAACTTAAGTTGCAGTATGTGCAAATTACTTCTGATTAGAATTTTTTCAGTCTAAAAACATTCGCATCATTGGACAGGGTCATAATCACAACTTCCCTCGTTAGCTTTAGTCTTGAGGCTGGCTATACAGTTTCATTATCATAACCGAGTGATGCATCACTACAAAGGAGTAGCACATTAGCTAACAACTGCCCATACCGAAATGGTGAAAGAGAGGGATAATGACCTTGCATCCCTGAGGCGCCGTGCTCCTGAGAAGGTCTGGCTGGTTGGACCTCCGCAACGCTGTCGTTGAGGAACGAGGGAAGGCCACAAGATGAAGACTCACTCTCCACCGAGGGGCACTCCTCACTGGACCGGGACAGAAGTGTCCTCAGCAGCACTTTGGCCTGCAACCATGGCAAATTAAAACCACATTATAACTGCTCCCACATTGTGACGGGAGTGTCAAATTGAACTCCTAACGACTAAACAAGTAATCTACCCAGGCCTGGCTGTGGTACAGAGTACTGCACACATCCTGACAAAGAAAATAACTAGAAATTCTCTCTGGTTTAAGCAAAAGAGATTATCCTCTCTCTCTTTCTACTCTCCCTCCCTCCCTCACACACACTCCTCTCATCCATGAGATTAGACAAGTGCCTAAAGAACGCAATCATCCTCGCGTTAACGTGAAATGCGTTAAGTTATCTCCACTTGGCGGAGAGGATTGAGACAAACTGCTCTCTTCCTTCCTCTCAACTTATCTCCCGGGAGACGAGGACACACACAATTAAGAAGAGCTGCTCCATGTGAGGAGGAGGAGGAGGGAGATGGACACGGTGATTCCATTCACCGTATCAAACCAGCCATCATCATCATCATCTGAGCGATAGGCCCTCTCTTGTCTTCAAAGCCTGCCTCTCGGCTCAGACGGCCCTTCACAACTTTTAATGAGCGTTAATATGAAGGGGAAGATCAGGACGATTTAGAAACAGACAAACCTGTACAATATTAGTTGTGATCGGCAGGTCATCGGCAGACTGATAGCGTGTACAGGCTTTCATATCCTGAGAGGAGAACAAACACCCAATCTGATCTTTTCTTCCTACTCAACACTCACAATCCAAAATGTCCTGATCCCTCCTCGTGATATTTCTCTTTTTAAATATATTCCAAATGCACCACGTAGTGGAGAGAGCTCTCACAAACCACTGCAATTGAAATATCAATGAATGCAACGGTTGGCCCTTCAATATTCAAAGGGTCTCTGAGTGTGCATGCGAGATGCATGCTCCCGTTGGTCACAGAGTGGTGAAGGCTGTGTGGCAAGACGTGAATGGAAATTCTGTTTGGGCTCGTGTGTGAGAATGAAGGAGAATAAGCTGTTGTGTGGGTTTGTGAGAGGGGGCAAGAGAGAGAGAGAGGGGGGGCGAGAGAGAGAAATAGAGAGGGGGCGAGAGAGAGAAAGAGAGAGAGGTTTACACTCAGGCTCTTCCTGATGCGCTTGGACATGGTGATCAGGATTGCGGCACCTCTCTTCTCTTTGTCAGTCATATTTTTAAGAGCCTCTACAGCCTCGCAAGAACCAGAGCTAAAATGTTAGCAGCTTTTTCAGGAGATTGGACACATAAGATTGTTATTTTTTAAAACTGATTTATATTGAAAGAAAGAAAGAAATATTCCCTACTCAATCAAATGTTAAGAGATTCATCTGTACAGACCTACTCATTGATTTGTGATACAGTTACAGTCAGAAGTTTACATACAGTGGGGCAAAAAAGTATTTAGTCAGCCACCAATTGTGCAAGTTCTCCCACTTAAAAAGATGAGAGAGGTCTGTAATTTTCATTATAGGTACACTTCAACTATGACAGACAAAATGATCCAGAAAATCACATTGTAGGATTTTTAATGAATTTATTTGCAAATTATGGTGGAAAATTCCAGAAAATGATGTCATGGCTTTAGAAGCTTCTGATAGGCTAATTGACATAATTTCAGTCAATTGGAGGTGTACCTGTGGATGTATTTCAAGGCCTACCTTCAAACTCAGTGCCTCTTTGCTTGACATCATGGGAAATTTTAAAGAAATCAGCCAAGACCTCAGAAAAATTATTTGCAGACCTCTACAAGTCTGGTTCATCCTTGGGAGCAATTTCCAAACGCCTGAAGGTACCACGTTCATCTGTACAAACAAAAGTATACAAGTATAAACACCATGGGACCACGCATCCGTCATACCACTCAGGAAGGAGACGCGTTCTGTCTCCTAGAGATGAACATACTTTGGTGCGAAAAGTGCAAATTAATCCCGGAACAGCAAAGGACCTTGTGAAGATGCTGGAGGAAACAGATACAAAAGTATCTATATCCACAGTAAAAACCAGTCCTATAATCGACATAACCTGAAAGGCCTCTCAGCAAGGAAGAAGCCACTGCTCCAAAACCGCCATACAAAAGTCAGACTACGGTTAGCAACTGCACATTGGGACAAAGATCGTACTTTCTGGAGAAATGTCCTCTGGTCTGATGAAACAAAAAATAGAATTGTTTGGCCATAATGACCATCGTTATGTTTGGAGGAAAAAGGGGGAGGCTTGCAAGCCGAAGAATGGATGTTGGCCTGGTGGGACGCTAGCGTCCCACATACTCTAGAGAAGACATCAGTCAGGAAGTTAAAGCTTGGTCGCAAATGGGCCTTCCAAATGGACAATGACCCCAAGCATACTTCCAAAGTTGTGGCAGAATGACTTAAGGACAACAAAGTCAAGGTATTGGAGTAGAGTTCGACAAAGTTTATGATTTTTCAACGCCGATACCGATTATTGGAGGACCAAAAAAGCCGATACCGATTAATTGGCCAATTTTTATTTAATTATTTGTAATAATGACAATTACAACAATACTGAATGTACACTTATTTGAACTTAATATAAAACAGCAATAAAATCAATTTAGCCTCAAATAAATAATGAAACATGTTCAATTTGGTTTAAATAATGCAAAAACAAAAGTGTTGGATAAGAAAGTGAAAGTGCAATATGTGCCATGTAAGAAAGCTAACGTTTAAGTTCCTTGCTCAGAACATATGAAAGCTGGTGGTTCCTTTTAACATGAGTATTCAATATTCCCAGGTAAGAAGTTTTAGGTTTTAGTTATTATAGGACTATTTCTCTCTAACATTTGTATTTCATATACCTTTGACTATTGTATGTTCTTATAGGCACGTTAGTATTGCCAGTGTAACAGTATAGCTTCCGTCCCTCTCCTCGCCCCTACCTGGCCTTGAACCAGGAACACATCGACAACAGCTACCCTCGAAGCAGCGTTACCCATGCAGAGCAAGGGGAATAACTACTCCAACTCTCAAGAGCGAGTGACTTTTGAAACGCTATTAGCGAGCACCCCGCTAACTAGCTAGCCATTTCACATCGGTTACAGCAGCCTAATCTCGGGAGTTGATGGGCTTGAAGTTTTAAACAGCGCAATGCTTGAAGCACAGCAAAGAGCTGGCAAAATGCACGAAAGTGCTGTTTGAATGAATGCTTAACAGCCTGCTGGTGCCTACCATCGCTCAGTCAGACGGCATTATCAAATCATAGACTTAATTAATACATAATAACACACAGAAATACGAGCCTTAGGTCATTAATATGGTCGAACCCGGAAACTATCATCTAAAAAACAAGACGTTTATTCTTTCAGTGAAATACAGAACCGTTCTGTATTCTATCTAACGGGTGGCATCCATCAGTCTAAATATTGCTGTTACATTGCACAACCTTCAATGTTATGTCATAATTACGTAGAATTCTGGCAAATTAGGCAGCCCAAACTGTTGCATATAACCTGACTCTGCATGCAATGAACGCAAGAGAAGTGACACAATTTCACCAGGTTAATATTGCCTGCTAACCTGGATTTCTTTTAGCTAAATATGCAGGTTTAAAAATATATACTTCCGTGTATTGATTTTAAGAAAGGCATTGATGTTTAAGTACACATTGTAGCAATGACAGTCCTTTTTCGCAAATACGCACCGCATCGATTATATGCGACGCAGGACACGCTAGATAAACTAGTAATATCATCAACCATGTGTAGTTAACTAGTGATTATGATTTTTATAAGACAAGTTTAATGCTAGCTAGCAACTTACCTTGGCTTACTGCATTCGCGTAACAGGTAGGCTCCTCGTGGAGTGCAATGAGAAGCAGGTGGTTAGAGCGTTGGACTAGTTAACAATAAGGTTGCAAGATTGAATCCCCGAGCTGACAAGGTATTAGTATCGGCCAAATCGATGTCCAAAAATACAGATTTCCGATTGTTATGAAAACTTGAAATCGGCCTTAATTAATCGGTCGACCTCTATATTGGAGTGGCCATCACAAAGCCCTGACCTCAATCCTATAGAAAATGTGTGGGCAGAACTGAAAAAGCGTGTGCGAGCAAGGAGGCCTACAAACCTGACTCAGTTACACCAGTTCTGTCAGGAGGAATGAGCCAAAATTCAGCCAACTTATTATGGGAAGCTTGTGGAAGGCTACTCAAAACGTTTGACCCAAGTTAAACAATTTAAAGGCAATGCTACCAAATACTAATTGAGTGTATGTAAACTTCTGACCCACTGGGAATGTGATGAAAGAAATAAAAGTTGAAATCAAACATTTTCTCTACTATTATTCTGACATTTCACGTTCTTAAAATAAAGTGGTGATCCTAACGGACCTAAGACAGGGAATTTTTACGAGGATTAAATGTCAGAAATTGTGAAAAACTGAGTTTAAATGTATTTGACCAAGGTGTATGTAAACTTTCCGACTTCAACTGTACATGTGTCAAATTAACAATGACAACCCTGAGCACACAAACAAAGAAAGCAACAGAGGATTCAGGAAGGAAGATGAGTAGCAATGATGGTACCTTACTCTTATCTCAATCTTTCACCCTCTGTGGGCCTGGTGAATAGTCTCATTTCATGGCCGGTTTAATTGGGCATGCTCTGCTGCAAGGTCAATGAGTAGGGAATTTCAAAGACTCCCGCCTCTGTTGTGAAGAAGGTCTAATGGCTGCCTCATTCACGTGGGCCTGGGCCACAGCAATACTTCAGCTAATAACAAATTAAAGGCCTGTGTTTTTCAGGACAATAAGCCACAGGATGAAAGGAGTCTGGGCAGAGCCTGTTATTTGCGATTAGCACATGGGTCAGAGTTTCCTTTGGCCAAGGTCACCCTGTGTAGCAATCTGACGAACGGGAAGCACTACATTTCACACACACACAAAGTGTGAGTCTGTCTGTACAGATGTTTTATCCGGGTCTCCTGAGTGGCGCAGCAGTCGAAGGCACTCTGCATCGCAGTGCTAGAGGCGGAACTACAGACCCGGGTCACAACCGGACGTGATCGGGTGTCCCAATGGGCGGCGCACAATTGGCCCAGCGTTGTCCGGGTTAGGGGAGGGTTTGGCTGGGGCCTTTACTTGGCTCATCGCGCTCTAGCAACTCCTTGTGGCGGGCCTGGAGCCTGCAGGCTGACCTCGATCATCAGGCGAATGGTGTTTCCTCCGAAACATTGGTGCAGCTGGCTTCAAAGTGAAGCGGGCGGGTGTTAAGAAGCGCGGTTTGGCGGGTCATGTTTCAGAGAACGCATGACTCAACCTTCGCCTCCCGAGCCCTTTGGAGTTTGCAGTGATGAGACAAGATCGAAAATAGAAAAAGGGGTTAAAAAAAATCTAAATAATAATAAAATAAAGAAATAAGTATATCCTTGTAATGCATGACATGTTCTTCCTGTGCATGACAGAGTATGTACTGTAAGAAAAGGTACTGTCCCTTGAAGTGTATTGTGAGATGCATACCGTGGCACTATAGGAGGCGTTGTATGGCAGCAGCAGTGGAGTGAACAGCTGGACGAGGCGCTCGGGGGTGAGGACATGGTAGTCCTTCAGCAAAAGGGCGTGCTTGAACCAGCGATCCCACAGAGGAGCAGCATCAGGGGGGAGACGGGAGCTGCAGCATGGAGGACACGATGTACCGTGAGCGAGGATCACAGGCTTGTATCTTACCACAGTAAGATACAACATAAACATACTTTATTACAGTGAGAGAATGCATTTATACATATACTGTCCATCTATATAGTGTAAACACTCCAAATATAAACAATTATGGAGTTGGGTCATTCATGCATGTAATGGTGAGAAAGAAAAACTCAATGGAAAGAAACACACAAGGTGTGCCGAATGAAAAGGTAGTGTAGTTTGACATCTTGATATATTGACCAAAGTTGGCTTATTTTATATTTGTGAATTGAAGTTAACCTAATGACACATAAGTTGGCTACATACTGAGAAAAGGTCAAGCGACCACAGTAGGGTATAAAAGATACTGTATCTCAAGACACTTTCTTTTTGCCTGAATACAATAAGGTATTCAGGCATAGCAGAGCTTGGAGCTATGGTTCAAAATGGAGCTCCTCATTATCAAAAGAAACCAGTCACAGATAGGGCATTTCATTTGCTCATGACATTCACACACACACAGAGTTACTGCTTGAGGTAACACCAATGACCTTTACATTTGTGGAGGATGGAGATGTGTTCACGGACATTCAATTCAAATCTCAACCTGTTCTAAATATGTGCTTCCCCTCTCCTCTGAACTCCAATCAAACCTTCAAGAAAAATGCACAGGAACTAATCTGCTCTTTGTCTGAAAAGTGGAATTCATCTTTGAATCGGTTCACTTTTCATTTGGACGGTGAGATTGTCTATTGGACTCGGTCACTTTTAGAGCACTGATATCTCTGCTCAATGACTCCATTATAGCTCACATTTATTACATGAGCAGAGTTGAAAATGTTCCCGTCTTGACTCACTCAGACTTGATGGAATATTTAGCAAATATAATACTAAGGTACCCTGAAGCAGCAACACAAGACCAATTGAAGGATTTTTCTACCTGGGGTTTTACAGCACATTGCTAAATAATTATCAAGTAATTATCCAAAAATAATATCAAAAGCAATTAATAATTTTCTCTAGAAAAACAAAAGGACGCAAAGGAGAAAATAAACATTCTGTACATGAAGGCTCAATTTCAAAGGGTCGTAACATTACTGACCAGCATGAACCTGAAGATCATTTTAACTGCCTCACCTAACACACACTTCTATATACGATTGAAAAGAAATGCATCAAATTATAAATTTTCAAAACAGTGCCATCAAAAAAAAAAAAAAAAAAAAAAACTTATCTGGTGCAGAGTTCAAAGAAGCCTTACCTTATTTTCCTGGGCTCAGTGGTGGACCAGTTGGAGCTAACTAGCTCTTCGGGTAACAGGCAACCCATTGACATGGTCCATGACAACCTCTGAAGCTGGTGAAGGACGACTGCTCCACATGCATCAAGGTCCTCTCCATTCAAGCCTGCCCTGGCGTTACAAAGGCTGACGAATATATAGAGCGGAGTGAGCCATCGCCATGGAACCCGGGGCTCAGCCTAGCAGCCCACAGGTCAGGAGTATAGAGCACAGCAGCTGTTCTCAGTACACCCCATGTTAGGGATGAGCCCCAACACACACAAGCCCCAAACACATAGCAAAGGCCACAGCAAGAGACAAACACACACAATCCACCGTCTGACAACCAGGTGACAGTAGTTCTGATCATTCTGGCAAAAAGGCAAGAAGTTGGGAATGTTATTTCCTTCCCTGCTATTCTACTGCAAACACTTATTGATAATAAAACATTTGTATCTTTATCATCTTGTACAAAAATGTAATATATTTAGAAAAGTGTTCACTTTCGTTTCAAATGACACATAGCCAGTGCATTTCAATGACTCCCAAATGCCAAGAGGACCATAATTCAGCAGCAAAGTGTGGTTACTATGACAATCCTGTGTCTTTGAAAAACCCTTAGAAACCAAGATGTGCTGCAAGAGCATTGTTGGTGCCAAGTGATGACACTTAATTTAAAGTGAGAGCCCTTGGCGGCAGGTTGATACATTTTCCCCAGATCCATGAACACTGGTTGATAATGAAAATAATTGCAGCCAAACTCAAGGCAAAGACCAAAATCGTTTCTAAATACGGAAAGAGCTTACCTGATCACTTTATTGCGTTTGCTATCGCCAAGTGACGAGACACAGTACACACTTCTTTCTCCTCTGTGGAATCGTTGTTCGATGCTCTCCAGTAGATGGAAGAATCCCTCCATGGACAGTCTGAAAGAACATGTATATCAAATGAAGACACAGAAACAAAAAGTCTGACTGGATTTGAACCATACATGTTTACAGATTTTTCCTCTCTCTGTGTGTGTTTAAGGGGTCAAGGCACTATGGTAGCATTTGTATTGACTGACATGTTAACCAATGTCAGAGATGGGCCTTCAACCATTCAATTCGATGTCAATTGATGCGGAGTGAATACCAGGCAGGAAAATAAAGTGCCTCAGCACTGGGTACACAGCTAATAAACTGAGGGATTAGGAGCATAGAACAAAACTGTTCTTGTGTCTCATTTCAATATAACAGGGGCCTGGAAATTATTATAGAAAAAAATTAATTTCATCCATATTCGGACAGCTAACATAGCCCAACCTCCCAACAATAAAAAACCCAAGATGATTTCTTTTGGTGAGAGATTTACACTTTAATCTGGCCATGTGAGGCTGTAAAATGAGAAATGGGTGCCTAATGCATGTGGATTGGGGGAATCCATCTCTTTCTTGAGCATTAAGCTCTGGGTGGCCCTCATTGAATTCCCCAGAAACCCCAGCCGAGATCCTGAGCCCCCCAACATAAAAGGGGCAAAAAGAATGTATGACAATCTATAATGGGCTCCGGGGTTAGAGGTCAGCAAACAATTGCTCCTTCCCTTTTGCAGGTTGTTTCCTGGTAACATCCTGATTAAGCTGGCAGCTTGAATTATATCCATGACATGTAGTGCACCATCCATCTGCGCTAAGTCCTCTTCAATGCAGCTGAAGTAGCATGGGTAAAAGCTCTGCCTTTTTTCCTCCCGTCAGCGTGGGCCTTGAAATTGTCATCAACTTACTCTACATTTTATTTGTCAGTGCTCTTCAAAAAGGGACCTTTTAACTAAAAAAAAGGGACTTAGTTGTGTGCACCAAACCTCTCCGTATTGTTGTGAGGGCTTCATCGCGAGG
Organism: Oncorhynchus nerka; assembly: GCF_034236695.1. Classification (NCBI taxonomy): domain Eukaryota; kingdom Metazoa; phylum Chordata; class Actinopteri; order Salmoniformes; family Salmonidae; genus Oncorhynchus; species Oncorhynchus nerka. Next base: position 56,450,193 of record NC_088407.1, read on the forward strand.
TCTCATACCACACGTTTGGTGTTGCTGTGTGTGTCTGAGTCTCGACATCATCAGGAGTGTATTATTAGTAAGGATGGAAGGGGGGGGGGGGGTCAGCCTCTGGCGAGTGATATAACACTGACACTGTGTACAGTAGAGATTTCACCATGATTTCCTCAAATGTAATGGTCTCAACATGAGTGATTGGTGTCAGATCACTTTCAGGGCATTTCTTTCACACACAAAGAAAAGGGAAAATGCTGGAAAATACTCATAGTTGTATCAAATGGAGAGACCTGGTTAAACAAATAACACTGTACAATAATTCTCACTATTAAACGGTTGTATGTGAGAGTACACAATAACCAGTCAATTCAGACTAACCAGTACAATCCAGACAGCCTTTGTCCATTTGGAACCATTTCTAAGTAATGCCCTTGATTAAGGGGGTTCGTACTCAGACACTTCATATAGCTACAGAATCTCCACATGATTTTTAGAAGAAAAAAAACATCTCACAGCTGACATAGCCATGACGTTGTTGTCTTAACAACAACATAATACAAGTAATTCCCAGTCACCACAAGAGACATTACACAGCATCTTCTAATTATGTACATATTTCCATCGTTAATTTTTTTAAACTACTTTTTATCACTTATTTGTTAATATTAAGATAATTTTACTGCACTAAAGAGAGCTTACAGGTAAGCATTTCACTATCACTGTATCAGTGGGTTTTCTTTTTTACTTGTCATGTTTTGTGTGGACCCAAGAAAGAATAGCTGCTGCTTCTGCAAAAGCTAATGGGGATCCTAAATAAATAAACACCGCATCCCTGTGAAAGACTCCAGCCATTACGATGAGCACTAAAGAAAACCCAAGAGGTTTTCTGTTCTCTACTCCCTCACCCAGGTCACACCAGGGGGAAATATAATGGAATAATGGAATGAATTGCCAACGCTTGTTTTCCTGCCTGGGAGCTGAATGGGAAAAGCGATATAAACTCTAACCTTGACGTTGAGTGAGGCCGCGTGGCACTGGAGACAGGCTGCTCTGAGCTTCACATCAAAGCCCCCCCCCTCATACACAGGGCTCCATGTTAACAATGGAGAGCTCAGATTCTCCCCTCCCCATCGCCGCCACAACCAACCACTCTACAGCTTCTCTAAAGGGCACAGTGGAACATTTAAATAGAGTACACAACATCTAAACAAAAACATTCATTGTTCAGATTCTAAGTACAATAATTTGTCTGTTTTATTTTCATTCCATGTCAAACTTCAACCCTGATACCAAGCAAACAATACATTTTTGTTGTTGTAGCAGATCAAATGTTAAAATAGTTTGGACTGTAAAAAGAAATGCTGTATTTTGGTGGCCTTGGAAAACATTTGTACAATACACATGTACAACTGGAAGATGAGGCCTATGCATTGAGGAATATACACCCATGCATTGCAAAATCTAAATTACAGACAAGCTACAGTTATTTATAAGAAATACCTTTGAGTTTCACCCCCAAACAGTTACTTGTCTACCAACACATATACTGAGAATTATCTTAACACACAGAGGAAAGATGCGTATTATAGCTACGTCTATAGCCTGCCATCAGACTTTTTTCAGAGGACAGGAAAGATCTGGATTAATGGACAGAAATTGTCACTCCGTTCACTGTGCAAGCCATCACAAGCCATCCTTAAAATCAGAGGACACCAAGCGCTGGATTTCTTAGTGTGAGTGCCTGTCCACATGCCCACCCTCCAGAACACTCTATGGAGCCACAAATGTCCTCCTCCACTGAGACTTCCTGAGGTCTCCCAAGCAGAAAATTGCTCTGTTACAGCATTATCTTGGATTAAGGCAATAATGTTTGTCACGGGTCCTAAACCCTCCCTATAAGGTGCACTGGGGCTAAAGCGGATGCTGCTGAGAAGAAGTGAGTGCGGTGGGTCGTGTGGAGCGGGACTCCCACCATCCTCTCTGGCGGCTACAGATGTGGCGCAAGTCAACTGTCTTGAGCAGAATCCCCAGTGCAGCTTAACTATCCTGCAGCCCAGTTCAGCTTGGCCACTCTGGAACATGCTCATGTAAAGCTGTAGCTTCACTGCTTTAGCCTGCCCCTCTGTTTAATTTACTCAACAATAAAACTGAATTAAACAGATTGGCTGGGAGGAAAATGTAGAAAAATGTTTACAAAACCGTGTTTGTTATGATGGCTGACATAAGGGTTTAATTGAATGTCCTCAAATGAATAGACAGCTCTTTCCAGTGCAGTGCAACACTTCACTGAGACCGAAATGTAAAGTACATAACGAACTCCTACCTTTTCAATGGGATTTCTGGAGACGTGAATTCGCTACGTGATTCTGGTCTGTTCCTAGGCTCTGGAGTGTTCAGTGATTGACTGTGAACACTGGCGCTGCGGAGCTCCCTCTCGCTGGGTGGAATAGCACTCCTCTGTGGTGGGCTGTCTGTCCTCCTGGTGTGGCTGGCTGTATGGACTACACCCTCTGGCACCTTTGGAAGCTCAGCCAGGTCAGACTCAGTCAGGGAGGTGGACAGGTCACTACCAATGCTGGTCACTGACAGCTCCATACTGGAACTGGATCTACTAAGGGTTTCACTCTTCTCTAAAAACACATAAACAACAGGCTATTTGAATCCGTGTGTATATGTAGCATTATAAGTCAAAATATATGCATTTCAGCAATTCCTTAAAAGGAACACGTTTCAATCAGATTGCTAAGGAATAAAATACTAGCTAGTACAGTGAAACAACGTACAACATACAGAGTCGGGATATCTTCTGGCATTTAATATCTCTCAGTAATAAGATCACCAACCTGGCACATCTTGAGATTCTTTTCCCAAGTCAGTTTGAGGCAGTGATCTTTGCAGAACTCTCTCCACATCTTCTTTTATGCTCTCCTGATGACCAGACCCTCTACCCAGAGTGTATTCTGCAGGTGAATTCCTGTCCCACATATGGCTGATAGTGCTGGGCGATGGGCTATTCTTCTCAGGCCTCGTCAAGGTCACCCGAGGTGAAGTCAGTTGTTCATCACCTCCAAAAGGCACGCCGGCGCTGGCTGTTAAGGTACGAACAGATGGAACCACTGCAGCCGTCCTTTCATGTTTGTCACACAAATTACAGCCGTCGGGGGATCGTTTGAGCCTGAAATGTCAACTGATAAAGACGCTCCGCTGTCGGCAACGACCTCTCTGGAAACTTTGGAGTCATTCGAAAGGCCACTTTGCAGGCATTCCGAGGCATGTGATGGATGATTTGGTGAATGACGCTCCGCTTGTCGTAAGTGTATACTTGCGGTGGCATCTTCAGCCGCGGAACTTCTGGAGGTCTGGCGACCCATGAAGATTACAGATGGTTGGCGTAAACCCCTGGCCCGTGGTGAGGGGGACTCACCCTGAGGATGGCAATTCAACAAATCTCCCTGAAAAACAGGAAACAATTTTTAAAAAAAGGTAACCCATTCACGGTTACTCAATGTCAAATAGCAAAATGTTTATCAAAAGCAATGCGTTTTGGAGATCATATCTAGGGATGTATTGTGTAACTCCAGTTAAATTGACTGCTAATTCATATCATTATGCTCAAATCATATCCCCAAGAGCAACATTTTTTTCTTGTCACAGTCCACATTCCAATTTGAGCAATGAAAATTCGAAAGACAATAGTACTTCAATTAATATAGAATCATAATAACACGACGTACCATACCATGGCAAAATAGTGTGAAATGGTCAAGGATACCCTTTAGCCACAAGCAGCAAAGACATTTCAAGTTGGTGTAATATTGCTCCTACAATTTTCTGCTTCTATAATTCTGTTTATTCTCCTATAAATGCAACACTTGCAAAATTAGGTTATACGGGCTTTTTCTTCAAAAACAAACAGCGGAGTGTTTTAAAAGTATCACTTTTTCTGTTAAAAACGCTGTTTATTTGGGTCAAGGTCATATTTATTTCCAAAACCCTCTTTCAGAAGAATGTTACACGATCAATGTTTTAACTTCTAATCGTATAAGCAATCCTCTGTACAAGTTGTGATTCATGTCTGCTGTGGCACCAAGGGGGTCGGAGAGAAAGCTAAAAAAAAAACTTCCTCCAAACATAATAACAAAAAGTATGGCTTCTGTTTCTTTTCTGATAAGAGTCTTAAATACCAAACAGTTAGCTGCTTAATAACATTCACTGTAAACCATGCAGCTCTGCCCAGCAGATCCACAAAGTAGGTAAAAAATAGGAAAAGTTAATTTCTTGGCTGAGTGATTCCATCGGTAGCTGCAGGGCAAAGTAGAAAGTGTTTCACTAAAGTAGCAATTGATTCTTCTATCAATCTGCGGCACGCGCGTGCTCTTCCAAGGAATGTATTAAATATGAAAATCATATCCCGTTATCATCTGTCTCCAGCTTTCAGCCCGGTAAGCTTCCCTTAATGAATGCTGTAGCCTGAGGGACATGCACACTGCCAGCAATGGCTTGTATGCATAATGGAGTGACGGTACCATTTTGCTCATTACAATATCGCCAAGCTGAGGGGGGGTTGTGCACACAGTCACAAGTGACTGCTCTAGACAGCATGCTCCAAGTTATTATGAGATGTCTTAGACATTTCATCTAAAAGAGCTTTAACTGCGTTAAGTGAAGGAAGAAGCAGCTATAGGCTTGAACTACATCGTTTGTACAGATGCACCAGCCAGGATTAGACACCTGCATTATTACAGACACAGTTCAAATGTATACTGCTCTACAGATTTGCTCTGCATAATGTCTACTTTTCTTTGTTGTTCCAAAGCTGAAAACACAGTTTGATAGAGCTAAGATTTGCATTATCCTACAAAAAAAAAAAAGAGAGAGATTTGCCATAAGAAGAGAATACTGTGTGAGTCAAATATTTTGGGCCAAATCTTCTGGAACTCTAAAATATAAGAATTGCATAATACATGGTACGCATTTCCCAAAGACTATTTTAGACTGTATAACTTTTAAATCATATAAATGACCCTTATATAAAATGAATTGCACAAAACATAGGGCACCCTGCATTAACAAACAGCAGACTACTACTACAGCCAGAATGAAACATACAGGTAGCTTAGTTGCAAGTCATGTATGTTCTTTGAAAAATGTGTTCATTTATTCTAATCAAAGGTTAGGCTTACATCTATCTTCTAATTGACTTTTTTTTTGTAATTTCAAGATAATCTTAATTATTATTATTACCTTGTCTATTTTAAGATTTGGCTCTTCTTTCTTCTGCCTTGCAGCCATAAATCTGGAAATTCTATTCAAGCATTCAACCTGAGAAATACAGGAAAAAAATACAGTCAGTAGAGCACAATTCATTTAGCAAATGTCCCTTTTCAAAGTGATCAATAATTCTATATCTATTGTACCGTTTTTCAATGCATCAACAAACAAAAAAGGGATACATCGTTGGACATTGTCCTTATCAGAAAGATCTACATAATGAACATGTCATTATCTTGGTAATTGTATACATAGGATGTTTCTTCAGTGTGATAAAACCGTGTTAAACATGTTCTGCAAACACATTTAAAAACATAAGACAAGAGGAGCGGGTGAAATCCAAAGTGTCCAAACATGAGAGTTAGTCACCACGGGTATTCCCCAGTGAGTGTCCTCCATGGTGCCTGCAACACTCTTAATCATCTGAGTAGCCAGACTGACTGCCCTAATCCCAACTCCAATGAAACAGTCTAATGGTGCAGTTAAGGGCACTAGGATTAACTCCAACATCCCAGGCCTTTTCTTCAAAACAATACAAAATTGCACACAAAAAAAAGCTACTTTTGTTTTATCAAAATGACTAAATACACTTGTTATCTATTTGCACTGATTCGACAGCGACTGATATCAACAATGAAGTCACGAGTGATTATGATTACGGTCAGCATCATTTGTATGTATGTGTGTGGTCGTACTGTATTGTACTGGAGAAATAGGCTGAAATATCTAAACAAGAAAACAAATAGTGACTTAGTATACAAAATATCTACAATTGAATGTTAAAGGTACCTTTTCACAGTTGTTTGACTGCTTGACAATGAAGCCATAGCACACTTGTAACAGGAAGATGAATGAAACAATGTGACAACAGAAAATTATTTATAAAAATCAACTACAAAACATTTATGAATCATAAAGCATTAAAAAATAAACAAAGCAACTGCTTGAGGGGGAAAAAATAAACCTCTGGAGCACTTCACTGTCTCAATATTGGGCAATTAATTTAGCGAGTCATAATTAACCAATTTTGTTAATTTGATATTAAGCTGTAGAGCACTGTTGTTGAGTTAAGCGATAATCTGACTCGTTCATTGTTTTCACTTGCTCATTTGCCTGCAGTGATAAACTGCAGTGTTCGAGTGTTTACTATTGTTACATCAAGCAAATGAGTGTAAATATCCCTACAGTGTACGGCAATTAGAGCATGATACTAAGGCAATTGACAATAAGAACGTCATTGAAGTGCATGCATCATATTTTTCAAATTCTAAAACATTTGTGTGTTGTGAAATGGCCTTGTAAATCATGATCCCACACTCACATGAACTATTCTTCAGTACATAAGGGACAATAGAGCATGAGCGTCAACCATAGGTTTACTGTACAGTGATCTTTATTGAATCATGTCAAAAGATTTCAATAAAAGGTGCTCTCCATCTCAATCATGTAAATTGTGGTACAGTTTGCAGAGAATCA